>NW_022900915.1:20471157-20507318 GCF_012274545.1 Fukomys damarensis
TACTGTATACCTAGATTGTACCAATAAACTCAATTAAAAAAAAAAACTGTTTTGCAAATGCTGCGGAAATACTGGTGACCCTTCCTCCCTCTTCCTAACAAAGCTACCATTCAATTAGAGGAGTTTCAGTCCTTACAGCTGACTCTCGGACACTTTGTAATTTTGTTAAAATGTTTGAGTGGAATTAATATGAGAAAAAATAATAAATCGAAACAAAGTCTTTGCAGCTAGGGAGGGAGAGAGGGGTTGGTTGAAGAGAGGGCACGGGAATGGGGAAAAATAAGAATCAAGATGGACTATGTAAAGGTGCCAACTTTCAACAATGAATGTCATTATACTGTATACCTTAAATGTACCATAAAGTATTAAAATGTTTGAATAATTTTATTTATATTTTAAAGTAATTATCTTAATTACAAAAAGTCTACTATATCATAGTGAATTTAGTTTCAATCTAGTTTCTTATTGCTTAATAGTTTGGGAAATTTATTTAACATCTTTGTAATGTTGGGTAGATAAAAGCTACAGAGTTATTACTGTGGGAGCCAAATTATGTAATACATAAAAATGTTTAAAACTGTTACTGGCATCTTTGTTTTTATTTTCTTCCTACGGCTAAGTAAATACAGAAGGTAAAAAGGGAGAAAAAAAGGAAGAAAACAACATTGGTTGTTATAAAATGCTATTAGAAGACTTGATAAAAACTTGACTGATGAATTATTTGGCAAAATTAAAGCAAAGAAAATCAGAAATCTAAAATTGGAACAAAAATGTTTATCGGACATCCTTAGATACTTGAGTTTCATTAAATGAGTTATAAAAAGATACCAATGTCATGCGAGTGACAGTGTCCATTTGTTTTCTATCTTTGCTGAAGCCTTGAATACACATGGCACAATTACAAACAAAACAAAACAAAACAAATAAACAAAAACTGGTGCCCATGAGAGAGTACATAGGGACTTCACAAGAAAAAAGAATGGTGATTAAGAGAAAGGAGAAAACGTTAAACAAAGACCAAAAATATAAACCCCCATTAATTCTAAAACATAATCTTGGCAATTATGAGGATAACTGTATATGTATGACTTCACTTACACCGTAACAGTAAGAATACACACGAAAAAAAGGGATTAACCAAGAAATACTGTCCCTGATGGTGCACACCATTTTATTCACCTCCGAAAGATACCACCTCCTACTGCTTGCTGCAGTCTTAGGCCCATCTAAGCTCCCTGCTTCTGGCTCCCATCTCCTCCCACCAGCCAATCCGATCTCTGCTGTTTGAACAAGGGAAGTGATGTCGTGGTAGAGGTGCTCATCACAAAATGTAAGTCCTGGTGCATTATGCTTCAGCCTCAATGCACTGGCTAATATGCCCTGAAGGGCACCATTTTCCAAAAATTGACTTGCCAAAAATTTACTCTCACATCTTGAATCCTTGCAAAACTTCTTATTTTTATTTTAATCTGGAAGAAACCAAAAACTCAAGAGAAAACTTACGAATATTTTCAAGGTCTCATAGTCTAAAACGCATGTACATCTTATCCAAATTCAATGATCTGAAATATTACCCAACACATATTCTTCCGGCTTTTCATGCACTCACTGAGTATCAAGTACTTACTACATACTAGGCTCTGTGCCTGCCCCTCAGAAATCTGAGTTGCAGGATGGAGAAATGAAAACTGGCTGATCCAAACTGAGATTTCTGACCAGCCGGTGAAATGTAGAATGCTGAGGAAGTGCGGATACTTTCAAAACCCATGGAAGTTGTGACTTGTGGAATTTAAGAGCAATGAAAAAGGAAGAGGAAAGGAAAGTTGATGGGTAAAAAAAAAAAAGAACAGAAGGTCAAAAGGCTGAAGCAGTAAGGGTTCTGACAGGGATCATCTCAGAAAACTGAAAGGAGGAGAACTGGTGTCCCAAGACTGGGATACAGAAATCCGCAGTTTCCGATGTAGAAGTATTCCGTGGTGAAGTGAAAGCTGTCTGGGACGAGGAAGTCGTAGAATCCAGAGGCCAGGGCGACGCACACACCCCGGGGGTGCTCTGTTGCTCCAGAGCTGAGAGGAAGTGAAAGTGAAGTAAGAGATGGACAGGACGGAGGAAGAGCAATGGATGGGATGAGAGAGTCCTTAACAAGGAGGACTTTTACTTGACCTTTTCCGATGAGCCTACATCTAAGAACTTTTATTGCTGTAACAGGATTGACACTTGAAATGTGGTACAGACATATTTTTACTTCCTTTCTCAGAAAATTCCATTTTCTAGCACACAATCTGACAGCATAATATTAAGGAAGAGAAGACAGAAAATTCCTTGGGGTGGAGAAGAAAACGACAGAGGAAGCCCTTCGAAGACTGGAGGAGGAAATAAACAGCTCCTGTGTCTGGACGTGGTGACTGAAGACTGAAGGGCACTGACAGGCCACACGCAGGCATCCTCCACTTGCCCAGTCTGGGGAGGGGAGGGCATCACGGCAGAGTCCGGGAACGCGCTGCTCGGACGCGCTGCGGGTGCTTGCGAGGGCACACCTCCCCGCACACTGCTGAGGAAGCGCTTCTCACGCCGTGGCCGCACAGGACGCACAGGAGAGACACAGAGAAGCCAAAGTGACTCAGTTGGTAAGGTGAGTTACAACTCCGGCTCACCACTCTCTCTCTCTCTCTCTAGTTTATTCAGCTTCCTTAATCTTGTCAATAAATCTCCACGTTCCTTCAGTCTTCCTGTTTTCCTCATCTACTTGACTTCTTTTTAAAAATTTTAATACCTTTCAAGCATAGAAATACCCAGCTAAAAAGGAATACTGATTTAGCAATGACTCTAAAATAAAGCACAAATAAATTATCTTTGGCGTCACATATATTAGATTTTCCAGTTATTGATCGTATCATAAATGCATATGGTATAATTTCTATTATCATTTGTCTCCTTCCACCCTAATATTTTCTGAGTTAAATTTGAGTTTAACTGCTCCATAACATACAAAAGTTCTATTAACTTCCTGCAAATGTAAAGATTTCTTTGCATAAAGTAACGATTTGTACACAAAAACACTAAAACTGACTGGAGAAATTCTTGGGCTAGAGAGTCAAAATGCTTGCCAAAATTAAAACTCCAGGGTTCTCATCATTTCCATTAAAATCTATTTCTTTTCCTCCAAAAGGATGAGCACTATTCCAAAATGAAGCCATTAAATCCCTTTTCAGTCCTGGTTCTGTCATAAAAACACATCCACTCTTATTTGAATAATTAAAATGTTTTCAAGTGGCTTTTAAGGGATTGACTGTTAATATTAGTAAGAAACAGAAAATAAGTACTACATGCATTGGAAGTAAACATATTAAGAGAACTGCTGATCCCCAAAGGTTCTAAAGTTACATAGGTCTGGAAGTTTCTTTCACTACAAAAAGAATAAAAAATAATGAGCGATAGAGGGTCTAACTCAAACCTCCACACGTACCTCCTCACAGTGAAATATCCTGGGCCTAATTATACCAACCTGCTTGTTGAGTGGAATTCTCAGTAGGGTTCTCTTGGAAACTGTTGATAACCCAAGCATAGAGAAGGATATAATAAAGGAAAACCACCCCAACTAATCAGTTTCATTTGCTACACAAGCAAATAAATACATAGATGTTGTAACTTCTCAAGTCAATTAAAGTTCTGCCAACATACACATCAACAATCTCAAAAGTATTTCCTAAATCAAAAGCATCAAGCATCATGTAAATCATACTAGAACTAACAGTATTAGAATTATTATTCTGAGGCTGTTGTGTTTGTGTTTATAATACAGGCTATTCTAACATCGCCTGTGTCTTTCATAATCTAGATTCTCAGTGTAAAAGAAGGAAAATATAAATGTGATATACAATAAATGAAATAAAAAATGCATAATCTTCAATTTGAATTACAAGTATTAGTGTTAATTTACATATATGTTATTGAAAACTTTGGAGACAACGACAAATCTTGCCACAGTAAGTACCTCTAAAGTCCAAATTGCAGTACTGAAATACTATTTCCCACTTAAAGAAACCAGACTTCTTGGAGAAATGGCTACTTCCAGGCTGAGAGCAGGAAATATACAGACAAACTTGGAATATGTTTAAAAAAAAAAAAACAGCTAGATAGTGAAGAAGCTGTAGAGACTACAAGAGACATATGAAGAGGACTCGGGAGCCACTTAAAAAGGCTACTGCTAATCACATGTGAAATGAAGGCCATGCTGGGAGGGTATGCAGAATTAGACCACTTAGACTCTTGGAAATGTCAGTATTTAGTGATACATACACACACACACACACACACACACACACACACACACACACACACACACAGAAGAAACAGATTGAGAAGCAAAAGGTAAAAAAAATCAGAGGAGAAAAAGAAACCCATGGAAAATATGACATAAACTAATAAATAAAAAAGAAAACAAATAAAAGGGAGTGATCAAACAGTGATGAGAATTCCAGTAAGGTGAGGATTAAAACACCTCTATTGCATTGGGCACCCTCGGGTGGAGTTTTGGCATATAGCTCAACAAAAATATTTGATAAGGTCATATAGACTCAAGAGCACAGGGTTAGACATGTGATTTATAAGGCTGAACATCTCTGAAACAAGGATGGTTCAATCTGGTATGCGTGTGTCAATCGGGATGGGTAGGAATAAAAGCATTTACAGAGAACATCTGGCCAACCATTTTAATTAGTTGAGAAAATCTAAGAAAGAGCAAGATAGTAGCCACAAGAGTAAAAACCCCACTGGTATCCAAATTCAAATATCAACATTTCAACTATGCTGGAAATGTGCATGTTTTGAGGACTCACAGAGATCTTAAAACTGCTTTTTGATGCCTGACCATTGTGAAGCACACATAAAAACATACTGCTAAAATTGTAGCCAACCTAAGGAGGTAATTCATGAAGACAAAGGTGAAAAGCCTTAGATTTGAAGAATAAAAATAATTGTAGCTCAGGTTATATGTAGTGAGGAAAAGATCACTATGGTAAATAGTAGCATTTCTCTCTCTCTCTCTCTCTCTCTCTCTCTCTCTTTCATATATAAAAAATATATATATATATATATATAAGTATGTATCTCACAATATGTGTGTGCCTTTAAAATATTTTCTTAGAAAAGCTTCTATTTTCAAGCTCTTATCCTGTCTTCTCTGTACTGCTGTATCACAAAGGCTTGCTAATTTATTGATCTCCCTGTCTCCAATTTGCCTTCACTTCCATTCTGCAGAAAGCTGCATCAGTTTCCCTCTGTATGACATGGTTATGCTAATATTAGTATTACTGACAAAACTCCAAGGACTCCCACCACCTACCAAAGAAACTTCAAAGATCTCCATAACAGAAGTCCTTTCTTAAAAGTTTATGCTTGTATTGCAGCTCGACTGGAGAAATTTCTCCTCTCCTTTTGCCTTTTCCTCTATATCTGACATTTCTTGCATGACACAACATTGTTGATTTTTGAAGCTAATCTTCTAGGAAAGTGTTTCCTATTCATCTGTTGCTACATGCTATCACCTTTTTGTGGATCTATTATCCATTCTATCTTCTTTAAGGAATTTAAAAGATATAGCTGTATGTCATGTTTGCCAGAATATAGAGTTTACCTCTACTAAACTTCACATTCCTTAAAGACAGAGTAAATATTTTACCCACACGTGTACACTGTAATGAGCACTTGAAAGCCCTGAGTCTAGTACTTGCTGGATAAAGTCATATTAAACTAAAAAAATAGTTTGTGTAAAATGAGAGAAGTTATTTTTTCAGTTTCCAGGAAGTATACACAGAGAACTAACATTCATGAAGAGGTTAAAATATCAGTGCATCTTGGTTCCCCAAACAAAAACTAAATTTAAATCATAAAATATGGTTTGCTAGTCAGATGCCCAGATAAAGGTAACAGGCAGCCAGGAAGCTACACAAGGTCTAAAACCAGCCATGTCCATCTTTCAATCCCAAGGCAATATTGTGTAGGACCTAGAAAATAGTAGGAAATCATTAAATAATATTTACTCAGTAAATTCGCTAATTACTTCACAGAAATACTTACTAGGCATATCAGCCTTCTGGGGGTTGTTTCTTGCCTGAGTTATGGTAGAATTATGATAGTCAAAATCCTTTCCCTTATGGGGCTTATATTCTCATGGCAGTGATGAAGTAAAACAAATGAACAAGATGGCCAGGTAATTATAAACATTATAAAGAAAGCAAAACGGGAAGATGCTGACAAGTGGTTTCTGGGGAAAAGAAGGATAACATATACTCAATAGTCAGGGAATCCTTGTCCTTGAAGTGCGAGATGAATGGCGAGGAAGCCAGTCACACAAAACCCTGACAGAAAGCTGTCTGGGGAGAGGGAACCTTAAGTGCAAAGACCGCAAGGCAGAAATAAGCATGGCAGTTTTAAGGGGACATAAAAGACAGTGCCCGAAGGAGCTCAAGAACCAGGGGAAAGGAGTAAAAGGTGAGGTAAGTGAAAGGCAAGCAGAGTTTAGAGCTTACTTGCTAGGTTTTGAGAGCCACAGTTAGGAACTTCAGATAAAATGTATTCAGAGTGCACTGAAAAACTAAGGAAGCATTTTATGGCTCTTAAGCAGAACAGTTGGACTGGTTCACATCTCCAGAGCTCAGTCTTATAAAGAACGGATTGGAGTAGGTTGCCCAATACAACTTTGCTTCAGAGTCTGCTTGGGGTGCTAGCTGGAGCTGGGCTAGATAGGAGACCAGACACAACACTGATGCTGGAGCTTCAGAGAAGTAGACTACTGAGGGGACAGCACAACAGGAAAGAAGTGGGGACTCCACAAAACGTGACAGTAAAAGTGGAGAGGAAATCACCACACTTCCCGAAGAGCTCAAGCTACTGATGTTTCAGCAATGGCTTTTTCGGGACCCTGACTCAATTCGTATCTTTCCTTCATCTCCCCCTTCTATTTACTTTATCTGAAAAGCCAGTTTATAATGCCAAGTATGATGTACGTAACATGATAAAAATTTCAGTGCTATGCTTAGATCATCAGCTGTATTTATGAAAGCTACTTCACACAATAGAGATGGAAAACACCTGCTGGAGTCAAGATCTACCATGGAAGTCCGACCTTGCAGCAGGACGACGACATGAACTATGGTCTCTCTGTACTGCTTTACCACTTCTTCTCTTTCTCTTGTACTTATTTGCCTTCTGGCTTCATATGATTCACTTATATTAGAAACAGCTCAGCTAGAGTATTAAATTATTGTTTTCTGTTCTTGACTCATCCTAATGGATACTTCTACAGCAAAGAGAAAGCAACAATATAAATCAATCAAGCCACAGTATTTTCCTGTGTGATAAATACTTTCACCTTCAATAAATAGTGAGTCAGAAGGAAGAAAACAGTGATAATTGCAAAGGGTTTATCTTGAAAGGCTTTTTCATTTTTCCTCCAGAGGAAATAACCTAGAAGAAATTTTTTTCAAAGTTCTAGCTTATTTCAAAGTCTAAAGTATAAATTTCATTAATAATGACCCTATGGCATGACCCATTTCATTGTTATTGATGGAATATAAAAAGCCACTTGAAAGTAAGTTAAGTGGGTCATTATTTACTTTTTAGTTTATCCTTATGCATCTGACCATGATAACCATAAAATCTCCTTCAGTTTGACTAAACTCTTAAAATACTTTCTCAAGTCTTTGACCTCTCTTTACTCACAGCTTTTAGTTGAGAAAATTTGCCATTATTAGATTCATTCTCTTCTCATTGAGATGTAAGTCTTCTATAGCTCAAGGATGTCTTTCTCAAGGACCTGGGAGTCATCTCTTTTGAAGTGTAATCATCAAGAAAGATAGGGCCAGGCTGGGGATTTAGCCCAGTGGTTCCATCACATGCCTTGCAAGCACAAGGTCCCAAGTTCAATTCCCAGTAGCAAAAAAAAAAAAACCACACAAAAAAAAACACACACACAACAAAAGAAAAACAGGGCCCCTGCTTCCTGGCTCTGTAGGAGGGTAGAAGCCTAAATTTCCACACTCACCACTTAGCCCAAACAGATGGTCGAATCACCTTGATCAACCCTCCAGGAACCTAACAGTCTCCACTTCTTTCCTACTGGCTCCCCAGGGTTTGAAAGCTCTCCCGGGCTCTTGGGATCAATCTCTTCTCCTATTAAAATATTCTTAAATTAAGTCTTGCCAACATAAGTGCACACATGCGATTTTTCTTATTCATATCAAAGTTGAAGAAGGAGTTAAACATGGTCTTCACTTCCTATGAAAATATGTTGGTGGAATAAGGGGCTCAAAACCTCATGAAAGGTATAACCATAAGTATGAATAAAAATACGGATGGTTCTGCAGATGTAAGACTCTTAAACTGTTACTCTCTGGAGTAAGAACTTCTCCTTAAGTCCCCAGGCTATCTAACTTGAAATAGGGGGAGACTCCTTTTGCCTCTAGAAAAAAGCGAAGTTGTGGAAGTAAAAAATACTTTTAAGAAGACCACTATCACTCAGCTTGCTACATATTCGGCTCACAAGGAGGCTAAGCCGGTTTTTAAGAAAAGGGGGCTATGGGAACAATGTGTAAGGCCTTATTCCTGGAGAACTAAGAGGCAAATTTTCCTTGTGATCATTGCACAAATAGGAAGAGAATGCAACAGAAATGGGAATGGAGGCCATTCTCAACAACATTTGAGTAACAACGGTAGCATTAAATAAAAAAGGCCTCTCTTTTAATGTCTGAAGTGCAAAGGAAACTGTTAGATGCAGAAAAGGAATACTAAGAATGAAGATGAAGACTATTCTTGCTACGATTATAACGGCATAACCCCTAAAGATCCAGATGGGAAACACTCAAAAGATTATGTTTACAGTACAGTGGCAGCTACAGCTATGCCTTGATCCCTTCAAAATTTGTTGAAATTTGACGCCCACTAAAAGATCTTAAGTTGTGGGATCAAGTGGAACCTTTAAAAAGCAATTAGGTTCTGTCTTTATAAACAGATGAATCCTTGGACTTGTTCAATATTGGATTAATGTTTACCTTCAACGAGTCTGCTATAAAAATTAGTTTGATAGCTTGCTCCTCCTCCCTCTTTCTCACCATGTGATGTCCTGTGTCACCCCAGGACTCTGACAGAGAGAAGGCCATCGCCAGATTCAATCCCCTGACCTTGGATGAGAGCCATTAGCCAAAACATTGTAGTTTGTGTTATTAGCAACAAAAGTTGGACTAAGCTACACTCCCAGATCGCTCTGACTGGGTAACAATGACTACAAACAATAACTGAGTGAGCATTATGTACCAGATATTGTGCTATCAGAGTACAAAGAAAGTATAAGACAGAGTCCAAGCATCAGAGTGGAGCCTACCATTATGCAAATAAATAATGAAGTCATGGTAATAGGAGTATAAAAAAATATCTGGATGAAAGTAAGAGTTGAGTTTGGAAATAATCAGGGGGAAAACTGTATATAACACCCAACGTGTATCTAAAGAATGAGGTGAAGCTCAATAGATACCATCAGAAAAGGGAATTTTAAGAAGAATAACATTCTACTTTAATATGAAAGCCTTGAAAATTAATGCAAGTATTGGGTTGCAGCCTAACTATATACTCAAAAAGAGAAGGTGGTATCAGAAAGTAACATGTCTTAACCAGGAGTGAAAGAATCAGATTTTAGTGAAAAAATAATTCTGACTTCAGAGAGAAAGGCAGATGTGAAGGGGAAAAAATTAGGGACCTGGACAGATATTTAAAGTTATTACTGAAAAAGTTAGAAAGGTTGAGGATTTCAACAAAGATAGTAGCAAATCTTTCGGACTGGGAAATGAGGAAGTAAATTAGGAAACAGGAATAAACAGAGCTATGGAGGAGATTGAGGCTACCTACGCGGGACACTAATGATACAAAAAAAGGCAAAAAGGGTATTTTGAGAAGGATAAAATATTGAGATTGGAAAACCAGGCTACAATTCAGAAGAGAATTAGGGACTAGAGTTGCATATTTGAGATAAGAGCACTGTTTAAAATAGAGGAAGACAAGGAGGCTGAAAGTAGAATCTTTAAAATATTTTGTCTTCACTTACAAAGACCACCCCCCCACACACAAACACACAAAAAGCCAGTGAAAGGCATAAAAGGATAGTACAATACACAGTTTCTCAATGGGTATGGTACAGGTGGAGGTAAACGTTAACAAAACTTCGATATGATTAAGACTATGAAATGCTAGACAAAAGACTAATAATAGGAGGATTAAAGAATATTTCTGTTAAAATCAGCTGTAGTAACCAGTAGCTTTAGTGATAGAGCAAGACAGAATCAAAACTGACCTGGACGGAGAAGACGAAAAGACATAAAGATGGGGAAAAGCAAGTGTGCTGCCTGGTCCATCAGGAATGCTAATGATAAAAGGAAGAAGAGGAAATTTATTTTCTAAAGTTGTTATTGCTGATGACATTAAAATAGTTCATAGATATTGCACAAGTGTGTGTAACTGATATGTTTTTGTAAAATGGGTTGTAAATACTTTTCTATTTAATTCATCTAAAGCTCCCAGAAGTACTCATGTCACTTTTGATTGGTCTTCAATTGTCTTTGCTCTCTAACACATCAGTTTTTTTTATTTTTCTACTCCCCCAAACTGTCAAGTTGTTAATGATCTATAAATATTCACTTTCACGGCTTAAAGGAATTCACTCTTAAATAAATCTCATAGGAAATCTTTTCTTAACATAAAAAAGTTCTTTGTAAATCATTCTAGTTAATTTTTTTATACACCCCAGTTCTTAAATCAAACTTGAATAATTAGGAGATCACAATGTGGATGTGGTACTTTTCATAATGGCACCATTGTGTAGTCACTTGGATCGACACACGTGGGCCTGGGGAAGGCGACTCAGAGCAGCTCCCATTCACCCACCTCTCACCCTCCCGAGACCACAGATCAGTGTCCTTTCCACCGGATGGTTCGAAACTTGGTTGGAAATTCTCTTCTTTAATGTTCTTTCCATGGATATCATGAGTTCAGTGAGAAAATCTTTTAGGCCATTTGGGTTTACATCGTTTTTTCTTTCTTTTCTATACTTCAAATCAAATTATACTAAGAGACTTGGTTCATCTTTTATTATAGTTGCAATTTTTTCCTGAATTTTACTCAGCTGAAAAAAAATCAGTTCCCAGTTATTTAGGAACTCTTAAATTGTTAGTAATTAAATATTAAACACTACAGCAAAAGATGAGGTATGGGAATGAGAGAAACAGAGGTTGATATAAAATGTATTTCCATCCAAGAAGCATTACTGTATATGTGAGGATGAAGAAAGTATATTCTTTCTATAGATTCTTTTTCTATGATTGTGTGACCTTATACTCCATCAGAGGAATGGGAAAAGGTTATTTAGAAAAGGCACAAATAACATATTCCCTAAATAGGTTGTCTTTTGACAAATTAGGACAAGCAATGAAGTATAGATCTCTTCTTTTTTCTCCTGGATTTGGGACTGATAAATGTTGAAATTTATTTCCTTAAAGGTTTTTCTAGGTTCTCTTTGACTTATACTTAGCTTAAGATTTATACGTTTCTTAAGTCAATTTCAAGGCTTCTATACACTTTTAAACTCTTTTTCTTAGGTGCTAAGCAGAAAACAAATAAGTTGCATATGATAACAGCATTTCACAACAAAAGGTTAAGACTCCCTCACAACACACAATATGCTGGCTGCAGGAGTAACAGACATGTTAATTACACTGATTGTGATGGCGAGTTCACAGTGTGCATACGTATCAAAACATCAAGCTGTACATCTCAAATATATACAATTTCATGCCAAAGATAATAAAGCTGTTAGAAAATAAAATTGCCATCCCCAGTGAGCACTACTGGAATGTTCAGTGAAGACTCATCTCTTTAACAATTTTAAAAATGGAATTGGCTTGCTGACTGATGTCATATTGCTGGCATAACTCTCGTTGTCCATACAGGTGGCAGACTTCTGAAATATGGATGATCAAACATATGGTTTCAAGCTGATAAACACCTCCTTACAAGTGTGTTTATGGTAGTTAATAAATTGTCAAAAATAATCATACTAGTGCTAAGAGTATAAGCTATAAACAGCTCAAATAGGGTTAGGACTGCACCAGTCTGGCATTTACATGTGCATATTATTAAGTCTTTTCCAGCTTTGAAAATCAGTTACTGAGTGTATTATTAATGTTAGTTAAAAAAAAAAAGATTTGTTTTCCTCAGGGATAACTATTGACTCATTTGAGGGGAATAAAGACAAAATAATTAGAGTTATAGGAAGCTATAGAAATAGTATAAAGGCATCCTGTGCACTCCTCACCCATCTCCTCTGAGAGTTATATTTCACATAATTTTAGTATAATATAAAAGCCAAAAAGTTGGCAAGCGGACAGTGTGTGTATGTACTTCTGTGTCATGTTATCGTAAATGTTGATTCATCTAACTAGTAACACAATCAAGATACAAAACTACTACACTACCGTAAAGACATAACCCATACTCTCCTTTATGGTCATACCCAAGCCTGTTTCATCTTACCACTATCCCCTCTAACCCCTGGTGAGCACTAATTTGTTCTCTACCTCTAGCCTCTGTAATTTTGCCATTTTAAGACCTTTGTGCTTGCGTAAAGTCCACCCTAACTAGTCCATGTATCAGGAATTTGCTTCTTTTTATCGCTAAGTAGCCATGGCATAGATGTTAAGACTCACACAATTTCAGAAGACATCTAGTTGAATTCTGTGGCTATCAAATAAAAATATATACAGCTACTATATTTTGTATGTATTCTAGATATTAAGAAACATCAATTTGCCTCACAGAAATGTTTTCATCTTTACACTGTTAGCCTTAAAATAGTTTATTTCGTACATTGCTGATACCAACCATAACTTTCATATCCAAGAAATACACAGGTATGTTAAGCAGTATAAAACAGTGTTGTGGTAACTAGGAAATGGTCATTTAATTAGAACATCAGCAGAGATTCTAGATGATCATAAGAGGATGATATAATGAAGTAATAAATGTAAAGCTTCTAAGACTCCAAAGACAAATAATACAGACTTTGCCAGAATCATCTGAGACTTTGGGAATGCAAACACAAAACTCTATGTCACTCCCATTTCCAAGACACGTTAAGGTGGTATAGAAATTTTTACTTTGAAAATCATCAATATAGATCTAAGAGAACTTTAATAACAGCTTTTTAAAGACTCTGCTGCATCTATTCTAATACTTATCTAGCTAAAACTGTCGGCAAAGATAAACAGTTTGGTGAACTCTACCAAAAATGTACAGAAAATGAGAAAATCAGCCCACTCCACAAAAAAATAAACTTGCTGGGCATGAATCCAAGATAACCCACTCAGATTATAATTAAGACTTCTGCAAACATTTTCAATTTGTAAGGAGAAAATAACTGCTTAGTATATAGGAAGAACTTTTCCATTCATAGCTCTCCAGAGGAGCACATCTATCCACTGAAGTTTGGAAGACACAGAGAGGACAGATCATTTATTTATAACATGCAAACACCAGGGTCTCAGGGCCATTGATATTAGTGCAATAAAATCCAACTATGATATTACAACTTCAAATAATTTTCTTCAATCAAACCAAAGAATGTAAATAGTTTAAAAAAGCTCTAAAAGCCATGCAAACAACTCTATTCATTTTTGATAAAAGTTCTAGGTAGAAGTCAAATAAACTTCATCACGACAACACTAGGGTTTTGTTGGATTCATCTGCTATCTGTGCTCACTGCAATGCAACAGCCACAAAGTGCTTCATGTTTCCCTCTGGAGTTTCTGAGGTTGGCCTCATCCAGGTCAACACAAGTAATTGCCTGAGGTGTGACAATAGCTCCCAAGAATCAAGACAATACCCCTCTGAAAACCCAGGAACTCACCTGCAATGTCTTTATTACCCAGTGACCCACACAGTTGGTTATGGAGGACTTTGTGTACAGGGTAATGACGAGGGTTTAGCACAGACAACTTCTTGGCTTGTAGGCATTGGCCATTATAGGTGAAAAGTCTACGTATTTCGTAGCAGATGGGATGAGAAATGGATTTATGTTAGTGGATTTCTGTGAATCCTGAGAGTAACTGACGTCTTGGTTCTTCAGTTACTTTCTTAATATATTAATTTCTTCATATCGAACAGGAACATTATTTCTACTACACTTTAACATCTGTATTCTGAGACTAATGTTGGTTCATGTCATTACGTGGTGAGGAGGAGTCTACCAGGGTTCCCTGATCTATTCTCTCTGTTTTATCAAAGGTCTGGACTCTACTCAGATCCAGGAAAAGATTCTGTGCAGAGACCTGGGATAATCTCAACCCACACAGCAATGGCCAGCGGCAGCAACCTCAGCCAGTTTTCTGGAGAGTCTGTTTATGTGACTTACCTTTGGGCCTCTGTGCCCCCTACTCTAAGCCTATTTCTTACCAGCTTCTCTCTTTGTATCAGATTCACAGGCATTACTGAGGCTGCAGCACAATTAATTTTAAAGTAGGCACAACTAAGGCCCTCGGCCTCAATCTCCAAACAGATGGTAGCTGTATTTAAGAACAAAATTTGAGTCATTATCAAATACATGTGCAACTGGAGGCAGTTAATTTATTCTAGGTTTCTTATTTCTTGCAGAATATATTCAGTTTTCAAATTTTAAACTATGGAACTTTTACTACAGTTCTAATCTTAACACACTAAAACTTATGAAATATTTTGTAGGTGAAAATGTTTACATATACCTCCTTATAATCATTAAAAAGCAATTTATAACTTGAACGAGATTTATTTGAAAGTATTTAGACAAGCTGATTTCTCATTATGTAACTAAATGTCTGAGATGAAGAAATATGAGTGTGCATATATGAATATCAAGTTAGAAAATTAAAATGGAAATCGCTGTCACACTAATGAAGAATGAAAAACTGCGTGTCATCTAATCAGCAACGTATCAGTAGCTAAATCTTTTCCATTTTTATAAAATAGAGTCAAGATCATAGGACTGTATTAGGCATTTCTGCAAATGTGCCAAGTCACTTCTGTTCATTTCCTTTTTGTTTTTAATATTGTCTTTCTCTCTTGTCAACTCTGAATCTGTGGCTGTATTCATACGGCGTTGTGGTTCCCTTTTGGGATTCTTCTTATCTGAAGAGTAAATACTGGAACCTAAGACAGTATTAGACTTCCCCTGGAGATAGGGCTGAGGAAACCAAATGCTGACCATGTGCTGCAGCAGCACAGCCCAACTCTTCCCAGAACTGGAGCTGTCTTCCATGCTCTCTGGGCAAGAAGAGTGGCTGGCACCTGCTGCTGGTTTGAAAGGCCTGTCCAGAAAACAGAGTATCAGCACATGGCTCCAAGGCTTCTGCAGCTGCTAGAATCAAAAGGTGCTTTCAGAAGATGAAAGTCTGTCTGTTGTTTTGTTTTGGTTTTTGAGACAGGGTCTCACTATGCAGTTGAGACTGACCTGGAACTCACTATGTAGCCCAGGCTGGTCTCGAACTCACAGCGATCCTCCTGCCTCAGCCTTCCAAGTGCTGGGATTACAGGCTTGAGCCACCACGCCCTGCTCAGAAGATGAAAGTTAACAAAAGTTATGCAAGGTACTACTGATGTTAAATACAGCTGTTAAGCAGTAAAAAATTGCATTAAGTTTACTTCTCAAAGCAAAGTGTACAATTATAGAGAAAGAACCTCCAAACTTGTAAATTAAGCATTCTGACAGAAATACACAAAATTAAATGGGCAACATTAAAGGAAGGTCACACGTTTGTTTTGAGATATGTTAACGTTGGATGTGGAGCAAACTTTTGGTCTTGACTCAGTTGAGCAGTTCTATGTTTTAGCTATCAGAAAAGTGCAATAATGAAAGGCAAAGGGTTAGAGACACTGCTATGCAAAGAGGTCACACATGACTGGACTCCATTACACTTAACTGAAGTATATGGGGACTTGCAATCATTTGTGCTGTTTCATAAAATAAATATGTAATTCAAATACAAAAACAAAGAAAAAAGATGATGAATGGAGAGAGAGGTACACTGAATTACCCCCTATGTAGAAATTACTGTCATCCTCCATACGAAAGACTAGGAAAATAAAAGCAACAAGGCGGATGTGTGCATATCTATGTTGCTATGAAATGCTTATTTAATCAGCAAAGGCCAAATGACCTAGCAAAATCTCTGTAGACTGGAAATCAGGCATGACAAATCAAAGAAATCTAAAGCAAATGTAAGTACAGTTGACACCTGTATGTGATGTCTGTGCAGAGCCATCACCAGAGGGAGAAGCAGTACCACATCTGACTGCTAAGTAACTGTCACATTGGTGATAATTTGTATACTACCAGAATTATTTTTCTACTTCGTGCAATGCTATAACAATAACTATCACATTAGGAATATATTTCTTACTCAGCTTTTATTTTGAAAATCAATAGGATCAGAGATAAAAGAATTTCTCAAGCCAAAATAAAATGCAGTGAGTCACTTAGTTAAGATTTTTCCTACAAACTTTTGTTAACATCCTATTAATATTAACTTACACTAGTATTATTATTATTGTATTAGTTATGAGTTTACTGCTAAGGGTGCCATTATAGAGTTCTAAAATTAAATATTATGCTTCAGTTATTCTTGGCATTTGTAAATAAGACTGACTGGATTTAGTTATACTGACTCCACTAGTAACCATTACTTGTCCAAAAATGTTTACCAATCTAAAGTTAGTTAAATGGAGAAATCCAGAGAAAATGTTTAAGAAAACACTAGCCTTAAAAACCTCATGAAAATCCAAGTAAGAAGGCAGCTCTGCTTGTGTTCTTTACATTTATCTATAGTAATATTTAAGAAGGCATTCACCTTCATGGCTCTCAGGATGTCATGGTATTTACAGCACCAGTGATCACACTGCAGCAGCCTACAATCAGAGCCCCCACATACACCAGTTTAAGAAGCCAGATAAAAACGACTTTGGCAAGTCTGTAGTCACACACTTTCCAAGAATGGATCTATTTGGAGAGGTGTTTGAAACCTTGCCAAAGTCATTTTTATCTGGCTTCTTAAGCTGATGTATGACTTTTTTTAAATGCCTGTGGAGAAATCTTCTTCCAGAGAGAATTAGGCAATAGGACTCACTCCCCTGACTCTCAACTTCCTGATCACTGGGAGTTCAAGGCCAGCCTGGGCTACAAAGGGAGTTCAAGGCCAGGCTGAACTACATAGCGAGACCCTGTCTCAAGAATGCAAACAATAATAATAATAATTACTATCAGTATAACACATTTCAAGTTATTGTGAGAATTGAGGACAATAAAGATATAATGCCCAACTCTTGATGCATCTGTTAAATGTCAGCTGCTATTATTGTATGTGATTTGTACACTCAATGAAAAACTACATAAAATGTTTTCATGTTTTATAAAAATTATAATATAAATGTGAATTAGATAAATCCATATTCTAAAAGCAACTATAAAGATATTCTTAAATTTACAAACATTAACTTTTTAAGCCTTAAAATATTTAAGGAGATAAATAATTAGGTGAAAACAAATAAACACACATACACACTAATAAGACAGATAAGACAGAACCATCTGTCTTATTATCTCAAGAATAATTTGATGAGTGACTGTTTCTGAATAATTATATTGAAACTATAATTACAGAAAATCATTTTTATCGTCTGACTTTTGTTAATCTATCACTTCCAAAATTTCTACCCTTGAAAAGAATGTATTATTTCATAACTATCAAGGTTATTTAAATATTTAATATACTCCAATGTATTATGCTTATTTGAAATAAATATAGGTATATTTGTATATTATATATATGTGATATTTTAAAATTTAGATCATTAATATTCTAATCTTTTGGGGAAAAGTTTTTAAGACTAGTTCTTTTCAATTTTCAGTCCATTGTCTCAAGTAGAGCAAATAATTTCAAGCCCCTCTGTTCTTGGGAACAAGGAGTCTTTAAAGTTCACAGGTGTCAGCTTTGTCCTAACTTGCTTACAAAAGGCAGCTTTAAGGCTTGTTTTTTTGTTTTGCTTCCTTTTGTTTTCCCATGCATGATGGGGAAAGAAAAAGGAAACTGGCTTTTAAATAATCTGGGTGAATTCAGTCAAACTAATTATTTTTAATAAAGTTATCTCTTTCAGGGTCAACCAGTATCTTTCTATGTAAATCAATCTTGACATTTTGGGTTATTTTTTCAAATCCATTTCACATCTCAAATTATCCAGGCAGACAGATGAGTGTGGCCTCTGAAAAGGAAGAAGTGGGTTGGAGGATTTGGCAGAGATCCAAGGTGTAGCTCAGAGACCTGCAAATGGCAATCACGGGTCTTTATGCACCACTCCTTTCCAGGCAAAAGATCTAGGCACAACACGACTTGACTACTGGTCATAACTTCAGCCAGGACACTAGGTCACATCTAGCATCCAGAGCATACAACGTTCCTAAAGGGTATAGAGAGCAAACCCCAGCTCCGCTTGACCTATTAATGTGTCACCACACTAAGAAGGGATTTAAGCAGAGTCCAGGGGAAATCTCTGAGTCAGGCACTACATTTTATCAGGCTCCACTGAGAGTAAGGTAGTATGCTAGATATTTTGACAAGAAAACAAAACACTCACTTTTCAGGAGCTTAACATGTCCAGTTCTCTTTGATTGACTTGTTTTCTCTGTATTTAAAAAACTTAAGTGCAGCAAATTTGCTCTATCCCTTTAAAAAAGTAAAAGTAATAAGATGAAGGTCATGGTGCACAGAACATAGGTCCTGCTCAGTCTCACTGGCTGGTTCCCCGTGGTGACAACACATCCAAAGAGAAGCAAATGTTTAAAAGCTATGACAATTTAATTGCTGTCAAAGAAAAGTGAGGGTTTGGAGCAAATATGAAAATCATTAACCCAAAACTTAATAACTATTTATTTATCTAAATATATTTCTCAGTCTACATTTTTAAAATTTCAACTTTGTGAAGACACGAAGGATGATACCTTCAAAGACTTCCAGTTTAGCAGAGGAAGAGAAACACAAATATGTTTAAGAACAAAAGTAACAGGAACTTACAAGCAAAATACCACATAATTATGGTAAAGAGCCTTAGTCATTGTTTAATTCAATGTTTTCTGAAATGTATTCTGAGAAACACTGCTCTAGTGAGATATTTTTCAGGGTAGAAAAAAGAATCCTTTATCAAATCAGTTAAAAGCCACAATGTATTTGAGAACATTAAAAACTAAATTTAACGGCAATGTTTAGTATAAAATTTCTCAGGTTTATTTAATCTCACAACCCTTCTTTGGCCTTATAATTATTAACATCTCTGATAGTCTGATATGTCAAGTTGGCTAAGTTCTAGTAGAATATTACTCAGTAAAACAATAGCATTGATGTTGCTGTGAGTATATCTTACAAGTGTAGTTAAGAGGTACAGTTAGGTGACATTAAAGTAAAAGGAAATATCCCCTATAAACTCATCCTATCAGATGAATGGCCTTAAGAGTAAAACTGAGTTTTACCTGAGGAAGAAATTCTATCTCAAATCTAAAACATCAATTCCTGCTCAAGACCTTCCTTTCTGCAGCCTTCCTCACAGATTCAGGATTTCCAGCTTCCACAAGAACATAAGCCAGTTCCTAGCAATAAATTATATATATTACTAGGGCCAGAGATTTAGCTCAGGGGCACTGTGCCTGCCTTGTAAGCACAAGGACCTAAGTTCGAACCCCAGTTCCCCTCCCAAAAATATATATATACATATTCCTTTGCTTATAAATATAAAATATTTATAATAATTCATGAATAATAATGTATAAATGTGTTGATATTTTATTTTGCTGATGATTTATAAATGTATTGATAATTTTATAATAATAAATATATTTACATGCTTAATATATAAAATATTTATAATAATTCATGAATAATAATGTATAAATGTGTTGATATTTTATTTTGCTGATGATTTATAAATGTATTGATAATTTTATAATAATAAATATATTTACATGCTTAATATATAAAATATTTATAAGTGAATTTAAAAATGAATGAATATGCACATATACATATATGTCCTAAGATAAACACTAGTGGTGTATATATATCCCCTAAGATATATCATAATCTTTCTCTATGTGTGCCTATCTATCTATGTATCTATCTATCTATCTATCTATCCATCTATGGCCTGATTTCCTATTTAATCTAAGGAATATAATAAATAGTAGTAGTTGCTGCTCAGGATCTTTTCTACTCACACACACAATTGGGATTCCTGAAGCCCTAAAAGTAGACTCTGCCGGGAGCAGATCAAACACTCTTCTCCCACTCCCTTTGTATCTGTGATTGGTTGCAGTGCAATATCACGTGGTGCACAGCCATCTTCCTAGCCAGACTGCTGGGTTTCCGGTTTATTAATTAAGAGACGAAAGTTAAAATCCCTAGTGTCGTGGATGATGATGACTGGCTGCCAATCAGCAACTCGAACAGCAGTATTTTGCTATCATGAAGGAAGCTATTATGAAGACAAGGCTCACACACTTGGAATAAAGTTGAAGGAAACACAGAGAAATGGAACTGTAGTCTACAACAAACGACAAGCAAAACCTGAACAACATCTGAACTTCAGTTATGTTGGTCAGTAATTCTACCTCATTAGTTAAGACAATCCAGCTGGGCGTGGTGGCACACGTCTGTAATCCCAGCACTCGGAAGGCTGAGGCAGGAGGGTTGCCATGATTTCAAGGCTAGCCTGGGCTACAGAAATTAGTTCAAGGCCAGCCTGAACTACATAGTGAGACCCTGTTTCAAAAAAATAAAATTAAATTAAAAAGACAATCCAAGCTGGGTTTCTTTTGATGATTTGGTACATATAACACTAAGTGATACTTACACATAAAAACATCTTAACAAATTACTGCTAAAATAGAACATAGAAGTAAAAAAATATTAAAAACTGGGAATAGAAGAATATAGATAGCTTCTTTTGGGGACAGATGGACTGAACAAGGCAACAATTTCTAAATAAGTATGTCAGTGCAGGGCTGGTGTTCTGCAGTTATTCTATGTATATGTAAGACGTTTGTGTGGATGAACCTCAAGTGTCAGTGCCTCTTAAATGGCTCGTAGTGTTTGATGGAGGCTTTGATCATTCTCCTCTAAAAATACTTCCACACATAAAATTTCGCTTTCAATTTCAAGAGCTTCACATAATCCTGACAGCTTTTCATAGAGGTCTGTGGGTCACAGTTAGATCTCTATGTGGTGGCAGGAAAAACTGTTAACATTGACGTTTGTTATAAATAGATACAGAAAAATAAAAATAGAAATCTCCTTTGGCTGAACACAGGTTCTACAAATTACTGCCATTGTGAGAACCATTCACTCCTGACACTGAAAACTTTGTCACCCAATTATGATAAAACAGATCCAAGGGAGTTTCGTGAAGGTTTTATATACATCAGTAAACTTTGTCCACAAGTGATCGGCATCCTATGACACACAGAGCAAGTCATCTTATTGCTTTTTTAAAGTAAGGGAATATTGATTATCAAAGGATTCACAGGCAGATGAGAGGTTCTAAAAATGAGATTGAAGGATTAGTCTGGGAGGTAGAACAAGAATTCAATGATCACTTTTGTGTGTGTGTGTGTGTGTGTGTGTGTGTGTGTGTGTTTTTGAGACAGGGTCTCACTCTGTAGTTGAGACTGACCTGGAACTCACTATGTAGCCCAGGCTGGTCTCAAACTCACAGAGATCCTCCTGCCTCAGCCTCCCGAGTGCTAGGATTATAGGCATGTGCCACCACACCCAGCTAATAATCACTTTTTAATGAAACTATGAGACTAATATTTAGCTTGAAGGGAAGAAACTGGTAGCTTAAACCAACTAAGAACATGGTAGGGCTGACTCATATCAGAGGAGGAAGAGCAAGCAAGGAAAGGACAAACACTGACTGTGCCCATTTCCATCATGTCAGTGTATAGGGACATAAACAAAAGAAAAAGAACATTCTGCCACGAACATCAACAAGAAATAAAATAATTTTCTTATCAGTTAAAGTAACCTGCACTTTACTTGCCATTCCACCACCTCAGACAGTGAAATTACTGCAATGAGAAAGAAAAGTTTCTTTTTTGTAAGAATCTTTTTGGTTTCTGTCTTGTACTGCGTAACTACTTTGAAGATAATGATACACAGTGCAATAACTATTGCTATTCTCTTATTACTTGGTTATGAAAATGTTTTTTCACATAGGAATAAATAGAATATATATTTAAATGCAAATCAGGTGTTGGCCATCCTAACTGAACTTAAGAATACATATCTGATATATTTATAAGTACCTTATGAAATCAGTGTTAGGAAAATAAGCTTGGTTTCATGACATGTGCAAGTCACATAAAATTTTTCTCTCCATGATTTTGTAATGTGATATTAACTAATATACTGCCACGTTAGTTAATATTTTAATAATACGTTAATCAACCCATGTGCTCAAACATCTAAGTTTCTTGGGCTAAGGAAGAATAACCAAAAGGAGACTTATTTGTGGTGTATTTCAATACAGGTGGGCTTTATAAAATGGATGAGACTCTTGCATATCTGACTAGTTTCTTCAGTAAGTTGTAAAAGAATGAGTATCTCAGCTCACAAGCACCAAATCACCAAATCACTCACAAATAGGCAAAGAATACAAACTGACTTGCAGGCAAGGATTCTGAACTGCGATTTTAATACCTCTGAGAACAAAGATTTTACATATGGTGAACACTTTCCAAATTAGGAAAGAAACCAAATTTAAAATCTTACTCAATTTTATTCATTTTTGTTGTATTTTATGTTTTAAAATGCTATCCTTTGAGTTCCCTGGAGTAAGCACAACATACAAGGTAGAAAATAGTACAAACTTTAACATCAGAATCTATAACAGATTCTTGAAGATAAGAAATTTGTATTCTGAAATAATTGAAGAAAGTTGTAGGAGGAAAAGCCAGGAATGACTGAAGCCCAGATTTCTGCAAATGGCACTTGGGAGGAAAAGAATTGTGTTATAGAATCTAAGACCGGAAGACCAAGTTCCCGGTCTCATTTCTACTCGCTGGCTTCGGAGTGCTGGGAAAGCTGACTTTTCTGGGCTTCCACTTCTTCGCCCATAAACTAAGACACTGGACTGGGTGATTTCTCAAGTGCTACCCAGACCTAAGTCAAAATCTTAAGAACAATGAGGGTGCACAGTGCGTAACTTATGTGGAGAAGGCACAAGATAACAGTCATGATTTCTTCAGTGATTTTACAACTGGAGGCTCCAAATACTTTCAGCAGTGTCCCTTCTTGAGTAAGGAAAATCATTTTCTATGAAACTCTACCGGATATTAGCCTTAATCTCTTCTTGCCCTCTCCAACAGGGAAAGAGGGACCACCACTGTCACAGGACTGGTAAAATTTTCAGTTAGGTCAATGCAGTCATGATCTGATCTATCCAGCAGCAGTTAACATTTTGAACCTACACCCCTTGTGACGAAGATTATTTCCTTGATCAAACTTTAATCCGGCGTCAGAACCTTCACCTAGGCCCGCCCATGTACTTCCCGTGAATGTCCTTGTAAAATACTGTTTAGGAGCACAACCAAATCAGTTTAGCAAAAGCTTCATGCTCAATATGCCATCATTGTTAATACCTGATGAGGTTCCCCATTCTCTACCAGAAGCGAAATAATGTGTAATTCCCCTGGCTGCTTTCACGAAGAAGCCTGGTCAGGTTGGTTTACTCAGAATTCCCCTGATCCCCGATATCCCCTTTTAGTACACCCCCACCTACTGTGCCTGATCCTTGGGTATAAATTCCCATATTCCCTTACTGCATTTGGAGTCCAGCCCAGTCTCTCTCTTCTCCACTGCAAGACCTCACTGGAGCGGTCCCTATACTTATCTCAGTGATCCTGGAAAAAGTGTGCCTTATCATGTGTAAACAAGTGTCATTAAATATTTTTGTAACATCTGCCAGGCACTAGGCTGGGCATGGTGGTGCACACCTATGCCAGCATTTGACAGGATGAGGCAGGAGGACCACTGCAATTTTGAGGCCAGCCTGGACTACACAGAAAGACTCTGTCTCACGAAATAAAACAGAATATCTGACAAGGACAGTCAAGGCATATAGAATGAAAAAAAGTCTTACAGCTTCCAGGGCAAATGTAGAGACAGACAGAGCCTGGCAGCAGTGCACCAAACAACAGAGGTAGAGTGTAAAGGTCAGGCAGGACTTCCCTGAAGTTCTATTCCAAGGAAGAAACACATGTTGATGAAGCAGATGGGCGCGTGGGCGGAGTGAGCTGGTGTGGTTTGGGGAGGGGGCAATGGAGAAGCTGCGTTCTGACAAGAGGCAGCATGGTACAGCCCTGGTGAGGAAAAACAGCTGGCGGGACTGGTACCAAGGCGAGGACAGAGGGGGAGCGCCAATGAGACAGGAAGAGCAAGAGGAGCTATTCTGAAAAGACCTACTGTCTGTGCAAAGGAGATCTACCTCGGGAATGGGATCCAAGTTATTGAAGGATTTTCAGCAGGGGAACAGTGTATTCAAACTGGATGTCAGAAGATCATCTCACAAGCAGAGTGAGCAGTGCAAGGGAGCAGAGATGAGAGTCAAGAAACTGGCGTCATAATCCAGAAAAGAGCTCCAAACGGCTGGAACTGAAAGGAGCATGACCATGCAGCGCAGGGGACGGACGTATTCATAATGACCTTGTGCTGCAGTTAGAGTCTGGTTCCTGACGCAAGCGCTGGGAGGTGGGGCTTTCAGTAAGTGACTGCGTCAGAAGGGCCGCTGACAGGCTCCCCTCCGAATGGGCTTCCGGGAGAACCAGGTCGCTGGGGTGAGCCGGAAGGGTATCTCTGGTCTCTAGCTCTTTCCTCTCTTTCATTCTCTCCCTCTCTCTCCCTCTCTCCCTCCCTCCTTCCCTTCCTTTCTCTCCCTCCCTTCCTCCATCCCCCCACCCCCCACTTGTCCACTGATGAGTATTTTTGTTCCTCTAAGGACTCCATGCCATGATGTCTGCCTCATCCAGGGCACAAATGCAACATATGGGGTGAAATTTCTGAAACCGTGAGTCAAAATGAACCTTTTCTTTTTTGTGTCATTTTCTCATGTGTTCTGGCTTAGTGATGGAAATCTAGCACACCCTGTGAGACTATTATATCTCTTCTGAGGACAGAAAGAATGGGGGGGCTGGGCCAGTGCCATTCAACTTTCAAGTGGGAAAATATGGGTTATTACTGGAAATGAAAGAGAAATCTAAAATGTTTCCCATGATTCTAGGGAGAGATCCAAGGAAGATGGTGGTAGTAAAACTGAGATGGGCTACACAATAAAAATGCAGGTTTTGCTGTGGCTATTATTTGAGATGACAGAAAGATGGAGTTAGTTTCAAATAACTTGTATCAAAGTCGCCTACACCTCCAAGGGAGGGTGGCGGCAGTTCAACTGAAATAAGGGCTGGGCTATTTCCTCTACAAATGAAGACGTACAACACATGCCCAGAGATGAGGGATGGGTCTGCTTCTATCAAGACAGTCAGACGCTCCCTTCAAAGCGTCATTTCTAGCGCACTCCGTTATCCAAAGGGCAGAACGCAGGGACAGCTCCTCTTACCAGACTCAGTTTCTCATTTTCTAGTACATCCCCAATTGCACGTTTATTGATAGCGATATATTTCTTACAAGACTTTTGGAAAATGAACTAAGGCATTCATTCTGTACACCCATATTTACATATTATATATATTCATATGTAATATTCATTTTTATACATGTGATAATGTCTCAGTGATAAAGTAATACTTCACAAATCTTCCTCACAGAACTATCTATATATATATATTACATGTAGCTCTTGACGGAGTTTAAATCTCCTCCCTCCTCTGGTGGTCCAGACACCCAATTCCAAAAACTAGAGGGGGAAAAAAAGGAGGATAAATAGTAACCACGCATGAAGAAAACTAGCAAGTGAGGAAGGTTAGCATCATCAGGAAATGGCATATGGTACTATGTCCTCTCTGATATGATACCACAAGAAAGGCACTTCACTTCTGTGGCATTTTTTCTGTAATTCATGAGATCTCAGTTAATTGCGAAAGACACATGCTGGGGATTTAGCTCAGTGGTTCCACTGCCTCACTGACTGCTTCACAAGCGCAAGGACTCAAGTTCGGTCCCTGGTACCAAAAATAAAAAATAAAAAAGACAGATAAATCTCATTGGGGGTGGATAGTGTGTAGAGGATACTTGGTCAGTATGGTTTGGAATTTTCAAGGTCATTACAAACAAGAAAGGATTGCAAAGCTGTCACAAACCAAGAAAGACACAGCAACTACGTGCAAAGTGGTTGTCTAGATTAGATCCCGGAAGACAAAATGGATATTAACAGAAAAACTGGATAAATCCAAATAAAGTCTGGTGTTTAGTTAATAGTGAAAAAAACAGTCATTAAAATAAAAAATATGCAGTATGCACAGGTTTTTCTGCTTAAGAAATACAACCACGTAATTTATCTTCTTTCAATCTTTATAACAATCCTATGAAAAATGCATGAGTATCTTTATTCCACAGATGAGAAAAGTGAGGCTTATTACAACTTAAAATATTTACTATTATTTGTTAATACAATTTAAGAGATTTGCTGGGGATTTAGCTCCGTGGTCCCACATCCTGCCTTGCAAGGGCAAGGTCCTGAGTTCAATCCCCAGTACCCCACCCCCAAAAATGTAAGAGATTTATTAACAATAGTCACCTAATAAGTACCAGAGTTGGAAAGTACTTTTACACAATCATACTTGCCCTGGGGATTTTATTAGTATTTGTTAGAATCACTGGTTCATTTTTTTGTGTCCTGAAGCCTCACTTTTTCTTTTCAGCCTTGTCCCCCAGCCAACGTCTTTCCACAACCTTGGAAGCAGCACACATCTGGAGAGGCTATGATATCCACTAAATTATGATCCTTCCTTCTTTATAGACAACCTTTCCAGAATCAATACCCTTCAGCTGACTGATACTCCACTAAGGCATTTCCCAGGTCATCTGGTCTCTACACCCACTTCATTTCCTAGTCCATAACAGGTCTCTCAGACTTTATTAATTTATTTTTTCATGGTATGAAATAATCCTACCACCAGAAAAGAGAATAAAATAATGAAAAGTAGCTACTAAAAAGTGTGTGATGAAACTGAAAATTAAACATTTGAATAATAAGATAGAGTAGTACAGTGTGTGCATACCGCTAATAGAATAGTGCTAACACTCAAATATAAGAAGTCTCCTTTATGTGATTTTTCTTTACCAGTATACAGAAATTAACAGACTTAAAAAATAAGGCTCTCCATAATATTACTTATGAATATGTATGATATATATATCTATATATCTATGTAGATATATAGATATATGAAGATCCTTAAATGATTTCCAGAACTCTATTCTTTATTTCTGAGTCACAGATGAGTTGAAGTGATTCTAGATCTGGGTTTTTTTTTCTTTGCCACTGAAGAATGCATTATTCTGAATAAAAAAACTAATGAATCCATGACAAAGTGTTAGTGCAAATAAGATCTCAAAGCATCAAAAGATTAATGTTTTCTAATTTTAACACCCTTCTTAAAAGCAAAGAAAACTGTAAAAATCATGTAGAAAGAACCACCTACAGCAGCTATTTTAAACCACCACCCCAGCTGTCCTTTTCTGTCTACAGATGTGGAAAACCTTAAGGTTATACTTCACATTCTTTTTAGTATGTGAAATATGAAGGACAATGGTCACATATTTACAAACATTACACAATGAACTTTCCTAAGGGGAAGGGAAGCCTAGAAGCTCAGAAAGCTCAGGCAATGGTGTGAAAATTACTATGGCCTGGGCCCAACACAATCCCAGAGCCTTGCAAACCTGAAGAGATCTTTGGGAGATCATGATATCCAGTCACTCACAATCTCTCCACCTGTACATATCATTATTCCAGCAAGTATATCTAATGCTTTTACATGCTATATATATTAAGTGCACCTACCTTATTTAATTATCTCCTCTTATATAGAGAGAGGCTAATGCTCATTGAACACTTGCCTGAAATGACACAGTTCACAGGTGGTTGAACTGGGACTCTTCTGAGTATCTCACTAACCCTAAAGAGTATCCTTTTGATTTATTTTAATATTTAACAACTCCCCACAATTTAGATCTCTTTCCTTATATCACCTCGGGTTCACGCAGTCATGTAGCAAACACTCTGTTTCAGTGTTGTGTGTTAGCTATTCATCGACTTAAAAAACAAGAAATGTATTCTTGGGAATTCAGAATTTTAAGATGCAAAACTGAAACCAACAGCCAGAGAAGGCAAGTCAGCGCTAACAAAACACTGATGGGCTAAAACAAATTAACCAGATCAAACAGAACATTGGTAAACTAGCCTTCAACTAATGACAAGCGTTCGAGGTTTTCCAAAGCTGGAAACTGCATTTGGAATAAGTGAGTGAAAATGTGGTCAAGGCTTAGAGGAACACTGGGTTCTCAGTCCTGAGGAAGATGCCCAAAGTGGTCATGTGAGCTGTGCCAGAATTCAGATCCAAGTCCCGATAGAAACATATGATACTCAAGATGGGCCAAGTTTTATTTTTTTAGTAGCTGAGCTTCTAGTTGGCAACAAAAAAATCCTGTGCCAGCTGCTAAGGAAATCATGTACCAGGAACTGGCAGGTGGCAGCACTCGGAAAGCCAACAGGTATGGAGACACAGTGGGAAACTGAGAAGGCAGAGGAGAGAAGTGTGAAAACAGAGGCACCACCCCGGTGGAAGGTCCAACAGGGTGGCAGGGGGCTAGGGAATCCTCTTGTTGCCATTTCTGCTTTTGTTTTTTAAGAGCCACTCTTAGCTGGCTCCCGACACCCTAAAGAAAATAGAGGTGGAGGATGCACGGTTTGGGAAGTGAGTCTTCGGCCTACGTTCTCCCAACACCCGTGAGGTGGGCTCCTGGGAAGGAAAGCAGCTCCCTTTCCTCAGACTCTGAAGTCAGACAGTGTTAAAAGGAAAAAAGGAGTACAGGTTTCTCAGTCTGCTCAGGCTCCCATAAAAAATACCACACTGAGGTGGCTTGAAAAACAGACACGTACTCCTCACAGTTCCGGAAGCTGGAAGTTCTCAGTCTGAGACTGAGCGCCAGCATGGTTCTGGCAAGGCTTTCTTCTGGGCTTGCAGATGGCCGCCTTCTTCCCGTGTCCTCACATGGCACAGAGAAAAAGAGCATGTGAGGTCTCTGGTGTCTTTTCTTACAAGGGTGCTACTCTCACCATCTCATCTAACTCCTGTTTCTTAGAGGATCATGTCCCGGTACCACTGCGCTGAGACTACAGCTTCAACATCTGAATTCAGGAGGGACAGAAACATTTAATCCACAACAAAATGAGGACTCGGATTGCAGTGGGACAAAGAAAAAAAGAGGAAGCAGATGGGGACAGAGAGATCTTTGTGGGTTGAGGCATATTTGGGCTCAGAAAGCAAGAAGTAGGCCTAGGAGAAGAATAGCTTTTCCTTTGCTCCTTGCCCCTGTTTCCACTCCTCTTTTTCCCACCCACAGTTTCTTTCACTACACTCACCTGGCACCTCCAGTTGTCAAAATAAAAACGAGAGACAAACATTCCAGAATAATTATTTTGACTGTGTAAATATCATGAAGATAAAGTTAATGACCCTACTGAGAAGTTAAGTCAAAGGGTGATTTACACTTTAAGCAAAATTAAACTGAGTAAATGGTTTTTAAATAATATACCCACGTAAAGACAGACACTGAACAGACTGTTTATGCTCACAGCTCTTGAACTATCTCCCTTTAGATACCCCTTCCCCTGCTGTGGTCAGACCAGGGGATGTGTTACAGGAGCATGTGACAGGACATTGCCAGCTGGTTACACAATCACTGAAAGGTCATACGTAAAGCTTTTTAAGAAAAATAATTCATTCTTAGTAACAAAACTAAGAAAGATAGGAAAAGTTAGGAAATACACTTTCTTGCTCTTAGAAATCTACAACTATTGCCCATATTTGTATCATTCATTAAAGGAAGGAAAAATGAGAAAATTTAACAATGAGTACTTGTTTGTTTAAGAATGTGAAGCATTTAAAAAGCGTAAAATAAGAATAAAACTATCCAAGGACCCTCCAACACACTTAGAGAACTCTTGGAGCTGAGAGACCTACTTAGCCCGAAAGCTGCTCTGTCTCCTGAACACAAGCAAAGAACTAAGGCAATCACTTAGAGGATCTACTGGGGGAGAACACTGATGCTTGTGGCTAGGAGAGACTTTAGAGGTAGATGGCTTAATCTCAGAAGGTCTCACTCTTCAAAAATTTTAGAGACAGGGGCCCTTTAAGACAGAGTAGACCAGAAAAGACCAGATCTCCCTAGGTGCAAAAGGACTTTAATTGTAGAAATCCCACTGCTGCAACGGATTCACTACTGGACAAATATTTACTGCACACTCACTATGTTCTAGGCGTTGTGCTAGGTGCTGGAGTGACAGTACCTAGCCAATGAGCAAGAAAATACAGGCCAGACCTATGACAGCTTAGTCTTGAGAGGGAATTGGGCACAGAACAAGTAACTGGATAGCCATTAAGGAGTCCGTTGAACCGTGTGTTGGATTAACGGGGGTTGTTGTAGGGAAACACCCTGAAGAGAGATTTAAGTCTTGTTTGTCTTCCCAATTGTTTGCCTAAATCCTCTAACATTTCTTTCCTTCACCTGATATTCCACAAACAGCTGTTGGGCATTTATGTGGGGGTAGGCATTTGGCTGAAGAGCGGGCTTCACCCTGGGAATAAAAGATGGGTAAGATATTGAGTTCTTCTGCTCGAGAGGAAGATGCCTAAAGATCACAAGGCCTGCGAGACCATAAGTATAAGAGGTGAATAGATCTGAAATGATATGGCAGTGCAGAAGTGGGGAGAATTTCGTGCACACCACCACTGAAATATGAGGGTCACTAGGAAGCCATTCGGCCAAGGCTTAGGCAAACAGTCCCACCATTCTGAACCTCAAGTTTCTTATCTTAAACGGTACAGATAATAAATACAGTACCATTTAAAGAATTAGAAGTTTATGTAAAGGAGGGAGAACCACACCAAGCTCATGGTCAACATTTCATCAGGCGATCAGGAAGACAAGTACAGGTAAATAAGGTTGGAAAGCAACCTGAGTCATATTGCTAAAAGGCTCTATGAGCTCTGCCAAGTAAGATATTTATCCTGCCCCTATTCAATTCAAAACCATCACGTCCTACTTCTCACCCTCTGGCCTATCTCAGGAGTGACAGTACGTTGATGGACCCAGGCATTTCACATTTCACGCATGTGATGCCATTAAGTTGTCATAGCCATGCTGAGGCTGACGTACCAATGCAACCCTCATTCTATGAATGAAGCTAAGTGAGATTCAGTTTTCTGTCCCAAGAGGCACAGCCATGTGGGAGAGACTTTATTTTTCCTATTACAGTGTTGGTCTTTATCTCGCTCAGCAATCTTGCTCACCCCACCAACTCAACCGTCCAGAGCAGCCTGCTTGGTGCTTCGGCCTCGGAGTCCTCCTGAGGCCTGCCTTGCCTACCTGTCCCCTCGGAGGATCACTCAATTCCACTCCCGTCACTCAAGCTGGGATGAGCTCTGCTTTACTCAGGTCAGGTCGGAATTGCATGCCAACTGCTCCCCTAGAGTCCAAGCTCAGTCCTAACATTTCATTTCCTCTATATTTCAGTGTTCTAAAAAACTGCATTGGTTTGACAGAAATTATTCTGATAACTCCCTTAAGTTTCCACGAATGTAGGAATGCATACATATATATGTGGCAAACATACATATAGCAAGCTCTTTTATGTTTTCAGTTCACTTCTGGTTATATATTTGAATTCAAGAGCCTTTATGAGTTTACTTCACTGAACATTTTATTAGCTTATATGTTTATATTAAAAGGCAGAGAAGAGGAAAGACCCAGAATCTGAAAGGTGTCATTGAAAATGTTTCCTCTCACAAAAGAAATCTCTAGAGACCAATTGTGACTGAACACTCCAAAGCCATATTGATTTGATGAGTCATGTATTTTGAACTGGGTCACATTTAATAATGCAGTTTTATTTTTTCTATGATTGTACTGACAGAGAACACTGAAAAATATATACGATTCACTAAAATAAATAGGAAGCAATATATTTACATCCTGGTAAAGATATCACAACTAAAGAACAACTTTGTATGTCTGTTAAAGTCCCAAATGGAAGGTACTGACTTCCTGAGTTAAATTAACCACTGGCTGTCCTTTTAAGACGAGACAAGTAAGACAAAGCTAAAAGGTGCAGAACTCTAAGCAATGAAGAGTAAAATGCAAGGAGATGTCATTATTGAACAATACATAGGTCTTAAAGTGGAAAGAAACCATTCAATGACTGCATTGTAAGTAACAATAAGTGTGTGACATAATTATAGATTTGCTATAACTAGTTTTCTTCTTCCTTTCTATGTTCTGGTTTATAATATTAGTCAAGTTCTGTTTATCATCATGATATAAGTCAAAGACTATACATTCTTAAAGAATGAACAGGGCATATCTATTACCTTTCCAAGACAACATTTCAATCAGAGGGTGGTCTGAAGTCAAATCCTTTTTTTTTTTAAAGAAATACTTTTTGTACCTAGTAAATTTCTCAACTACATCACCCTGAAGCAGGACTTAAAAAGTAGGTGATGACATGCATGTTTAACAGGGTTAAATGTAATATTCTGGCACCAATGCCTGCAAAACACTTCGGGCCAAGGCCTTCAGCTACCTAAGCCATCAGGGAGCAGAACTTTCTATCAAGTAAGTTAATTAAAACTGAGGTTCTTACAAACAAATAAAAGAATCCAACTTCCCTTTACCTCACTAAATTCCACAACCACCCATCCCTGTTGTTGAACCCAAACTTGTTAGTCTTCCATTTGATATGCAAGCTGCATCCCTTTACTCCTTTTGTGTTTTATACTTTGAGACTTTTTTGGTTATAACAGCAGTAAGTTCTTATCAAAACTTTTCATCAGGCAGTCTTAAAATTCATAACAAGTGCACAAATGTACCCACTTCCCCTTTCTGCACAAAGACACACACACCTTTAGATATGATATCTTTTTTGTTTACATTTTGACCTACTTATCTGACTTAAACACTTTCAAAAGGCAGAATGTTACTTAAACTTAAGTAAAGAAATTTATTGATTGTATAGGTACAGATACTATTCTTTGATCTGGTAATAATTCAATAAAGTGCCTTTGCACCTAAAACATATATACTACATACCTATAATTGCGGTATTTATATTATTAAATAACGTGCATTTTAAAACACCCAAAAGTTAAAATTAAAAGCAAAAATTAAAAAAAATAGATTATCTAATACTTTCTATTAGCAGCACATTATACTATATATTCCCAGATCTGAGACATTCTGATTTAGAGACCTGTGCTTTAATTTGACTCCAAAGCATAGTCAAAAGAAAAAGAAATATTTTTTTCTCAAATGATTACCTACTGAAACAGAGTCCCAATTTAAAGGACCTTAATGCATCTGAGATATATGTAGAACAAATGGGTTATTCAACACATAGGTAATACATATTAGTAAACAGAAACAGTACATATTTAATATTTTGCTATTAATGGTCACTCCAAATATAATAGAAAAGTGATCACTTGAAATCTATTTAATTATGATGTTCAAGCCAAATTTACCCAGCAGTAGTTTATGAATGATGCGAATACTGAACATAGTATGAAAATTTACCTTAAGCACACTCAAAGCGTCTCGATTTCAAAACATATGAGGTAGCATATGTTTTGTACATCAGTCATGTAGTCAATATCATCAAATAAAAGAAATAAGAAAAATAAAAGTGGATGAGTGGTACTAGTCAACAATATGATATAGGTAAGAACTATTAAGTACTCACTTCAATAGATCCAGAGAAAGTGTTAATGTCCATTTAAAGTTTGTGCCCACACTGAAAACGAATACGAAGTTAATATTTTTTAAAGTGAAAAGAAGATTCAAAGTGGTTCCTTGAATAAACAAAGTTTTGATATAATTTTAACTTGAAATTTTCATATAATTTAGGAGTGGAATTTTAACTTGACTAGTCTAGTTCAGCAAACCACTGACCAAATCCAGCAGTTGCTTCATTTTGTAAGAATAAATTTCACATTTGAAAGTTTTTAAATTACAGAAGAATAATGTTGTCATTAAAATTATATGCAATTCGAATTTCACAGTCATAAATAAAGTTTTATTGAAACAGGGCAACATATTTTCAATGCTGTGCTGTGTCTGCTTTCACTCAACAAATGGCGAATTTAGAGATGCTGCACAGACCACATGGTCCTCAATACCCACGATGTTTTCTGCCCATCTCTCTACTGGCTCTTTTCCTGGTCTGGTAGCTGATCTCAATCTCACACACTCCCTATTCTAACTCACCACAGACTAGAAAAGCCTGCTTCTGCTCCTGCTTCTTCCCCTTCCCCTTCTTCTTCTTTAACCAGCATGGTAAGTTTTCCCTCACGGAGCGCCATGTTGTGTCTTCTTCATTACAGTTGAGTGACTCTGGGCCTTCACTTTGGCCCAAGCCACAGGTGCTTCTACAGCTAACTTTTGTTCTCATAATGTTTAATTTCACTTTCTCTAGAAATCTGACTCCAATTAACACAAACTTGATTTTTTTTGTTGTTGTTGTTTTTACAGATCTTTGGTCTAACATCACCTTATCTCCCAACATTATCTGCCATTTCAGTGTTCACGCTTTGTAAATTTTGAAAAATAAAATGCACATCTGCATTTTCTGCCATTTCTTTTGCCTTTTCTTGGAATGTACTCTCTGCCTAGCATGTCTTTTGCCAGAGCTAACTTCTTGGTATATTTCAAGGCCCAAAGACACTCCAGTCCTCTCAGTCAGAATTATTGTTCTGTTGAAAAGACGGCTATAATTCCTATATCTATCTCATATTATTTTTTTCCTTTGAACCTCTTTATTGAGTTGATTGTATGAGAGATATACATTCTTATATTGACAATTCTTATGAATAAAAGCAACAGAAATAAGACAGCAAGATGTGCTTCACACAGAAACAATCTTGTTTATAAAACTAGGAAATATGGATCCCTTAACAACAAAATTTCAAAGCAGAACATGAATGAGTTCTGTACTCAGAATATATCCAAATACGTGTGCCAAGACAGTACACCCATAATACAATCCATTTAGATTCCTTTGTTTATGGTACATCATTTCTTAAGTATCCTTCTGTGAAATAAAAATTGCCCTTAAGAAACATGAAATCAAAGCTGCATTTATTTGCAAAATATAAATTCTAAATTCAAAGTAGCAACTTCATTGACTTTAAATGTCAAAAACTCCCAAAGTAAAAGGCATTCTTAACTTTTTTGACCTTCTGAATGGGATCCTCAAAGAAAGGGCAGATTATTTTATTCTAGTTGTATAGAGACCAGGTCTAAGCCTGCACTTACACAGTATGAGCAACAAAGGACAGCAAGCCAATATCACTCTGACTTCATATAAAAAAAATCTAATTGGAACAACTTCTTTCTACTTACCTGTGAAAGCACCCACATAACCTCATGCAACAGAATTATGAGATTACACATGTATCAAAAGTTTCCAAATGCTCCTCCCAACACAATTTTAGTATACCTATTGAATAAGGCAGGTCATTTTGAAAAAAAAAATTATTAGATTAATTGCTGATTCCTTACTATCAGTAAATTGTACAGTTGGAGGCCAAATAGTGTTTAATATTAATTCATAATCAGTCTCTCTCTGTAACCACACACACTGCCAACACACATTGGCTAGATGATAATTATTCAAGAGGTCAGACCTGTAACCAAAAGGATTTCATGTGGCAAAAAGACATAGAATTAAATTAACAGGAAGTCAGAAAATAATGTCCTTTACCTTTCTTTTTTTTTTTTTTTTTTTTTTTTTTTTTGGTTTTTTGAGACAGGGTCTCCCTT
>NW_022900915.1:20507407-20513930 GCF_012274545.1 Fukomys damarensis
TTTTTTTTTTTTTTTTTTTAATTCTTTTTGGTTTTTTGAGACAGGGTCTCACTATGTAGTTCAGACTGCTCTGGAACTCACTATGTAGCCCAGTCTGGTCTCGAACTCACAGGGATCCTCCTGCCTCAGCCTCCCAAGTGCTGGGATTACAGGTGTGTGCCACCAGGCCTGGCCCTTTTCCTTTCAATTATCTTTCAATCGTTCTGATTAAATCAAGAAGAAAATCTCAATTTGTGCTACTATGGTTTTAGCCCTGATAATCTTTGATAATCTCTCTTCTTAACAGAGAAAAATCCTCAGGCTTGTAACCTTCAGTAGGCAAACATTTCTAGCTATAATTTCATATTAATGCTATGCTTTTATTGAAATTTACTTTTATAATTTGCTTCTATTTATGAATATACAATCTGCTCTTATTTTTTAAGTTTAGTGTAAATAAAGCATTCCTTATAAATAAGTTTAAGTTTACAAAGATAAGGTTGTTTAAAGAAAAATATTAAGCAAATCATAGCACAGGCAGTATGCTCTTGTGACAGAAACCTTAATGATATTACACAGAAATTGGAAACATTTGGTTGCATCAGATACTCAGTAAAGTCAAATGAACGTAATCTATCAACCTCCCTGTGGTTCACTTATCTACATAACTGAAAGTCTTCAAGCTTCTAAGACGTCAGTACTTTGTAAATCTGCAGTAGGAACGGGGAGGGCACATTTGATAATGTTTATAGACGTTTGTCACAACTGGGAGGAAGTTTACCTGGTATCCAGTGGGTAGAAGCCAGAGGCACTTCTAAACATCCTATAATGCATGGGGAAGCCATCAGGACAGAGAATTATCAGGACCAGAATTTCTAGAGTGCCTAGGTTGAGAGACTGCAGTGTAAGAAAAGAGAGAAAGGTATGCACGCAGTACCCTGTACCTATCAAGAATCACCCTCTCGAGGGCTGGGCATATGATGCACACCTGTAATCCCCATACTGTGGGAGGCTAAGGCAGGAGGATTGAAGATCAAGCTCAGCCTGAGCAATTTAGCAAGACCCTGTCTCAAAAAACAGAAAAAGATGCTGGACATATAGTTCAGTTGAAGGCTCTGAGTGCAATCTCCAGTAAGGAAATGAATAAATAAATAAATCTCTCCGGCGTCTCTCCAGACACTGCTCCTTTCTTTACCTGATCTTTGGTAGTGGTAAAATAATGCCTGAGCAAAACCCTAACTCAAATCTTTCTCCACTTTAGATCACTGACCCAACCCCTGCCATCCATCTGCAATTACAATGCACATACTACGTCATCAGTATTTTACCATAACTTCCTAATAAAGCCACAGGAGCTACAAAGTTTTCAAATGATCCTGCGTACAAACAGATGAAAAGATATTAAGTAAAGATTAATATGATTTGAGTGAAAACTCAACTCTAGCTGCTATTTACTTCATGAAAAAATATTCTTTGTCCTCAATGTTGTGGTCCCTTGACTCAATTAAACATCATATTTTGCAGAATAAGCCTAATTTTGAAATTTAAAGAAAAAAATCAACATTCCTTCTCGTAGATATGTTAGTTTTCCCAAGAAGTTTTTAAAAAGTCAGAAACTACCTTTCAGCTAGAGAAGAAAAGAGAGGGAGGAGGAGGAAGATGGAGATAGGGGAGAAAAGAAAAAATATTACAAAAAAGCAACTAGTAGTTGAAGCAGTTCACTTGGAGAACAATAAATACTTTGTTCTTAAACATACACAGTACTGCAGAAACAGAACCCACATACATATATATGTCTGAGGGTAAGGTGTTTACAAGAAATTTCTTTGAAGCTATTTTGTGGTTAGTGTTCTCTCTCTGTAAAGCTTTCCAGAACAGTGTATGAGACAACACCACACCTGTCTTTTTCCTTTTGCAAAGTCAGGAGTTACTTTTAATTTTGTAACAATATTTAAACACGGAAAAATTATGTGTTCTTAAATCAGTGATCCTATTATAGTTTTCAGTTGACTTTAAGGTTCTTTACAATGAGTGTATTTCCAAACACACACAGGTTGGTATAGCTCAGAGGTGTTTCAAGCCTTTCAGTTCAACTTGATTTGAAGTTCAACTTGATTTAACTCCAAATTCTGGCACAACTGTGGTAAAGTGATAGTGAAGGTGAAACTGAATCTCTTTCATTTCAGAACCACAAAACACTATGCCAACTGGGCATATTTTCAACACTCACAAGCTGCAGAGGTGGCAGTGACCAGTACTCCCACTGCGAAGAAACAAAACCAGTGCTGAGTGAGATCAGGGTCATAAGTACATAAATTCATGGAGAAGACAAACAGGCTACACTATTTTTCTTTTCCTGCGGTCACTAGAATGCAGAAACCTCAAGGACAAAAAAGGGGAAATCTAAGGACAAGAGAAATACTGGCCAAGAAAATGGCCTAGCGAGGGAATTGACCAAAAGAAGGGAAAAGGAAAAGAGAGGATCTAATTCTTTACTAGTTGTGCTGTTGACTGTTGAATTGTGTTTCCTCCAAATTCACATGTGGAAGCCCTAACCCCTAATGCGAAGGCATTTGGAGGTGGGGCCTTTGGGAGGACATTAAGTTTAGGACGCAGTCATGAGGAGGAGGCCCTCATGATGAGATCAGTACCTTAAAATGAGGCTCTAGAGAGCTCAGTTTCTCTGTTTCCTCTTTTCCTCAACCTGTCTTCTGAGAACATGGGAAGAAGTTGTCCTCTGCAAGATCGCAAAAGGAGGAGATGAATTAGCTAGCACTCCACCTTGACCTGTCCAGCCTCCATCCCAACCTGAGGAACAAATGCTTATTATTTAAGCTACCTAGATATTTTATTACAGTAGCCTGATCTAAGAGAGCCAAGACAAGCCAAGGACACAGAGTGAAGCCCTCCTCTTAGAAAATGCACACTTTCCATTTTTCTTTACAGGAAAATTTGCTGAACATCTCCTGGGCCAGAGTTACACACCACTACTTGAACGCATGGCTTCTCCAGCTGAGTCCCTCCCTTCCGTGGTGAAGCGCTCCTGGTCTAGTTCTGCTGTCCCCTCAGTAAGCTGGGATTCCTGTGTACCTAGCAGATCTTTGGGAAATACAGTGTTTTTCCAAATTTTGGAAGGAGGAATGCAATAATTATTTGGGGGAAATGAGAGACTATTTTTTGCCTACAGAGTAGCCCCACATGGACACCATTCAATGTTGCAAACTGGCCTGCAAGACATTTTTTTTTAAAGAAACTCTACCTCATAGTTTAACAAATATATGGCCTAAAACAGAGTTTTCCAACTGAGTCACTCAATTAGTAGGATGTGAAATCAAATGAATTTTTCCAGGACTTTTAATAAAATTTAACAGCATCAATAGAAAATGTTAGAGGATATTATTGGAAATAAGAATGAGCATTATTGAATGAAATTATTTCTTTCATAAACATGCACATCTCACTATCTTAAAAAATGCACATATATATGTATATGCATATATGTCAAGGGATGCCATATACTCATTGGCTATAATTGAGTTTCCACTTACATGATTTGTTTCTGCCAATCGGATGAGAGAGTGGGTATTGACAGTCACTAGTCTAAAGGAACTTTAAAAAATCCAAAATAATTTAACACATTATTATTTTTCTTAATTATCTTTCATTTGGTCATTTTCAACTTACATATCAGAGAATGTACCTGGTTTAGTCACAAGTGTTCTTAGAATCTGGTGCAACAGGTATAAGCATAAGGTAAAAAAATAACTAAAAAGAGGGCATAGGTTTGTATGCACGAAACCAAATCCTCAACAAAAAACAGGCCGTTCCAATTCTTGTCACTCTATGTGCCAAACCACTGCACAGAATCTGAACCACAGGCAAGCTCTCCTCTCCATTAGAAAAACCTTTCAAAATGCCAGTTCCTCAAATCACTGGGCAAAAAACCAACGCTATGTAAGAGACAGAACTCTGAATAAGATCGTGGCTAATGTAGAATTGAGTTTGTTAGTATATTGAAATTTTTATAAATCATAATTGTACATATTTTCAAACATGATTTTGAAAATTTAGCTTGCATGACACTATTACATAACCCATCCACATGCATCCGTAACTCCCAAAAGGAAGTATTTCCTCTTCCTTGGTCTGAATATTTACGTATGGATAAAAGCTTCCAGCACCTGCTTTCACAAGTACTATCCAGGGGCTTCATGGTTACAGAAGCTACGTGGTAGCTTCCCTTGAGATGACAAACACATCCTCAGTTTGTACTGCCCCAACCATCATGAGTCTGATCTTGAAATCAGGAGTCACTAGTTTATAACAGACAGTTGTAACAGAGGACCCAGTGACTCACAAGTCAATCTGATGGGGACTTTCTACACTCTGAAGCTAACCCAACAGCAGCACATAACACCAGAAGCACTGTTCTCTTAGCATATCAATGACAACTGTGTACTAATTCATTAAAAATGTTGTCCTTAGAGTTACCACTAGCAGGCAGATTTGATTCAAGACTGAGAAAAAAGACTTGAAACCAATTAACTGAGCTCAACTTGATCACCAGTGTAGAAAGGAAGAGGGGTTTGTCACATGTCAATACCTAAAGTGATAATTCTGTTGCATACATTGGACTTATAAATAATGCTTAATAATTATATCTGCAATACTGGTTGCTTTATATTTTAGGTTTTGTTGAAAAATATATGTTGAATTATGAAGCAATAACACTTCTCAAAGTCTTAACCAAATAATGTAAGTACACACTTCACCAATACTGCCATCTACAGAGAGTTTATCTAACACCACACAACGCTGCTGGAAACAGCCACAGAAATACAAATTTTTAGCTTTTATTCTCAGAATACTTAAATCTGTTATTTTTAAGATAGTCAAATGACTAGATAGTAGAGAAAGAGGCTTAGCAACATACGATAGTTTTATCTTTATCACCCAAAATTTGCAACACGTAGCACCAAACCTAAAAAAAGAAAGATTTCAAATTTTTTCGGTTTTCCCTATATAGTTGACCATCCACCATCTCGTATATGTGTATAATTGACAGGGGTTTTTTTTCTCTACCCATTTTCCCACCCCTCAAATTGAAAGAAATTCCTCAAGTTTCAGGATGGCAAACCTTCTTTATAAAGGCAACATATATTCACAAGTCAGAACCAATTAGATGATCTGGGTTAGATGTTACTCAGAAGGCAGTTAGAGGTGCTGCTGGGACAGTCCCTGCTGCAACAGCAGGCTCTTCCTCTACTATCTGGCACTTTCTGAAACTGCAAAGAAACAATTTTAAGTAGATTATCTCCTCAATCAGAATTTAGCAGTGCACCACTGCAACCCATCTTAGAATTGTGACAGGCTTTGAAACTTACAGAAAGATGAATTTCATTTCTATGTACACGTAAGAGACCTTCAGATGACCACTGAAAATTCTGATTGAAAGTGGATTTGTGCAGACATTATCCAATGCTCAAAATTTTCGAGACTTTTTAAACTAAATTTTCATTCGGAAGTTCTACATTTTTTTAACACACCCCACTTGTACTCAGTGAGCCTTTAATATTAATAGCAAATCAGAGAAAGGGAAGGCTGTGACCCTTACATCTTCTCACTAAGTACCAACAGACAGAATCCTGCTCTGTGTGCTCTCTAATGGCACTTTTAAAAAGTGGCTGTTAGCTAAATTATTTCCAGCAAAAGGAGAATGGAAAATGAAATTACAAAGAAGTTGCAATTTGTCAACAGTTGAAATTACACCTCCAGATTTCCTATAATTAAAGGTCTGTATAAACTGAGTGTTGAAACCAAGTCACCCTAACCATGGACAACTGAAAGGAAGAGAAAGAAAGGAAGAAAAGGAAAGAAAAACATACAGCGGATAAAAGTGTGAGAACACATGGAACCATTCACATAGTGAAACTGCTACCTGTTTGGATCTTGGGGAGAGATAAGAGCCATTTCCCTCGGGAAAGGGTTTTCTGCATGCATAATTTAAATAAATCACTCCAGCAAAGGAAAGAAGAGCAGCAGAACTCTTCTCACTAATTACCACGGCCTGGACCCCTTGTGCTGCTTTCCCGTTAAAGCCACACTACTTCATTATTCTGCCTTGAACTCTCTTAAATGATTCATTCCCCCCTTAGCTCCTGAGCACACTCTGCAGGGAAGCTAGTATTTAAGTTTAATTTCTAGTGCCACTTGCTTTGGAGAGCTTGATGACAGTAAGGAGGAGAAATCCAATTTAATAATCTTGTCATGATTCGGAGGGCCACACTCCGACACCCCCCACACACCCAGTAACTAAACAGGACCCTCTGGCAAGCTAGCACAGAGAGCAAAGACACTATTCGAGAAAGCGGGGCCCACGTGCGGTGAAAGCTGTCACCTGAAGTGGCAGCGGGCGAGCAGGAGCAGGGAGGGCGGGAGAGTCGGGGCCTAGGCGCTCGAACAGCGGAGTAGCACCTGAGAAAAGCTGAGCCCTCTCCCAGACACCACCCAGGGAAGAGAAGTCAAGGCCAGAGACTCCCGCATC
>NW_022900915.1:20514703-20555817 GCF_012274545.1 Fukomys damarensis
CCACGCGCCCTCCCGCGGGAGCCCGGAGCCCGGAGGGAGACCGCGCCGGGGGATGCGCTCCAGAGCGGATGGGCAGAGAGCGACCTGAACGTGGTGGGCGCGACGCATTACTCCTTGAGGTGTCCCGTGGCCGGTCCCTCCCGCCGACACTAGCTAACCAGCCATCTCTTGCCCATCCCTGGGTCAAAGCTTATACTGGTGGTACAGGAACGTGTCCTTTGGTTGCCGATCGCCCAAGGTTCCTGTTCCCTGACCCAGTGAGAGCAGGAAGTGAGAGAAGGGCCTAGGTCCGTGCTAACCAGACTCACCTTTGAGTGTAGAGAATTGCAGGTCTTCAAGGGCCCTGGAGTAGTCAACTTGTGGTATCTTCTGCCTTAAGGCAGGACCTGTCACCATTCAAGACAGAGAAGATGGCTACAATTACAGATCTTTCTGCTCCCCAAGAGATGCGAGATGTATATCCAATCCTAAGCACTCTAATGACCATTGGCCGCCATGACTATTTTAAGTAACAGCTAAATGTATATCACTTATATTTCTACACTTGAACTTTTTCTTTTCAGATTTCAGCATAAATGAGCAAGTACTTATTATATTCTACGTAGCTATCTATCTATCATATATATATATATATATATACACATATATATATATATATATATCATCTCATTTCTGCTTAAATAACTCTAGGCCTTTCAATCTTATTTATAGGTATTACTTTTAATCCTTTTCTCCCCAACTTCCTTCCAGTGTGCACTCAACTCTTCCAAGTAAGTGTCCATTCCTGAGAATAATATGATATGATCATGATCCAATACTTTCCTCAAGTTTATAGATTTCTTATTCTGAATTGCTTCCTGATACATAGGTGAAATAACAATAAAAAATCCAATCAAATAGTGATAGGAATGCCCTAGTTGATTAGAAATGAAAAGTCAGTGCAGAAGCTATTCCTCACAGCAATGTTAGAGAATAGCACACATTCCATTTACAGATGTTCCAAAAGTGCCAAGTACAGGTTCATACAAGCTCCATTATATGCCAGAATGATTATTTGGTGTTAGGCCAAAATGCTTCTGTGACATTGGTTTTCAGAGAACGAATTCATTGATCTTCATGTTAAAAAATCAACTTAATAAGCACAAGGTAATAAAACTGTCTAAATTGTTAGTAATTTTCCCTTGGCTGTCAGTGATTGGTGGAAAGATGGCATAGACACTAAGTCTTTTGCATTCACACCTCTTTGAAGCAAGTCTAAGGGTGGCAGCCCTGCATGTTAATACTTGTCTGATGTTTGCATTTCTTTTACCACTTAAGTCCAAAGCAAGTACCTTATATAAAAGAAGATGGTTAAGCCTTTTTCCCCTGCTATTTTAAGGGACAATGACAGAGAAACATCCATTTCATGGTACAGATGTGATTACAGAATTGATTCAGCTGCAAGTTTAGTCACTTGACACCTATCCTCTTCATAAATGACTGACGCAACTAATTGAAATTTTAAGAGGGTACACGGTGTTCAACCTTATCTGCAGTTTCACTTTATGGTTTCAATTGCTTCAGAACCAAAGTCTGAAAATATTAAGTGGAAAGTTTTACAAGTAAACAACTCATAAGTTTTAAATCCCTCACTCTTCTGTGCTGTGATGAATTCGTGTGCCATTTCACTCTTGCCCATCCTGGATGTGAGTCATCCCTTTGTCCCATGTATCTACTCTCTGTACACTACTGCCCAGTGGTCTCTTTAGTAGCCATTTCGGGTCAACTGTAGGTATGTATGGGGAAAACTCCACTGTACACATAAGGGTTACATAAAGATCTATGGTTTCAGCATCCACTGGCAGTGTTGGAATGTACCCCTTGTGAGTAAGAGGTGGGAGTTATTGGTTTTTTTGTTTAATTTATGAAGGTTACATTTATTTTTAAAACACAAGAAGTACAAATAAATAAAACATAAAAATAGATGGAACAGGGATTGAATACATGTAATTTATTCCTTATCAAACTTCAGCTTAAAATGACCAGGAAACAAACAGAAATATAAACCTGGGAGAGATTAATTAGAATGGACAAATGATAATCGAATTAGAAGACTGGAAAAACCTAAAATGTGGACTTGCAATGGGAAAATCAATATGAAAAAATTTAATTATTGTCACGGAATCAAGAAATGCTCCAGAGTTAGAGCAGAAGAGTTTGAGACATAGTTAGAGAACAGACAAGACCTTGAAGACTATAACTGTAGCTCTTCCAAGTGAGGAACATTCATTCAGATTTTTCTCTGGGCCCTCTGTAGGTGGCACGGGACAGCTAGAATCCAAGAACAAAACTTTAGTCTCATTTACTTAAGGCGAAAAAAAAAAAAAACTTAGAAGAAACTCTTACTCTCCTAACTATTCACAACCCAAACACACTTGTGACCAAATCCTGGAAGATAGTTTAGTTTTGTAAATGCTGCACAAGGAATAAAATATGCCTTAAGTAAGGTGATATAGCTGAGACCATATTGAAAACAAAGATTATAAATGATATGCTACAAAATAATCCATGAAATTCTCAAGCTTATAGATTCCCAGGATGGTGGCAAATAAGTTTAATGGATCCTACCACCACTCACTCATATGAGAACTGGAGGATTTTCTATTGGAAAACTAAACAATCCAAAATTGGACAGGTCTATGGATATCAACAATTGGAATACTCCAACAAAATATTCCCATTTCTGCAAATCACCTCAGAGTGAAACATACCACTGGACAGGTTAAGAGAGCCAAAGTTTCTCTCTTTGGGTTTTTTGTTTTTTGTTTATTTGTTTATTTATTTATTTATTTTGGTACCACAGATTAAACTCAGGACCTTGCACTTGAGAGGCAGACAGCAGAGAGATCCAAAGTTTCTAATGAGCAAGTCAGTGTCTCATTCACACATGAATGGACAAAGTTCAATTCTTCTAATGGCAGAGTAGCTGGTATGAATAAATCTGTGTGCAAAAATTTCTAGACTAAATAGAAAATGTTATTAATTTTTCTAAATATATTTTTTACTGGTACATAATGGTACATTCACCATGGGGGTTTGTACATGTACATAACATACCTTAATGTTTTCTTTTTTGTCTCCTTCCCCTCTCCATTTATAAAAGCTCTATTTCCATTTTCTCCTTTCAATTCTTTTTTTCCCCCCTCAAGTCCCTTTCCCTTCCTTCCCTCCCTCCTTATTTAAATATGCAGAATAATAGCCCAAATCAGAGAAATGGGATCTATGTAACCTAAGGAAGAAACTCTTCGGAGTGAGAAACATTCATTTACCTTTTGCTTTCTGGGCCCTTTGTAGGTGGCACAGGACAGCTATAATTCAAGAACAAAATGTTAGTCTCACTTTAGGTGAAAAAAAGAAAAAGAATTCAGGGCGGGTAGAGATATTAGAAATTGAGAAGGAAATTTCAGAAAGAAAGGGCCTCGGTAAAAGAATCTGAAAATCTATATGCAATATATGCTTAAACAATAGACTAATGTCTGAACTATAAAAGTGTGTAGTAGGACTCCAACAAAATCAGAAGAAAATAGTTAGTAATAACTGGAAGGTTAAACAGCTGGGAAGAAATTTTAACTGCAGTACGTGGTTCATAGTGTAATTCCCAAAAAGGTAAATATTTGTTGTGGGAGGGAATTTTTTCCAAGAAAAAGATAACAGAATTCAGAATCTCTATAAGGAATTGTCAACAATATCCAATATATAATAAAGAATTACTAGACATGGGAAAGGACAGGAACATGTGAGCAATAGCTAAAAGTAAAGTCAGTCAATAAAAACCAGTTGCAAGATGATACATAGGCTGGTATGTATATAAAAGTGCTTTAAAACAGCAATTGTAAATAAGTTCCAATAATTAGAGGGAAAGATAATCATGATAATTTACTGCCAGAGAAGACAGCTGCCAGGACATGAGGACATTCATGCAGCTACACAGACACTATTAGGAAGACAAACCAACCTTCTAGCTACATAAGTGAGCCGTCATGGAAGTAGCTTCTTCAACCCGAATCAAGACATCAGATGACCACAGCCCCAGCCAATATCTGGCTACAACCTCATGAAGATCTGAGCTGAAATTATTCAGATAAGACAACTGAAAGCAGACATGGTGGTGTGTGCTTGTACTCACCGCACTTGGAAGGCTGATGCAGGAGGATTGAGAGTTCAAGATCAGCCTAGACTACACAGAGACGGCTTGTCTTACTAAAAAATCTACGGTCCATGATTTCAGAGAATTTAGAATTAGCTGTTCATGGTAGCTGTGAAAGATAAGTAATTGTTGATGCAATAGTAGATAGTTGGTGTGAAAGATAAGTAATTGTTATGCAATAGTAGATAGTTGGTGTGAAAGATAAGTAATTGTTATGCAATAGTAGAGAACTAACTACAGATATGGAAAGTATTTTATCTAGAGAACAAAAGAGGAAAAAACAAGAATCAGTATGTTGTAGGACAATTTCAAGATATTTTACATGTAATTAGAGTCCCAAGAGAAACTGGGGAAGAAAGATTATTGGAAAACAATATGACTGAAATTTCCTAATATTTAGATTTTAATATCAATTTACAGATCTAAAAATCTCAGCAACTCAATAAAATAAACATAAATAAAACCATACTTAGATCCACGTAAGTCAAACTCTTGAAAACAAAAGGATTTTGTTTTCATTTTAAATTTTAAAGTTATCTTCCTGCAGAGTGTGAAAAAGAAAAGCATATTATGTATTCAGGGACGTAATTATAGAAATGACAGATGACTCTTCATTAAAAAGTATGTAGGCTGAAAAACAAAGAAATGATACCTCTAATTTAACTTTGAAGATATTTAACTGTTAAAATAAATGAAAAGAATTCCATACGAAAATATTCTTCAAAATTGAAAGCTAAATAGAAATACTTTCAGGTAATTTATGTGTGAAAAGTTTCACAGCCAGGAAATTTGCATTATAAGATATACTAAAGGAACTATTAGAGGATGAAGTAAAATAAACCAGATGGAAATTCAGACATACAAAAAGCAATGAAGGGCAGAAGAAAAGCAAAATAAATTGTGAAAACCAACAGCTGCATTTCTTCTTTGAATTCATTTAGAGACAACACAGTTTAAAACAAAAAGTTAACTTTGGGATTTATAGTATATGTAGAAGTATAAAATGACACCAAATATTAAACACAATTCCCTCTTTATGACATTTGTGGAAAAGCAAAATTAAAGTGACAGAATATAAATCAGTTGTTTTCGGAAGATAAGGTAGTGAAGGGATCTACTGCACAGGGCTTTACAGTGACCTGTGGAGAGATGAAAGAGTTTAGATCATGATTGTGATGATGGTGATTACATGATTTTATATATTTGTCAAGACTCCCCATTTTATATGTTTAACATGGGTGAATTTTACTGCATGCAAATTTTACCTCAATAAAGCCAACTGAAACTTATAATAAAGACATAGCTAATGCTCTAACTTGGATGAACTTTAAAGTCTGTCAGTACTGAGAAGGAAGTTGTTTTCTTTTGTTGAACTGACATAGACGCCTAAAATTTATAAATGAATTTAGCAAATCACAGTATACAAGGCCAATATAAAATAATCTATTGTATTTCTACACAGTAATAGGAACCCACAGAAAAACTCAATAAAAATGCTTTATTTACAATCAAACAAGAAGCACAGTAGTCTTAGGAACCAATTCAATAGATGTCCTCTGTAGTTAAATTAGCAAATATTGCCAGGGTAACATAAATAATGTTTATGTGATCAGAAGATTCAATAGTGTATCAGTTCTTTCCCTAATTGAAACACAGGCTGAACTCAGAATTATCTGAATAGGCTTTGCTTGCAGAAAATAAAAAGTTTATTCTGAAATGTGCAAAAATAACATAAAACACCTAGGATATAAAACACCGAGGAAGAGCAAAGTTGGAGGTCTCTGACTTCAAGATTTACTATAGAGTTGCAGAATGAAAACGGTGTGATATTATAAAAACAGAACAGCCTAGTCCAGTGGCTCCCTGTAATCCCAGCTATTTTGCGAGGCTAAGGCAGGAGGATGGCAAGTTTGAGGCCTGCCTGGCTTATTAGCAAGATCCTGTCTCAAAATAAAATGAACTAAGATATAACTCAGTAGCCTAGCATGTTTAAGACTCTGGATTGTGTCTCCAGTACCACACAACAAGCAACCAGAAAACAAAAAATTAAAAAAAAAAAAATAGGTAAGTGAAAAAAGTACAGAATCTAGAAATAGAACCATATGCATGCCAATTGATTTTTGAAAGAATGGAAAAGCAAATAAATGGACAAAAGAAAAAAAAATTTAATAGGTGGTACTATAACAATTGAATAAACATACAGCAAAAAACAAACGCCAACATCTTTTTTGAATCACAAACAAAAATAAACTTCAGCCAGGTGTGGTGGCGCACACCTGTAATCCCAGCATTCAGGAGGCTGAGAAAGGAGGATTGCTGTGAGTTCAAGACCAGCCTGGGCTACATAGTGAGCTCCAGGTCAATCTCAACTACATAGTGAGACCCTGTCTCAAAAAACAAAAAAATAAAAAAAAAAAGTAGTATTTGGGATGGTGATTTAGCTCAGCGGTTCGGTGGCCTGCCTTTCAAGCGCAAAGACCTGAGTTCGATCCCCAGTTCCAAAAAAAAAAAAACAAAAAACAAAAATAAACTTCGAATGTATCAGAAGCCTAAGTATAGAAGTTAAAACTACAGTAGCACTCGTATAAGTAATATTAAAGAAAAATCTTCAAAATTTACAGTTAAGATAAAATGTCAAGATATAATGAGTTCCAAACACAAAAGAAAAAAAAATCTTAAAAATCAGCGATTACCAAATTTAAAATAAGCAAAAGCCACAATTAAAAAAGTGAAAACACAAGTCACAAAAGGGGAGCAAATATTCTCAATACAATTATCTGACAAGGATCGTATACCCAAAATATATAAAGCACCCTTAGAATTCAATCAGAGGAAAACAAACAAAAAACCCTACTAAACATCTTTAGTTTCTTCTCACTGCATGGAGAGCTAGAAAAACACTGCACCCTGTCTTACAGTGACAACAACAGAATGTCAGGCCAAGGTTCTCTTGAGCTCTTACAATCAATGAGGTAGGACAAAGGGTAGGACAAAGAGCTACCCTAAAATATCAGGAGAGACAGGCGTTCATGAGAAAAGAAGGCACAGGCTTACCTGGACGCACATGGCCAGACATTGGTAAGATGTGATTAGAAGAGTTAGAAATAGGAGGGTGTTGAATATGGGCTCCCAGGAGAATGCAAAGCCCATGAGAGTCACCTACATAGCGGGTGTTTGCACCTTCTTCTAGGCAGTCTCCCCTGTCTCTACTGGGCATATAGAAAAAGGAAGGGGAAGGGAGAGAGCGTGGGAGGGGAAGGGGAGGAGGAATGAATGAAAAGAAAGATGAGAGTCAGGAGGCAGCCTGCCCCGCTGTGCAGACCTAGAAGACCTTCTGCCCTATCTTCCCGGTAGAACAGAAGCCTTGGTGGGAGGTCAAGGGAGGCAACAGCATTGTCATCTATAGGCATTGGTACAAACCCACTGCAGCTGGGGAAGAGAACAAGGAAAATGACTGTTGCCTGGAGGGAAAGGTAAGAACACGTGCTGAGCACGGAACCCCAGATGATGGAAAAGCAAGAGCCCCGAGGAGGTCATGAACCTGAGTCAACACACAGGGTCGGAAGTTTAATCCGAACAACGAATACAGGGCCCTCTACTCACTGACACAAGATAACGAGCATCAAGTGACAGGTTAAGAGTGGGAGGCTGACATGAAGAGTTGTAAGAGTAGGGAGACAGATGCTTGCACCTACAAGTAGAAATGAAAGGCTTAAAACTGAGGGTGAAATAGACAGAGAGAAACACGTAAGAAAACAAGCCCCCACTGTAAACCTACCAATACTAAAAGTTTTGGTCGGAAAATTTGAAGAATCTGGTGCACTGAATAAAGTGCATGTCCAGCCAAACTCCTTACTAGATTAGCTCAAATCCCTACACTAAATGCGTAGCACAGGGAAAGGCATGCCTGTTTTCAGGCATACAATCTATTTACCTGATACCACTGTCCAATGCAAGATACAAGGTGTGCAACACAAATTTATGAGAAGAACAAAATGTCATGGAATAAACGTATTGCTAAGAAATAAAGCTATAAACTGCACCAGATTTAGATATGACAGATATGTAGGAATCATCTGACAGTGATTTAAAAATAACCATGATTATGATGTTAAAAATTCTAATGGAAAAGGTGAAAAGACGTGGGAAATTTTAGCAAAGAGATGAGAAGTAAAAGAAAGAATCAGGCGTTCATGAAACAAAAACTCCACAGTAACATAAAGGAAGAATGTCCTTGACACACTCATCAGTAGATGTGACACAAAGAAAGATTCTGCGAGCTTTAATACAGGTCAAGAGAAATTACCCAGCATGAGCTGCATAGCGGATCATCTGAGAGTTGTGGAATAATATTAAGTATATTAAGTGATCATTAAGACACAATCTTCATGTACTTTAGTCTGGCATATGCCTAATGGACTCCCAGAAGAAGAGAGAATATGACAGAAAAATATTTAAAGGAATAATAGTATGAGCTTTCCAAAATTAATACGATACACCAGATCACAGATCACAGAAACTTAGAAAACAAAAAAGATAAAGATCAAATACTGTGTGAATTACATATGTGTATATTGTAGTCATGTTACATTCAATCTGCTGAGCACAAAAGAAAAACGTTGAAGATAGTTAGAAAAAATATATTAAATGCAAAGCAAAAAGGATGATAAGTACAGTAAACTTTTTGTCTGACAAGGAGGGAGACATGGTAGTAACATCTTGTTTCTTGATAAATTTCTGTGCAGTGTTTTCTATAACAGTATTTCAGATATATAGCTGACATAAATGGTAAATACTGGAAGTATAAAGATCCATAAATCAACCCACGAAGCCACCGTAATAGTCAGGAGAGTGAACAGGCGCGACACCTTCAGTGTTTGTGCCCTCTCATAATCTCTCCCTCCCGCCTTTCCTCCCTGCCCACCAACCCAAGCAGCCACTGGTCTGTTGCCTGACCCTACGGATAAATTTATGTTTTTAAAGTTCAATGAAAATGGACTTACAGCACTGCATTATTTTAAAAGATCCTTCTTCTCTTTTTAAATAAACCATTATATACAGAGACTTGGAATTTCAAAACATTATGTGCTCTTCCTAGGTTTAGTATTCTGCCTTGTTTCTTGCTATTTTCAGTTTCCACTACTCAGATAACAGAGTAGGTCATGAGTTTTCTAAACTTCCAAGATTTTCAAATAATGGCAGAGTTCTTTCTTTAGCTAAATGATCAGGCTTCTCTTGCTTTGTTCATTTTTCCTAACACTTTCCTACTTTGAAATACTTGGAACATCCATCACAAGCAGAAAAAAGAGAGAAAGAGGGAAACACCCAAAAAGGATGAAATGAACTGAGAAGTTGGAGAACAGACATACCAAAGAAATATCCAGAAAGCCCAAATACCGCACTTTTAAATGATCGTTATATCAATAAACTCCCAAGTAAAATAACAGAAAGAAAATGGACACAAGTAACTTATAACAGGGGGAATATACCACAAATTTGATAAGTTTAAAAATCATAAGAGAATATTATAAAACTTTGAATAAAATAGATAAATTCCTGGAAAAATATCACTTGCCAAAACTGATACAAGCAATAAGGAAGCCCAGAAAGTCTGGCTTGCTCTATTCCTACCAAAAATTAAATTTCTAATTATAAACTTTCACACACACACACACATGCCTCTGAATCCAAAGGCTTCACCTGTAAATTCTACATTTCAACAAAGCAAATTTATCTTTATCTGAGATAAGAAATGATACAAACATGTTCTCTGTTACAACCTCCACTTTTAGTAGTATACAGTGATCCTTATCCAATGTAATGTAATATGGCAAGTTAAAAACAAATAAATAAAAGAACCTAAAAGGAATAGTGCTGAGAAGAATCTGTCACTATTCACAAATAAAATGCTTGCATATGTTAAGAATTCCAAAAACCTATTCACTAATTCTTAGATTTATAGTTACTAAATACAAAATCAATATGCAAAATTCAATACAAAAATTGTATTTCTATATATCAGTGACAAATTAGAAAGAAGAAATTAAACTATATTATTCAACAATAAACAAAATATAGTCCTACAAAGAGAAACATGCCTTACTTTCAAAAACGTTTTGAAAGAAAAAAACCAGACCCAAAGGGGTATGTGTCATATTATTCCATTTATTTGACATTCTAGACAAAGTGAAAGTAAAAACTTCTACTTGTAAATATGTCTTGATGCTAAGATCACTCAAGTTTCTTGAGAGAAGAGCTAAGTTCCCTACGAAGAAATAACAGAATTCCATAACCTTTCTTATCAGTGATGTTGGAGGCTAAAAAACAACTAATCTACCACTTGCAAAGTTCAAAAGGAAAACAAACTGTACATTCTGGATCATTCTCAAGCTAACCAAGATTTACAGTGAAGCAAAATAAAAGACATTTTCAAGTATTTAGAGACTCATTCATTCTGTCAGAAAGGAAATGGCTCACCAGAAATACAAAAAAGCAAGCAAGCAAAGATAAAGTTTAAGAATGATGAGTGCATAATATAGTAAAATAGAAGCGTATAGCATTCTGTGGAAGTGTGAGAGGCAGCTGAGAGGGGTTAGGAGCATACACCATGTAAAAGTAAGCTACAGATAGCTTCCCTTCCAAGAAGATGAGAAATTCCCTGATTAAACATGGACATTGGCAGAAAGTTGAAAGACTAAATACGTATTGTGAAAACGTAACGCTAAAAACAAGAAGAACAGAAAGTATTTTTAAGTTTTTCAACAAGATAGAGAGGACAGAGAGAGGGAAAAGAAAGTCAGATAGACCAGTGGTGACGTGTGGAGTGCTGCGATACATTATCAAGGATGACTTATTCAACGTTAGCCCCCTCCCTGGGGGATAACTTGCTTCCAACAGCTGACCTCAGAGTCCTTGTCTCAATTCAGAACAATTCTGAAAGTCAATCCTACCTCCAGAGCTCCCTGTGAGACGAGCTGAGAGCACAGGAGCAAATATTGCAGTTCAACCTCTTCCTTTGGCCCAATTATTCCCTTGGGTCTTTACAGGCATTTTTACCGCTTCTTAATAAACTTTTGGCATCTACACGTTGGTCTTCTCTAGCTCAACAAATGCTTCGTAGGGGACCTTATTTTGAACAGCTGGTGCAAAGTGACCCAAGGAAGCAGATGTTAATGGAATTGTGGAACCAGATCATCCACTAGCTGGATGAACAGAGTGTACTTACTCCTGAAATGCTGCAGCAACAAATCATTATATTTTATTACACAACAACTCCGAAGTTCAGTGGCTTACAACAACTACGTCATTATCTGTCATGATTCTGTTGGTTGATTAGGCTCAACAGAGCAGTTCTGCAGCTTCACTGATGTTGGCTGAGGTTACAGTCATCTGGGAGCTACATTGGGCTCATTCATACACACGGTTGGAATCTAATGCTGGCTTCAACTTCAAGATCTCCGGGGACTCGTGACCAGGATGCTCAGAAGTAGACTTTTTGCAGATGGTGGCTGGGTTCCTAGAGAGAATGCCCTTGAGAACGCGGGTTCCAAGAGCAACAATTGGAAACTGCTAGAAGAATTAAAGTCCAGGCCAACACCTGCATACTGCAGCATCACCTACACCAGATGCTGTTGACCAAGCCAATCACAACCACAGGCCCTGTTTAAGAGCAGATAGGTGGAAGATGGAGTAAAGCTGGGACTAATTAGGAAACTAGCTACCACACAGTTTACTGTTAAAATTCCACTGGTGGACTCAGACACCAAAGCAGAAGGAAAGACACTGATGGGGTAGAGTGTCTCAAACATTTGAAAATTTAAGAGGAAATAACAATTACAAAAACAATGGCACCAAAGAAATTTTGCTGAGTGTAACTATGTCAGTGAAGGAAGAAAATAAAAGGTAGTCAGAGATAATTACCAATTTAAGGCAAAGAGAAAAAGCCAAAGGGCCTCCTTGAAAGGATCTGAAGAGACTTTCACCTCCTGCAGCTGGACAGCAGAAAGTTGTGAATTAGGCATAGGACTTAATTATAAAGATAACTAGTTACAGGAAGCTGAATTTCTCAGTCTTGGAAAGTGTGCTGTACCAACGTCAGGGCCTTTACTGGATCATAGGATGGAACCATTTCAGTGAATGGTCTGGAAAAAACTGAAATTCCAATTTCCCTGAGCTGTCCACAGAAGTGGTCCACTCCTCCCCATAAAGGCTGTCATACCTCCCTTGATAGAAGAACCTAGAGAGCCCTCTGTCTTGAAAGACAGCATGTGCATGCATCCTCTTCAAGATCTTTCCCCTCAATCAATAAAATCAGAAGTTTGTTTTTGGATAAGGCCATTAATTCAACATTGGGCAAATATGATGAAAAGAAAATTAGAAAAAGACATAACATTATATATAATTTAGGAGGATTTTTAAAATATATTAAATGGCAAAAATTTTAAGAAAATATTTTGATACAATTTAGAAAATTAGATGAAGTATATCTCTCCATTGGAAAAGAACAGTATTATAAAAACTAATTCAAGAAGTGTAAAAATGGAAATAGAAGTATTATTAATGAAGAAATGAACAAATAAAATATACTATGAAAAAGACCTCAGGTCCAAGTAATTTCGCAGAGCAATTATATCAAACTTCAGGCAGCAGGTATTTCCCATAGTAATTATATCTAAATTATTCCAGAATAGAAAAAATATGAGAAGCTTTGAAAGGCATTCTATGAGACTAGAAAAAAATCTGCTATCAACAAAAGAACAAAAGGAGTACAAAAATGCTATTTCTATACATATGAATATTAAAATCTTAAACATTAATATTCTAAAGCCAGCAGAAAATTAAAGAGCAGAGCATAATCGTGAAAGTTTTGTCTGTCTCAGACACTTGCAAAAATCAGAAACAATTTGCTTCTCTGGATATAAATATAATAAAGAAGCAAACTTCCAAGATATTAAGAAATTTAAAGAGTATTGTTGCACTGACACTGTATTACACAAAATTCAGATATTGTCACACTGTTTTCTACCTCCTGTTTATGAGATCCTGTTTTTTTGTTGTTGGTGGTGGTTGGTTGGTTGGTTGATTTATTTTGTTTTATTTTGGTACCAGGAATCAAACTCAGGACCTTGCCCTTGCGAGGCAAGCAGCAGCACCACTGAGCTAAATCACCAGCCCTAGATTCTGTTTTCTCATCTGATCTCTTGTTGACCATCTTCCTCCTCACTCTGTAGGAAGTGGGCAGGCCCTTGATGGGCTGTTCTGGTGAAGCCATATTGGACTGACCCTGACCAACTATTTCTCCATCACCTTCTTTACACCAGTAAAATAATCAGCAGCCTCTCTGTTTTGTCAGGGAATGGAAAGGAAAGGTCCTGAAATGTAGTTACAAAACAGAGTACAACCATAGATTTTTCCAGATCACGTGGTTAAACATTATAAAAATAAACACCTGTCATTAGTAGTGGACTAAAAGAGAAAATCCACTTGATTATATTCATTGCTCTTTGATGAACAAAGGAAAACAGTACAATCTTAGAAAGCCTGCTTATCTGAAAATACTACATTTAGTGACAAAATATAACAAACATTCTGATAAGGAACTGTAAAGGGACACCTGCCACAACTATGGCAATATTTGGTGTGATGAAGGCATAGGTTAAAAAAGAGGAATAAATATGAAAAAAGAGAAAAGATAATACATTTTTCTAGGAACAATATCCAGTGAGGAAATAGATCTTATTAAAAACAAAATATTTCAAAACTAAAATTCAAAATACTAGCAATATCTATTATATATTTACCTATATTTAACCTCCTCTTACATATGAAAGAAACACCACAAAAGAGAACAGAATCTGAAAAAGATTGTCAATGAGAAAGGACTCTCAATTAGACATGAATACATTATGAGGCTTTTATAATTAAACTTGAAGAGTTTAAAAATAGAGAAATAATTCAATAAAATGGAAAAGAGCACATAAGAGGCTCATGTATATGTAAGACTATCACTTATGATTAATGTGTTCCTTTAATCAGTGAGAAAATAATGTATAATCATTAAATTGTAAGGAAGGTAGCTATCAATGTGAAAAAATAAAGATAATATCTATGCCTCACATAATTTACTAAAACAAACCCTAGATGGTATAAAGCACTAAACGTTAAGCAAAAATATAAATGTGTTAGAGAAAAATACAGAATGATTTTTAAATCAATAGGTAGCAAACATCTCGAGAGGCTTCCACTTGAAAACCATGAAGTATAAATAACAAGTGTCACTTAAGAAACTAAAAACTGTAAAATTGAAAAAAAATGAGAGCAGATAAAACACAAGTATCAGAGGTAAATTACTGCAACACATTTAGCATATGAGGTATTCATAACCAGAATGTATAAAGAATGCTATGGATAATTTTAGAAAAAGGCAAACAACGTGACACTAAAATGAGTAAAGGATGCCAGATGGCAAATCTCAAAAAGAAAAACAAAATGGCCAATAAACATGTAAAGGACATTCATTCTCACTTGCAATTGTGTATGTTTATGTGTGCGTGTGTGTAGTTTTTAACTTATTAGATACATAAACTGTCACATTTGAGAAAGATATAGAAAAACTGTCAGCTTCAGATACAGCAAACCGATAAAAGGCTTTTTGATAAAGCATTTGGGCAAGGCATTTAGGAAGTGTATATTTTAAATCTCAAATTCCTTGGTCTAGCAATTTTGCCTTTAACAATACATTGTCAAGAAATGCATTCTCAACTGCCCAATGATATGTGTTCAAAACTATTAGTGATACTATTAGTATTGCATAAGTATGAAACTAGAAACACTGAAATGCCTGTTAGTAGGGAATTTATGGGTAGAATATGAAGTGCGGCATAATAAAAAAGAATGAGCTTTATATGTAGATATACAGCTTGAAATATCTTCCAATCATATTTGGTAGAAGATCCCATAGTACGATATGGCCCTTTGTGCTAAAAACTAAGTAAATATACAACCCGCGTACGTGAGTGCCTGAGGAGTCACAGAAGGCTGTGCTCCAGATCCTTGAAAGTGGTAAGAAATATCAGGAAAGGCATACTTAAGGAATCATTTCAGGGTTTGCTCTTCATAATTATGTATTTTAAAAGTCTTTTACACAGAGAATATATTCATGTATTAGTAGAATAATTCAAAAGAAAAAAACAATTACAACAGAGCAATGACTGTTCCTTCGGCCCATAGCCACATCTAGTGATGGACAAACTGTTTCTCCACGCCTTTCATTTTTAGCCATGCCTTGGGGCAAGGCCAGATTTTCCATAGCTGTAGAGGAAAAATAGCATATCCTGAAAGCATATCATTCACCACAACAATCATTTCAAAAGCCCTCTCCTAGGGTACAGATTTACCTACCTCCGGCACTTTCCCCCATTGGAACTGAGAATTTTCCTTCCTGAAACTTCTAGTTGCTAAGCAACATTTCCATCTTTCTTGTACCTTTCATCAGCTTCATCTTTCTCTTCTTTTTTTTTCTCATCACCGCGTGCGTGCACACACACTCACAGAAAAATCTCTAGAAGTAATCTACACAGCTGGTGTTTATTTTGCTCTATAAGAAATTAAAGTTTGTCTTTATTGCTGTAAATACAGATCCAAAAGAATAAAGAGAAGCTTTTTTTTTCCTATGAGGATAGGAACCGAGAGATGGATTTTCAAAAACTCAGGAGAGGATTGGTCTGGGAGTTAAGAGTTTAGACATGAAGACCTGGGTCTCAGAACTTCAAGTGGTGGCTCACAGGTGGCAAGATCTATTATAAATTCACTCAGCAAATATTTATTGAGCTACTACTATGTTCCCTACAATTGGCTGGATTTTGTGAACATTATGACCTATGAAAATAGTCATTACTCTCAAGATGGTTAAACTTAGATGATGCCTTCATCATTTTAAAACACTTCCACCTGAGCTGCATGATGGCTTGACAGAGTGGCAGCGAATGTGCGCAAAGCCCCTGCATACCGAGGTGCAAGAAGGCGAAGGAATGAAGGGATGACGGGTGCAAGACATTTTTCTCCTCCAGCCAGCGGAGCCTGGTGTCTCGTAATGGGCAGGCTCCAGACGAGATCTGAGCCCTGAGATGTGGAGTGAAGGCCTTGTGCCTCTGAGCCTTGAAGCTGTGGGTGTACCGGGTCTGTGGGAGCACAGTATGAACAGAAGCATGCTCAACAGCATATTGTTGGACAGTCATTGCTCTGGACAAAAACTGCCTGGAAGTCCTGGCTCCATTACTTCCTAGAGGTGGGAGCTTGGGCAAGTTTCTTAAACATTTTTCTATAAAATAAAGATAATAATATCCAGATCAAATGGCAACTATAATAAATATTTTTAAATTTTTAGAGCTCAATTCACAAGACCTAGAATATAATTTGCTGAGAAAAGGTTGACTTTCTATGCCTCCAGCCTCCCCCAAACTTTGAGACTGGACAGGAGAGAGGCTTACGCTGTAGGTTTCCATGCTTGTCCTTCACCAACTCCCAAGAAAACAAAATGGCACGTCACCCAACATGTTTTGGTTATGTTGTGTTCATGGTACCCGACTAGGTTGCCCCGAGCCCTCAGAGCAATACAATCCAGTCCCTGAAGAAGGAAACAATGAGCAGAGTTTGTGGCTCTGGGAAGGCCTAGCGATAAAGAACTACTGATGGATTTGGGCCACACACTTAACATCATCAACAATAAAACAATATGACCACTTAAGGTGATTTAGCACTTAAAATGTGCTTTCTGGAAGTAAAGGGCAGGGTTTCTAATTTTGAAAAATTCAGTGCAATAGATGAAGACCAAAGGGAACATTACTGAGCATCGAAATGTCGTCATGGTTCAGAAATAGTTCAAAACATAGGGTAAACAATGAGGACATAGAAACCCTGAGGAAAGAGAAAGCTGATTTGAAAAACAAATCTGAGAATCTAATTGAGCAAATAATGGAAGGTCCAGAAGAGAGAAATAAACAAGGGAAAAAAAGGCAATAGTAAACATTATGTAAAAATTCTCTACTTTCTAGGACTTGATTCTGCAAATTAAAAGTGTCCTCTGGATTTGAGAAGGCATGACTTGTAAAAGAAAACCCCGGAATGTGTATCCTGGTGACCTTCTTGAACCTCAAGGAAAAAAAAAAACAAATCCATGAACTTCTGAAAGGAATTAGTTACAAAGCAAAATAGAAACAGACAGACATTAGATTTCATATCTGTGACCCTGGAGACCAGATGACTTTTAAATACCGTGTACAGATTGGTAAGGGAAAAGACAGTGACATGGTGGTCTGGGAATCACAGATAATATCAGCACTCGGCTTATCGGAGAATGATCAAAACATGTCTTTTGCCTTAGACAAAGACATTAATTACAAAAAAAAGATCTTAACATAAAAATACGGAGAACAAAGAAAATAATGGCATGGTAAGAAATGACACATCTATATTTATGCATCACATAAAGATAGCATGACATGAAATAATAAAGGGCTTTGAAATAAAATGATATTCTTTAAAGTAATACAAAAATAATAGTTTAGAGTGAAAGCACAAAACAATTTCACCAAAACTTTTGTGTTGAGAAGGAGGAGGAAAGGAGAGCCATGAAAGAATTCTAATCTTAGCTTTGAAAGAACAGGGAATTGAGGCATTCGTCTCATTTGTCTAATGGTGGGGAGCAGGTGCAGATTAGATGCGCCTGGGTCAGAAGGAAGACATCTTTTAGGTTAGGCTCAACTACACAAATAAGAAATCTGACTGCACAGGCTCCTGTTTCTCTCCTGTGATGAGAGTCTGAAAGCAGGCTGTCCAGCACATCTCCTGAGTCCCCACAAGGACCTGACTGCCTGATTTCCACTCTGTCCCCTTCTCAAGGGTTCTTTTTCATCATGATCACAAAATAGCTGCCCCTCTCCTGCCTGAAATATGCATTTTAGACGGGAAAAAGAGGAAGGGCAAAGGGCAGCAATATATGCCAACTGAGTAGACAGCTGTTTCCCTAGAGTCCCGTTTCAGCTACTTGTTCACCTTTAGCTAAGTTGTAGTACCCTAGTAAAACAAAATCATATGGGCAATCCTATTTTCACAGCACGCCTGCCTCCTGAAAACAAATTTGCATTCTGCATAATGCTGAAGGGAAGAATCAGATAGGTAACTAGTAATGTCCACAATAGAAACAGCTCATAGTTTGCTTTTATATCACACGGAAAAGAAGAAAGAAAAAATAGCAATTTAATCATGCTGAGATACATATGGGAAAATACAGAAACAGTAAAATAAAATAAAAAATAAATATTAAGTGATATGGCAAGAAGTATTTAAGTCCTTCCTTTCAAATATAATGGGCCAAAATGCTCCAGTTTTATTTTGGAAAACAAAATCCAAGTCTGTTATTTATAAGAAACATACCTCAAGTGATAAACTAAAAAGGACATTAAAAAGATAGAAACATAATTGTCAGTCAAATGTAAAAAGAGAGGGAAATATACACAACGGAGAAGGTATTTTATGTATTGTACAAATAAAATCGCTATTCAGACAGAAATACCACCACTACTCAGACAAGAAAAGCCCAACCCATTATATTATGATAAAGGGCAGCTGTTTTGGAGATGTAATAAGCATATACTTGAATGCGTCAAAAAATATGTGACAGTTATCACGTGATTGATTCTGATATAACTATAAAACTATCTTGAAAAAATGATAGAAGGAAAGTTTAATATGTCACTCTAAGAATTAGTCCAATCTAGTAGACTTAAGCAAGTAGACAAGCAGTTATAACACAAGGAAGTGATTGCTCTGATAGAAATGAACTCCCTGGTGATCCTGAGTGAGTTTTACTTTGGATGCTACAGCTACAAAGTAGGTTAAGGAAAGGAGCTTCTGTCTTGTAGGAGCTCATCATGAGGCAGAGAGTGTCATTCTGGGATACACTTAAAGGTCAAGTTCTTTTGAAGCTTTAAGGAAATACTTTAAACAATACCTGATATCAAAATAATCTGCAATGAATACATTTGACTTTACAAAGCAGAAAAAAAATTTTCAAAGTAGAAAATGTGATTTTTTTTAGATCATTGATATTATTCATCAAATGTTTTTAGTGAAGTAAATGGGGAAAAGACTTAGCCAATTCATCATTTTTTCTCATTTATACAAGAGTATAAAACAGGTGTTCACAATCCTTTCAAACACTCACTGCTCCAGGGCAAGGGAGTTGGTAACCTCGTTGCTATAATGATCTGCTTAGCTGACAAGCTCTCAGAGGCCGGAAGCCTGACTTAATTACTTAGGTAATTCACTGCTCCCTCAGTTTCTCCAGAAAGCGGGCCATTCCCCTATGACACTCCTTTCCTCTTCCAAACTTACCCACTTTTGGTTTTTTTTTCCCCTAAACTTATTCTGATGTATTTATTGTTGTACTTCTCAGTTGTGATTTGAATATGTAGTAGTTCCTAGAAAAGTAGCTCACATTAAAAGAATTGGAATTTTAGAGAAAATGGAACTGTGAATTACACATCTAGTTTTACTTTGAAATAATGCCTTAGTAAAATGCCAATGCAGAAATATGATTCTGAAATATGGACTCATGAAAGCCTATAAATACAGCAACTAGATACATACTCTTTAAAACATAATGTGTTAGATTACGTGAGAATATAATTGAATGTCTCTATTTTAAATATTTCTTGTATTCTTTCCTATCTGATTTCTTGCAGGTAGGTGAATACTGGGCATTAAAATTTTAAATCATCTTTGAGATCATCACTAAAAGTTCTCATCCTTTGAGTCTGTTCTTGACAAGCTCATAATTAACATAGTGATTTTCTGAAAAGATTTATCACATCCTTGGGAGAATTCTATAGATCTGCAGGGCCATTTTGCATTATGCTAACTACATTGATTGATAACAAATTTATTGATATACAAAGAACTACATATATCTAATGGGTTCAACTTGATGAGTTTGAATAAATGCAAACACCCTTGATATCACCGACACAAGTAAAGTAATAAACTAGCTACCCAACACTTCTCAGTTTCCTGTGTCCCTTGTGCTTTATTTTCTGAGTGTATGATAAGAACATTTAAGATGAGATCTATACTCCTAACAAATTTTGAACTGCACAATACCATATTGTTAATTCTAGATACTATTGTTCAATAGATCACTAAACATTATTCATCTAATATAAACTTTACACCCACTAAACAATGTCCTATTTCCACCAAACACCAGGCCTTCACAACCACTACCGTATTCTCTGCTTCTGTGAGTTTCACTTTCAGGTAGACACAAGTAGTTAAACTCACAGAAGCAAAGAATACACTACTGCTTGTTTCTTGAAACTGATAAAGGGTTGAAGAAAATTTGGTACATATATACAATGCAATCCTATTAAGCCGTAAAATATGCAATTTTGTCATTTGTAACGACGTTGATGAAATGGAGATCATTACGCTAGGTGAAGTAAGCCAGGCTCAAAGACAAAGATCTAGCTCACGGGCAGAATCCAAAAAAAGTGGATTTAATAGAAGTTGAGAGTAGAATAATGGTTCAGAAGGGTGAAGGGGAAGGGTGGAGAAAACTTGATCAGTAGTACTACATTAAAGTTAAATAGGATTCGGAAGTTCTGATATCCTATTGCTGGTTGGGTGATTGTAAATAACAGTCATGTACTGCATATTTCAAAATCTAGAATAAATGTTTTTCATTGTTGTCTTCATTAACAAAATGGCAAATGTTTCAGGAGACAGATATATTTAATGTATTTTAGCATTACACAATTTATATGTTTATCAAAACATCACACATTATCCCATTAATATGTATAATACTTATATTTTTATATATTAGCTAAAAAACTAAGTGCTTCATAAAAAAATGTAAAAGGACGGTCACTTTATCATCTCCCTTCCATATGCTTTGCTTCTACAAATGAATCATGTATAATTCAATAAAAGCCTATATTCCTGAGAATTTTGGAATCAAATAAATGTTATTTTACATTTTATTCCTATTTGGTCTTAAAATTAATTGGGTTTTCTCCAAAAATAATTTTAATAAAATTGAGAAGAAAAACATCAGTGTTTCATGTACAGATATTTAAGTCTCCTGATAAAATTTCTGCCAAAATTTAACTATGGCTTAATTTTCTGAGGAATGTTCCCAGTCCCAAAAAGAGGAATGGTCCTATTAATATCACTGTGGCAAGATCACATGGCTTAGCAGAGAGAATGGATATTTCACAAAGGAAGACGTTATTTGGATTAATGGGTAGGTGGAAACATCGAGTCTAGTTCTTTCTTTAGCAGTATTCTGTAACAAATTGTACTGGAATGCAGAGGCATCTATTAGAGAAAATTCTCTTTGCAAAATGTCAATGACTTTGTGTGCTTCTAACTCCTTTCTGTCTTGAACTTTTGAGACTCTGTACAATAAGAAATGATGTATTAGAGAAAAATACAATTGAAATCAGACTCTTACATTGTATCACAAATTTATAGAGGGCCAGCCTTGGAAGAGTTTAGCCAGACAGACACCGAGCAGGGATCCTCATGTGTACCCCTGAAGTGCAGCCCAGAAAGAGTCACAAAAACAGAAAGCGCAGAGCCATTTTTAACAGAGTTAAGTGTCGTTTAAGGAAATGGTTGAAGAACAGCTGGGAAATGAAGAGGGCAAAGAGAAACACAGAAGGAAGAGACACAGGAAGCAGCTCTTACTTCCGGGCCTGCAGGAACAGAGGAAGAGCTTGAGGTTGTTAAAACCGACCAGCTGGTGTTGAGGTCTCCTGCGAGCTTGAAAGGAACCATGCGCAGCGGAGACGCCGACGCCGAAGTGTAGTGAGGGAGGTCACACAGGACACCTCCGGGGAGGCGCTGGAGGGTGGGGATGGGGGGACTGCTGCCTGGGAAGAGCTATCGCTGTAGTGACACCAGAAGAGCAGGAAAAATACTGGGAGAAAAGAATGCTTTTCCTGTCTAGGGTTTTGCAGGAGCATTATTTTGGCAAGAAGCCAAATGACAGATGTGCAGTGTGTAAATTTCCAGCCCTAAGGTCATAGAGAAGAGCAGAGAAGTATGGCTTTGAAGCCAAGAGATAAAAGCTAGGAAACAGAAAGTATCAGTAACAATTCTACATCTTTGTAGATAAGTACAATCCCAAGATTGAATATATCCCCAATTCATTAGAATCATAATTAAACTTTTTTGTTAATATCACACTCATTGATTTTTAAAATGTGATGCTTTCATCATGTAAAGGTACAAGATCCTAATGATGAATGTAACTGCACTGTATACCTAAAATGCACCAATGAACTTAATGGGAAAAAAGAAAAAATTTTTAAATGTGATGCTTTTTTGCCTTATTACAAATAATGGATTACTTATAACACTGGCATAATTTTATTCAAGCTGCCAATGACACCCTATGCTTTCATATATTTCTTTATGGTATATTCCTAGAATTTCATCACAAAGTTAGTTTTCCTATCAGTCTTTGCTTATCATTAATCTCCAAGATTTTTTATCAGATATGATTTTCTTGAAATATTATCAGTAATTATAAAAAGAATTTTATAAAAATTATAGCATGAAGTAACAATTTGGATTAGGAAATCCTTTTAAGAATGAAAATCTATGTGTTTCATTTTCAACTTTGGCATATATATATATGCAGATCTAAGAGCATAAATCATTTTACTAAGATCTGGTTAATTAATGGAATAATCAACAATATTAAATCTGGTATCTTGTCCTTAACATCAGTAACTTGCAATTGATTATTAGTTGCCTACAGTGTTTTGGGAAGCTTCTAACTTGATTTCTTTAGAATATTAATACTTCTTTTAAGGAATAGTGTAATATAAGAATAATTATATTTCTATAAGTCAGTAAGAAAAGAACATAAAAATATCATTATTTACAATTTTATACAAACTTATTAAGTACCTAGGATTAGATTCAATAGATAGGCAAAATTTCTATACTCAAAATATAAAACATTATTGAAATGAAACAAGAGTAATCCATATATATCGATTGGAAAACTCTGTAGTGAAATTAATATTTATCCTCCTCAAATTAATTCATAGATTTAGTTTAGTCTCGATTTTAAAAACTCAGAAGGGTTTTTTGTACTTTGATTTTTTTAAATAAATTGGCCAACTGATTTCAAATTTTATATAGGTGTGCAAAAGACAAATATGATCAGAACAATTTTAAAGAATGAAGCTAGAGAAATTATGAAACCAAACACCAGACATCACTATTTATTAAAAGATATATCATTTAAGACAAAGTGTAAGAAAAGATAGACAAATGGACCAATGGAATAGAGAAGAAAAACAAAGCATGTTTAGTTTCTGTACAAGATGATGCAACAGCCTTTGACAGCCACATAAAAATGTTATATTTGTACTTCTTTCTCATACAATACAAAAGAATCAATATTTGTTGACACCCGTATATTACTCAGGGCGATTGGGTTTCACGGAGTATAGGAATGGTCTAAAGAGGAAACTCTCACTGACACAAATGTACAGATATAAGATTGCATTTTTAAAAAAGAGTTGCAGTAAGAACATCCATACAAAGAAAATTAAATATAGTTTTGGAAGTGCTAGCTGAAATAATTAGATACCAGAAAGACGCGAAGGAATCAATGGAAAGAGGAAAACATGCATTATGTGTGGATAATAAGGCTGTCTTTCAGTAAGACAGCTTTATTAAGAGGATCTAATACTCCAGGTGGAAAGAAAAGTAAGGGTGAAAAACCACAAGTCTTTGATCCAAAAGTAATATTCCGTTATAAACAACAATGGATGAAAAAATTCCTTTCCACCATGGAATGAACTTTAAAATGTGTGTGAATCCATGGGAAAAAAAAACCTATAAAGTCTACAGAAATATATGAGAAAACTTGAACAAGTAGAAGGGCATGCCTTTTCTTGGATAAGAAGATTAAAAGTAAAAAGAGGCCTTATGAAATTAGCTTATAAATTTAAAATGTTCATAATTAAAATACTCTGCCACTCTGACTCAATATCTGTATCTACGAAATAGCAGTTAAAAGGAGTAATAATAAAAACTACATTATGGGGTTGTTATGAAAATGAATTTATGTTTGCAAAGACTTAGTGTCTGGTAAGCACTACATAAAAGATAGATCATTACATAGATAAATAGCTAGATAGTTAAATAGAAAAAAATCAATGGATTTTTATATGGGGATAGAGAAAAAATAAACTTGTAAGAAATAATAGACTAAATTGTGAAAAATAAGCTACAATTAATTAAAAGTTTGAAGCAACTATAGATTCAGCAAACCAAATGAAGAATTCAGAAATAGATCCAAATATCTACAGGAATTTGGTATACAATAAATGCCATTTCAAGCCAGTGAGGAGATACGGATTTCTTAACAGATGCGATTATAACGTAAGAATAACTATCAGTAATGAATTAAGTTGCAAGTATCATGGAACATGGATAGATCAGCAATAACTCCTAACTTCCCTGAAGAAATGGAGAGTCAGACATTTCCTTGTTTAAAAGAAATCAAGATTCCAACCAAACACTTCCCCTGACACATGTACTCATTAGTGACAGACAGCAAAGAACAGTTCATACATGATCCATTCTGTAAACTTGATGAAGTCTCAGTTGACCAAAGTTTGAGGCGTTTTAACCACTAAGGTACATAAGAGACTGATATGAATAACACATTAATACATGATCATGTATCCCAGGTAGAATATTTTTAAACTGTAAAACAACGCAGGTAACAGTACTACAGGGAACTATGGAAAAGATTCTGTAGGTTTGTTTTGTGTTCTCTGATATTGTCTCCCTCCCTCCCAGTCTCTCTCTCTCTAACTTTATCTCTCCCTCTTTCCTTCCCCCACCCTCAGCAATCGGACAAAAACCAGAAGCAATTAAAATAAGATATGTTCTAAACGCCTAGAAAGGTTTGTTTGTTTGTTTGTTTATTTATTTATAATCTTGTTCACAAGCTAGTTCAAACAATAAATAAAAATTAGGAAAATATTTGCAAAAATAGAAGGTGGCAAGAATTAATACCATTAATATACTTTTGTAAAAACACCAGGTATTGAACAGAAAAAGTCACATCTAAATGATGGTTATACACATGAAAAGATGCTGAACATTATTTAAGGAAATGCAAAATACATAAGATCTCATTTTTCAACTAGGATGAATAAAAATGTTAAATGTGATAGAACACGTGGTGTGGGGAAACCAGAGAGGTGTATACACTGCAATTGCCAATGTGGCCAGCAACAAGATGGGCCATCGACTGTTACTACATACATCTCTTCTTAAGATTTATTACCCCTCCAAAGGAATACGGGAAGGGAAAAGAAGAAGGAAAGAAGGACGGAAAGAGGGAAGGAGCATGCATTTTATTAGGGATTTTGTTCAGAAGACGTAAGATTTTCATCTTTTTAACAGCTGGAATATTTACTTGATAACAGTTATTTTTATTGAGTGATACAGTGAAAAGATAGTCAGATGCATCATGTAAAGGTACAAGATCCTACTGATGAATGTAACTGTACTGTACACCTAAAATGTACCCATAAACTTAAAGAAAAGATAGCCGGCTCTTTATTCTTAAACTCAAATGTCAGAATAAATACATGAGAATCCTTCACATTGGCTGGTCTGCTTCTCTCATTTTCTGCTTTGAATGGAGACCAGTGCACCATTTATCGCAGTGAATGGATATAAGACTTCCATGTAGAAAGGGCTTAGATCCAAAGATTAGGAAGACAAGAAAAGTTAATCATTCTGTGAACAACTTCTTGTGCATAGAAAGCAATCCCTGAAACAAAATGTGCACTTTTTTCTGGGAAAACGTGATAGAGATGGGAATTTATTAGAATGCAACACATATTACCATGATATGAGATTTATTTTTCTTCACATAAAATGACATCAATTTGCTCTGTTATCACATTCTGCTTTGCTTTCCAGGCAACATTTAATCTTATTTCAAATAGAAGCAAGTTATATATATTGAGAATAAGTAGATTAAAATAGATAATGAGAACTGAGTGGAAAAACTCGCACCCCTGTCAGATTCAAATGATTCAATTAGAGCACAACACAATCTGGCAAAAGACTCCCTATCAGTGCAGACTTAAAATACTTCCTTCTCTCAGCTTTGCTGGTATTTTGCATAGTACCAGTTTATTAAAATAATTTTCTAGAGAAAATCTATAGCTTTGCCATACACTAGCTCTCTGACTTTATGAAAATGAATGCCGTAGATATTTTCTCAGGGGATATTCAAATTAGTCAAAGAGACGGATGAGTACGATAATAAAGGTAAGAGTAATAATATGAGAAACTTTCTGATTGAAGGTGGGCACACGCATGCATCTATCTTCACTTCTAACTGAAATCCCACAAAAATGACAATAAAGGATAAGTTCAAATTAAAGAAATTATAAAACTATATGAAAAAGAAGAAATTGTGGGAATAAAATTTATAAAGATGAAACCCAGGTAGATGAGTTTTAAATAACTTCACCAACCTGAAAGATTTCCAAAGACTTCGCTGAAGGGTTCCACATTGCTCAACAGTGTTAGAACTCTCTGTTCAATCTGTTAAGACTATGATGTTGGAAAAGCTGACAAGATAAAAGATAACTATCCTCCTAATGGAGACAATTCTTTTGATATTTAGCATGATTTCTTTCAAGTAAAAATTACTAATTCCATCAAAGTGTTTTAATGATTATTTATACATTTTATTTATTTTTATTTTTTATTTTTTATTTTTATTTTTTTGGTACTGGGGATTGAACTTGGGTCCTTGCGCTTGCAAGGCAGGCCACCGAACTGCTGAGCTAAATCCTGGCCCTTATTTATACATTTTAGAATGGGTAGCCAGTTATTTATGTACACATATTGGCTTAGTAATTGGTGGCAAAAGATGGCTATATGACTTAATCCCTATATTTGTATGATTTTTGTCTATTAACAGAGTCAGAAAAAGAGGGATTCTGTCAAAACACGTGGTTTTGAGAACAAAAGGAGGAAAATATCAAAATTTAACAGCGACCAAGGTTTGTGTAGAAACCAAACCTACTATTAATTTTCAGATGCTTATGAAATTACTTCATTCATGAAATGCTGAGAGCTATGAGACAACTCGTTATTTAAAAAACGGTGAGAGATGAGGAAATGAAAAAATGGAAATAAAGTGTTTGTAAATGAGGAGGGGAGGAGGGGGTGAAGGAGGGCAGGGACAAGGGGAAAAAATGAGAACCAAGACTTGTCATGTAGAGGTACAAGATCCCAGTAATGAATGTAACTGTACTGTATACCTAGAATGTACCAATAAACTCAATTAAAAAAAAGAATGCAATGTTTAGGAATAAATTTTTAAAAAAACAGCAACGGTGTACCTGGCTGGAACTGGCATATGATGTGAATAGATGAACAACAACAAAAATGAAACAGAAGAAAAAGTTTCTATGTTCTAAATTTGCTCTTTGTCTTTATAAAGTAGCAAATAAGTAACCACAGCACTGGTTTAAACCAGCCTCATCAGTTATTAGATTTAAAACAGCGCGACATTTAGAGTACTTTACGTATCATGTCAGTGTTTGTATTAAACAAGGAAGGGTAAAAATACACAATTATAACTGCTAGTGTTTGCATTTAAGAAAAAACCCTGGAACAGTAACACAGCAAACTAGTAAAATGGAAGAGGGAGAAAATGGTGAAAGGGAAGAGCCTGGAAGAATAGTAATTGTCAGCATATATCTTTTGTAGTATTTTGATTTTTGAACCAAAAATATGTAAGGTGACCCCATGACATATTTAGTTTCAGAACTAGAGAAAACTATGGGCTTGTATCTAGTTTTGACTTCTTTTTATTCCAAACTTTAATAAATGTATAATAATACATTCTTTGAACATCCAAAACATTATGCCAAGTGCTAATAATTTCAGAATTGGAGCCAGAGACATACAATCAGTACACTGATAAGAAAGTTCCTATGGTACCAAGCGCTCTCTCTCACCTGAAAAAATGCTTAGAAGACTTGGACGGTCATGCTGAGTGCACGTCATGTGACACTCTTCCTTTCACATCAGTGACGCAACATGGGTGTATTCATCTTCTCTTAGCAACTTACATACCTGGATTAATGCTCCGTGTCAAAAATGACACTGTGCTTCCAGAATAAGTACTCTAGTCCATTCTAAAATTGTGAGCTTTGTAAATTCTTAGCCATTACGATGTCTCAGTTTAAGAATAGAAAATATGACTCTATCAAAGGAACTGATTTTATCTCCAGAACCCATACTTACTAATGACTGCCATAAATTTGTTGGGCTTGTGCCATAGAATAATTTTGCTCCTGCCAAGCATCATTTTACCTAAGTGAAAGATCAGCTATAGCTGCAACTGAAGTACAGCAATACGGAGAATGTAATGATCTTTTCATATGAGACTGAGCGTCCTTTGGGACAGGGTCTGCTTTTTCAAACCTGTTCGTACTGAGCTGATGAGACAGCAGCTGCCAAACCTCCTTTCCTGAGAGATGGGAGACCACACTCAGTGGCAAAGAGTGCTGCACTTGATAGATGAAAATCAGAATTTCTTCCTGATTTACCAAGCCACATGCGAAATAAAATCAACTATTGTCGAAGTACACCAGTCTGAGAGCTGGATTCTGTTTATAAGTGCTTCTAGGCTTTGAAGGAAGAAACTGAAGAATAAGAATTACATACTTTACTAATGTGTGGCATGGTGATTTATGTATTTAGCATAATAATATGTGTTTCTTAAATTATAATTTTAAAGGAGGGCACCAGGAGCCTTTTCACCTGAATTCCAAGCAAACAGTACATACTTTGTGTGTATTTAAAGTCTGAGAAATGGAATCTGGAGAATAAGAAGTAGCTCATCTTCTGCCAGACAGCACTGCCAGTGTGTCCCTTCAGGGAAGGCGAATTCAAAAGGCCCCCGGCTCTCTTGCTGAGTTAGAAAGACAGGGGTACAAGTGGACAATGAGAGCTCTCACACACTGATGTCGGGAATGAAAGGTTTTATAGTCACTTTGGAAAGCACTTTTGTAGTCTATCATAACTTTAAACATATATCCAACAATTTCACTCCTAAGTGCTTTTGCAAGAGACTTTAACAGCCCACCCCAAGATATTTGCTCAGATGTCCAAAGCACCCTTATAATAACCCAAAGTTCATGCAGGAATGATTAGGCAAACAAATGTTGGCATCACATATTCATACAAATGAAAACTAGTCCGCAATACAGATGGATGAAATAATAGGCACGCCATAGTGTGTCTAAAGCATTACTATCTGAAAAAGCAATTGCCGTTGACAAAACTCTGCATGACTCAATTTATATGTCCCGAGGGTTCCCAACCAGGAGTCTGACTGGGGCTTCCCTGAAATTCTCCTGTCTATGACCTCTCTCCCCTGCTCCATCCTGCTGGGAACCATCCTCCAAGGGATCTCAAGATCCCACCTAGCTCCCTGCCCCTCCCAGGGGTACATACACCTGTGTGTGTGTGTGTGTGTGTGTGTGTGTGTGTGTGTGAGTAATTTTTTAAAGGTAAAACTATGGTAATACACAGTAGATAAGAAAAAAAAACCCAAAAACTGACATGAGGAAGCTTGTGGAATGATGAAAATTTTCTAAACCACAATTATAGTTACTTGATGGTGTTCACTGGTTAAAACTAATAGAACTGTTCATTTAATATTGATCTATTTTGGTAGATCTAAGACATAAACTGATTTAGAAAAGCAAAAATGCACAGGTAATAAAAGGATTAGAATACTGTCAGACTTTTCAGCAGTGAAATTGAATACAATAAATATGAATAATGTTTCTGTGTTTCAAGAAAAAAATTTCTAACTTATATTCTATGTTCAGCATCTAGGGTGGAATAAAGATGCTTTCAGACATTGAATGTCCCCTTTGTCTGTCTCTATAAAGAAAGCTTCTAAAGGAGACCTACTGTTAAAAGACAATAACTAGTAAGACAAAAGACGTGAGATACATAAAATGGAGCAATACCAAGGGAGGCAAAGGGAATTCACGGAATGGTGGTGAACCAGTACGACCACTGAACTACTGTGTTAGAGACAAATCATTTTGGATTTCAGAAAAAGAAGGTGGACTCCCAGTAATGAGTGTAACTGCACTGTAGACCTAAAATGTACCAACAAATTCAATGAGAGAGAAAAAAAAATCAAGAGGCTATTTTTAGGAAAGAAAAAGTAGCACAGTATGACAAAAGCTACAAAGAAGTAATACAAGAGCAAAAAAAAAGTATTTCTTGGATTTCACAAGAATGAAACAAAAGGTGATCTTAGTGAGCAACAGCGATGGTTCATCGGCTGTGGGAGGATTTCAATGCTACAGTACACTGGAAGGAGAGAGAGAGAGAAAAAGGGCTGCATTTGCTTGACTGTACACAGGACAGGGAAAAGCTAGGTTATTCCGAAGCTTTCAACAATTGCTTTTGAAGTAGGTTTAGTTATACTTGATAATTTTTAATTGCAATTCTCAAGAATTAAAGTTGAAATGGGATAAATAACTTTTCTAAAGTCACCTGACCATCTTGGGGTTGAAATCAGGCCTCCTGAGCCTGTGCTCTTAACCACCCATTTTCCAGGACACCATGCTGTTACTATGTTCATCTCCATGTGGCCTGCACCACCTTCAAATAGACATGTAAGGCGGCTCAAGAAAAGTCTTAATAGTCACATTATACTCACACTCAAAGGGACTAATTCAACCTGATCATGTTACAAGTGCTGTTTTTTGTTTTTGGTTGTGTGTGTGTGTGTGTGTGTGTGTGTGTGTGTGTGTGTGTGTGTGATGTTTGTCCAGCCCACACAATTGGAGCTGGAGAGACTGTATTCATTCTAGGGGAAACATGAGGATAGGAATGAAACAAAGCGTAAGAGTGAAAGGGAGGGGTAAATACTGATCTGAGGACAGAAAAGAACATTCAGAGCAAATAGCAACCAAACACAAGGCTGGGAGGAGGAGTCCATCACAGCAGGACGTAGCCAAGAATGCCCAGGTCTCTGCTGTCTTGTCAGACGTGAAAAAAGGCAACCTGAGACCGCGGAGCACCGTGGTGGGGAGAGAGGGTCACACCGAGGGCCCCGCAACTAGCACCATGGCAGTCCTCCTGCGGAAGCGGGTAGGAAGCTGTGGTACCTGGTAGGGCAGACCCCCAGCCGCGTGAGAGAATGGCTTCCGCCCTCTACCACGTCAGCAGCTGGGTGCAGCGTGGCCGTCGTGCTTCTGAGGCCAGGGACATAAGGCAGAGGGCAGGCCTGCGACGTTGCCTTAGCTAAGCCAGTCTGCATCCCAGGCAGGAAGAGCAGCCGCACACCCGCACGGACCTTGGTCACTCCACCAGCTAGAGTTATATCGACTCCCAACGCCAGAAGTGGAGCCCAAGCCAGAAGGATCAGGGCAAGAGATGATAAAAGGGCTAGAGGTCAGACACAACCAACTTGTCGGCTCTTTCTGCTCCCCGGTTCCCTGGTCCTGGGGTTTATCATTGCCTAGAGGACCAGGTGCTGCTGCTTTCCATTTGGCCATGCGGCGTAAGGAGCGGGGCTGGCAGGACAGATGAGCACGAAGGCGGTGAGGCCTTGGAGGGAGAGCCCTGGAAGTCAGGTGGAGGGGTGAATTTTCCAAAACCGCACAGCTACTAAGCCAAAGGTTGGGTATAGAAGTCCTGTTGTCTGCCTTCTCGTCACTTCAACATGTTTCCAACCAACACATGTGTGAGATACAAGCTTTTCTTACCGCAGTGAGCCTAAGCATTCCAATGAGTCGTTCCATTACGCACTCCTTCTTTGGAACGATATACATTTGAAAGTCCAGAAGTAAATTACTTTGACTTCAAATAACTGTTTGAATCCTAGGAGTCTCCAAAGCAGACGCTCCTATGGGTAATGACAAAGACCTCAACATAATGTCCTAGTTTTCTCTTGATTTGTTGATGGCAAAAAAACCCCAAAAAACAAAAAACGCAGGTTGGGAATAGAGAAAGGGATCACATTGAAAAAAAAAAAAAGCCAGTCCTCTCAGTCTGGAAATTATGCACAATTATGCACAATCGCCGAGGCTAGAGAGAAGATCTGTACGCGGAGCTGTATGAGAATCCTGAGAGCACTGCTCTCACCTTTTGACATTGTCCCTTCTTTCTGTTTCCTGTCTCTTTCTTCCGCTCCCGCTCCTGCTCTTTTCCCTCTTTGTTTCCTTTCTAGTTTCATTTTCCTTCTCTGTGCCTTTCGTCTTCTTACCTTCTCTTGTTTTTGTTTTGTTACTGGTTTGTCCTATATAATTCTTTTTCTCTTCTCAGAAAAGTATATATCTTGTGTTCCAGCGTCACTGCCTCATTATAACTCTCTGCAGTAATGACTCAGACAAGAACAACAGGCAGACAGTAACTTTATGTCGATGTTCCCACAATGAGACAGAGGGAAGGTATAAAGTTTCTGTCGGTATCTACTTACTCCCTAGATAATCTACTCATACGTGGGTCTCTAAAGAAGGTCACATCATTATGTGGTCTTTATTTCCTGATGTGTTGACCAGTTTTACAGAATCTAGACTTGTTTTTTTTCCAGCCAATTACTGGATAGTAGATAAACTTAGTAACATCTTTAACAAGATGCAAACAAATTTCTGGAAGCCTATTTCTGCTTTTTAAAACCCATTCTAATTGTCTTTCGATAAAAAAAATTAACATTAGAAATTTTGGGAAGCAAATGGAATTTGGAAGATACTTAAGAATTAAAATATTTTCAGAAAATTCTCAAAGCATAGAAATGTTTAGGCAAAGAAAATAACTGAAGTGTGGGCTGGAGAGAATCAAAACAACATACCATCCATGAAGCTGCCACACATTCTGATCCCACTCTCGATCCTAAGGAGGAAAAAAAAACTAATGGAATGTTGCAGGGTGAACATCAAAAGCTGGTGACAGGTGGGCAGCACCCACCAACTCTTCAGCACTGTGGTTGTTCTACAGGTTGAAGACTCACTCACTTTCACTGAAAGGACAGGAAGTAGGCTAAATTATAATAATCAGTACAGATTTGGCTCCTTGGAGCATGAAGCCACTTCTACTCTTAAGTACCTTAGTCTAAAATTAGTTTTGTTTCCATATAAGAGAAGCAGTGATGGGCTAAATTTCAGCCCTAAAAATGCATAGGCATAAGGTAGCACTGGCTGAAATAAAACACATTTTCCCCATAATGAACATAGCCCTGTCTAGTTGGACTCTGTCCACACTCTAGGGTTTGTTCATTCTTTCAAGAAACAAAATGTTAGGGCTGGGGATTTAGCTCAGTGGCACTGTGCCTGCCTCGCAAGCACAAGGTCCTGAGTTCAATTCTTTTTTACAAAAGGAAAGAAAGAAAGAAAGAAAGAAAGAAAGAAAGAAAGAAAGAAAGAAAGAAAGTGTCAAAAATATCCTTATTTTCAAAGTTGACTACTTTAATGAGTAAATGAGTATACCCAAAGATGCCTCCTCCCTGAAACAATTTTCTAAATGAAAAGGGAATAGGCTAATGTATAGAACCATCAACTGACCTTGGAAAATAAATTTAAAATTATGTTTGAAATCTACATTATTAAGAAAGAACTATCAGCTTAACATTTCTTCTGTAATTCTGGTTAATTACAGCTCAAAATACATATGCATATTTTCTTGGGATGTAAACCAGTGTTCAAGCAATTTTATGAAACCACCAGTCTTGTGTTACTGAAAACAAAACCTAGAACATTTTCTAAATCTGAATGATCTCTGGCTTGCATTTCTGAATACTGTAAAAGTTATTGTAAGCAACTATAGAATATTACCACAACCTACACCTCATGACCTACATTATGTACATATATGTATGCATATTTTTCTTAAAATATAAACATCTATAACAATTTCTGGGGAAAAATGGCACTTTCCTTCTTAGATAATATTCTGAAACATTTTTACAAGATCTTTAATGCAGAAAAGAAAAATTTTAAATTTGCATTTTTACTGTACTGGGGACTGAACCCAGAACCTTCTCACTAAGCTATATTCCCAACCCTTTAAAAATACTACTTTAATTTTACTTTTTAAATTTTGAGACAGGATCTCACCAAGTCACTGCGTTACACAGACTGGGGTGGAACTAACTATACCGTCCTGCCTCAGCATCCCATAGTGCTGGAATTAAGGCATGTGCAGACACACTCACCCAACTTTATTTCAAGATGTATTGCTGCAGCCTCAGTTGGAAGCAACTATAAGATTTTAGGTGTTTAAGAAAAAGGTTAACTGTAATAAGATTGAATGGACCTAAGAATTTCAGAAAAAGAGAACGTGTTCACAGGCTAAGTAGTCAAGGGAAATATTGAAAATAATCCTGCCAAGGTGTCCTGCTTGGGGCACGAATGTCATCTAATACTGACATAAGCACTAAGTCACTCCACTTGCACTGTTAACACCAACAGCCCTGCGTGCCAGGCACTGCAGTAGCACGAGGGCCATGGCTGTCCGACACACTGCGTCTCACTGCAGACACCACTGTTGCCAGAGCATTCCACACAGCTGACCGTGCGCTCTGTACTGACTCGTGATTTAGAGTGGGGTGGTACATGTGACTGGCCGAGCTAGGTCACATCTTCAAATTCACAATACAAGGAATACTGAGGGGAAAGTAACCTGGTATCATCAATCTCTGCTTTAGAAGATGGGTTCTCCTCCTAATAAGATGTTTGAGATGAAAAACTCATCAAATATTCAATGTGGGCTGGAATGACAAATATCTACCCCAAAAGTATGTATGTACTTCTGTATCTGTGTGTAGACCTACCTACTTGACCTCCTTCAATGGGCTCCTCTTCCAAATGTGGTGCATCCTTCTTTGCCATCTTTTCTAATCCACACACACTTGTGATTTCATCCACCCTCATAGTTGAGTCACTCCTGAAAATACATCATTAGTCATTTTCACATACTTACTGTAACAGAGAATCCACCAGAATCCATTACCCTATTCTTTCTTGAAAACAGAAATTTAGGGCTGCGGATTTAGCTCAGTGGTTCTGCTGCCTGCCTTGCAAAGGCAAGGACCCAAGTTCGATCCCCAGTATCAAAAACAAAAAAAACAAAAATTTCAGCTTGATATGGAGCATCCAAGATGGATAAAACTTTCCCTGTCTTTCTTGAAGATAGTTGTGAGAACATGGATCATTTCTCCTCAAAGGAATGTGTGATGTGTGTCTCTTCTGCTCTGAGAATTAATTTGTCTAATTGTGTTTCCTCCATGTTTGGCTTTCTTTACCCTTTGAAACATCTGGAACCTGCAGAACCCAGCTTCAGTTGTGAAGATGACAGAGCTTCATGAAATGAAGGACCACCTTAGGAACCTGGGTTACTGCATGAGGATCAGAGATGCTCACCAACATGGAATGTTGACCCCGCACTGACGTGAGATCTTGCTTAAAGTTCCATCTTTGGTAAGCCACTGAATCATTATTGACTGGCAACTTTTTAGCCTAATGCTAACAATACACAACATACACACAACATTCACTCGCAAATTAACCAGTTCTTTTCATGAAATCAACATCTATCCAAATAGCAGTGTTAGGAACTTTGGGATGGGCCTTGCCTCCTTCCTTTCTCTGATTCTCCAAATCAAACAGAACTAAGTTACTTTATTTATACTTCATTAATCTCTCTCTAAATCGCAAAGCTATCATATCAGTACAGGTTCTCAGTTTATTTCTCCTAATGCAGGCTCATCATGTTTGTTTCATTTGCCCTGTCTCCACTGAATATCTATGGTCTCTCTTTTTATATTTATTCTTACTCATCTTTCAGGACTCAATTTAGTTACCAACTTACCAGGGGTGCCAGTGATATGCAGATGCATTTCTTCTGTAACCTATTAGTACCAGTGGCTGTCTCTAGCTTTGTACAGTAAAGCAATGAAATGATTAATAAGTACGCATGACTAACGTAGACTTAAAGGGCCATGATGCAAAGAATGGGTCTGTTGAAACCTCTCCATTCTGGTGTATTCAGAAAATATTACCTCTTACTTTCTTGTACTGCCAGCCATTGAGCTGTCTGTGGGAGTATCCAGGAAACCCAGATGACCTTCATGGTACATGAGAATAGAGGCAGGCTTCTAGAACATTCCCTGTGCCTATTTCTTTACCCAAGTCTCTTCCTTAGCCACAACTAATCAATCATCTACAACATAGCCAAAATCTTTCCATCTGCCAAAAAAGCAAGGAACAAACTCTCTATCTGGGACTACCCAAATTTTTTCTAGAGTTCTAACCATCCCTGCAGGGTTTTGCCCAAGGGATAGTCATACTCTCCTTTGACTTTCCTTTCTGTCTGGATAGAATCGTTCTTACATTCTTTGTATATCATAGCTTTAACTATAAGGTCTAAAACCACATTTGATTCACCTCTTCATATAGAAAGATAAAGTACACAATGAGAATTTGTAACTCATGATTCCTTTCCTCTCATAACAAATACTGGACTTGAACTTCAATATGATTATCCTGACATTCTTCTGCCTTCCTACCTTAGTGCTAGTCTCCTTGGAGGAAAATAGATGTCTTTGGCAGAAAAACAGATCTCTCAATAGATAAAAGCGCAAAAATGTTTTTCAGATTAAAATTCCCAAAGGACAGACTCTGAGGTAGAGATTTGCATGTGGAAAGATTTCTGGGAATTTGTCTCAGACACCACGCCTGAGAGGGAGCTAAGGAGGAAGAGGGAGAAGCTGAAGTGGTTGCAATTAAGCCTTCACTCATTCTCAGGAGAAGCACCGGAACCAGGAATCGGTTAAATGGTGAGACTGACCTTAGGTTTCCATAAATCAAGTGTGATAAATTATGTTTTCCAAGAAGGCTAGAACAGTATTTATCATTTCACATAGTCTTTTTCAATGCACTTTGCACTCTGCTATTAAGAGGTGAGTATATTTCTTCTAGCCTTGAAACTGGGTTGACCCTGTGATTCATGGGGAACCAATATCGCTTGAATCTGAGACTTGAGACATTAGTATCTTCTGGCTTTGCTCTGAGAACAGTTGTTGGTGGAAGCCAGATATTATCATGGTTTAATGACACTGCCTTGTTGTGAGGAAGACAAAGCTAGATGCAAAAAGTGAAAGAAGCCACAAAAAGAAGCACACAATTGCAATATGTAAACATTTGAATTATGCCTGTTTGGACCTTCTACTCAGCCTGATTTTAACTGAGTTCAGCTAAGAGAGTGACCTGGACAATGCCTTTACTCAGCTTGATCTACAGAGTCATAAGCAAATACAAAGTTCATTGTTTTTTTACTAAGTTTGGGCATAATTTGTTATACTACAATAGGAAGAGAAGGAGAATGCCCCCCACCCCCTTTTTTTTTCTCAGTCTGTAAGCCATGTCCATCTCATACCTAAATTACATTCTCTTAAACAGCTACCCATGCTGATGACTTTCAAATTATTTAAAGTTGCTACACATGGCAAGCAGCTGACTGAGCTCCCTTTGTAGCACTGACAAGACCTTCCATTCAGCTTGCTCTCAGCCACACTTGGTCCTTTCCATCACTTCTTGGTGTAAACCTCTGCATCTAGAAAACCACAGAAGTTTCAGTAGAAGCCATGGCTTTCAAATCAAAACAAGTCCACTTCCTTGAGGAGAAATTCTGAGTACTGAAGCCACACTCCAGAGAAAACATTGATGGCAAAGGCAACTGCAGACTACTAAAACATTGGGCTTCTTCTCCTGATTATAACAGACTCGAGAGCTTTCCATGAAAAAAACCACTCCTGAAAACGATTCTGTAATTGGGATAAAAGGCAAGAGGAAAATTCAGTTCCCTCCGGTTCTTCCTCTTTGCACTTAAATTTGTCATATGACGAGATGAAGCAAGACGTCAGCAGGCTATAGGGTTCTTGCTTCTCTGCCTATGGTACACAAGTTTTCAAGCCCTGATCAATCACACAGAAACAACAGAAAATCCTCCCACTGTGCTTCTGATTAGTGGGCTCATTCTGTGTCAGTATGAGGCGACACAGTTTACAGTGTATGACTGGCTTCTCTGATCTTGTCATCATCAGTGATCATGACACAGCTTTTTCATGGAGACTATGGTGGCTCTCAATCTGTTTCCTGTTTGTGCTGCAATAACAAAATGCTTCAGATTGATTAAGTAAAAAAGACAAATTTATTACAGTTCTGGAGGCTGGGAAGTCTAAGATCAAGGTAACAGCCAATTCGGTGTCTAATGAGTCTAATGAGGAAGGTCTTCTTGCTACATAGCAGAAAGGATGAACAAAGAAAAAGGGATTAAAATTTCTACTCTAGTGCTAATGTCTAATTCCTAACCTTGTCCTGATTCCTACAGTAGTGTCCGTAATTGTGTGGAGAAAGGGAGAAAGGCAAAAAAGGATCTAGCTAATTTCCTCCCTTCTTTTAATTTCAGTTTATTGGTGCCTGTGTGTAGTACATCACTGTGTGCAGTTAATGCGTATACAAAATAACTCTTAACTCCTTTCTTCACTCCCTTTCCCTTCTCCCCCCTCCCTCCTCCACTCAACCCTTGTTCATCATGTTTGCAGTACTAATGTTTACATTTCTTGTGTGGAGTTGGTACATGTATATCCCCAGCCCTCTCGTAAGGTCACTAATCCCATTCTGGAGGGCTCTGCCCTGATGATTCAATCATTTCCTAGAGGCAGCAGCTCTTAATACTGCCACACTGTGATTAAGTTTCAGCACATCAGTCTGGGTGGTTGTGTTCAGACAACAACACGAATCATAGTTATGAAAAGTAATAGACAACAGCCTGTCATGTGGTCAGATTGATTCAGTAGCCTTATTTTACTTAAAGTGTTGGACTCTGAGCTTTATTAAATTACACAACAACTTATTGGCTTCAACTCAATGTAATAAAGAAAACTAAAGTCTGTAACACATTGAGTGACTGCCCAAGGTCACCCGACCACTTGGACACTGGCAGGGCTACTATTTGAATCGAGTCTTCACTTGCCAATCCCTATGGTGATTCCTAAATACTCTGCTTTTTCTTACCTGTAATAAACATTTTAATGAGATAAGGTGGAGAGAACACAAGTTGGGAGATCTTGACAAATTGAGAATACAGTGGTATAAGTCATTGAGTTCCATGAGCCAATAATGCCTTACCTCTAGCTTTGGAAGAATAAATCCTACATCATTAGGAAGCTATGCAAAACATCTAGTTCACAGTTGGTGCTAAATAAGTATTGGGTATTAGCACAAAAATCAAAATGCTGTTCCTATTTTGCCAACACTGTAAAGGCAAATTGTTATTCAAGTATCTTGAAAGTAATAGGTAAGACACTTCAAAAATTCCCAACTTTCCTATCTGCTCCCTTTCTTCCAACTCGAATACACATGGAACAATGTATCTCTTCCCCTGGAAAGACTTACAAAGCACTTATACACTTACTCCGCTCACTCAAATGTGATTATCGGTGAGATCCTGTGTGTGGATGGGACTGCAGCCACATAGTCAGAGTGTTTGGGGCCCTTCTCGAGTGTTCTCTTATGTACTCCCTGCCTCATGTTGTCTGCCTTCCTTGCTTGGATAGTTTTGAAGATGTAAAGCATTATGTGTTGAAAAGACCTTTGACTTGCTAAAACATCCTCAATACTTGCTAGGGATTTTGCATTTGTCTCTTTAGTTTAGTTTGTTTTATTGGATTGGTCAGCAGTCTTCTCCCTCTGAATGATGATTTAATTCTACTGGAGTCTTTAAGGGAAAAAAAGAGATCTATATCCAAATAATGACTGATCAGTGTCATTAGTCACAATCCAGACAATGGATTACAATTAATTACAACTGGACATACCAAAGAAGGTTATATAGAAAAAATATGTGTGAACAGAATTTTAAAAGAGCACCTGGGTCTGCAAATATACAAAGAACAATAAAACAAGGTAATGTAATTGGACTCCAAAAGTTATAGGTAAATGCTTCTTAATTAAGATACTTGATTCATAAATAACAGAAAATAACCTTCATTAAATAAGTTAAAAGGATAACACATGGCTTACAGAATGGACAAGGCGTGGAGAATCAAAAGTTTGAATGAAAGAGAGACTAAGATCAGATTAGAACAGCACTGGTTGTATGCACAGCATTTATAAACCCAGGGATAAAGAAACCAACTGGACTAGCTTGGGTCAGATGCACAAAAAATAGAGTAACTGATTTACAGCCCCATCAAGACTGTAGAGGACAGATATTTCTCCCAGAAAGAAATCATCTTGCTCTCAAGGAAGGAAGAATGGACATTGAACAGTTATATGAACTCTGGAGTACAGCTATAGGGTGGTTGTTTTTTGTGGGAAATAAAAGAAACAGAAATTTTGTGGACTTTCTTTGGCTAGATATTGCACTATTTTTTATTTTGTGTCATTTAATTCTTAAGTCAACCCTGTAAATCAATTGTTTTCTCCATTTATAAATAGGAAAACTCAAGCCAAGTTCAGGAAAGAGCTGGGACTTGAATTTAGATCTGCAAGCTCTGCATTTATGGGTTTTGTTTGTTTGTTTGCTTGTTTGTTGTTTTTAAGAATGAAAGAGCAAGAAAGGTCAGAAGTGCTATTTGGTTTTCCACAGGGCAGGCTGGTATAAGTTTCATAGCAAGAGACCGGGCAGAGTGACAGTTTCTGCGAAAGGAAAGTAGAAAAGAGACAACCATAAGGAGGCAAATGAGAAGGAACCTTCTTTTTTTAACCAAAGATTTAGCACCAAAAAATCCTTACTGAACACTTGTTCTAGAGCCTTCGGTGATTAA
>NW_022900915.1:20555851-20599269 GCF_012274545.1 Fukomys damarensis
TATATGTAGATAATCAGGCAGATCTCATAGGATATGGCAAATAGATGTGATAATCCATTCTAAAATTAATTGGAAGTTATTGGTAGATTTTAAACAGCAGAGTGACACGATCCCAGTTAAGCTTCATCAAAACCAAACTGTCACATAGCGAGCAGCCTGGGAAAGTGATAGCCGGACACCTGGTTATTCCCGCTCAGCTGCCTCCTGGGAGGGAATGTCTTTCTTAATGAACACGGTTCCCTGAAGATTAGACTTCGCGGGCGTTCAGGGCAGAACTGTGTAATGGCTCTCCTTCCAGTTCTGGTCTATATCTAGATGTCCCCTGGAAGCCTCAGGTCATCATAGGTGAGGCTTGTGCTAGATGATGGGATCAAGGGTCTTATCGGGCTGCTTTTAAGAGTTGGGGTCTGGTCAGAAGAGGCGGGTCCTGGAACGTTTATCTCCCCTCCCAGCTCCTCACTGACTCTCTGCTTCCCCAGAGCCATGCTGCGAGCAGTCTCCTCAGCTCTCCCGCCATATGCCTCTGCCCTGTGGTCCTGCCTTGGAGTCAGCTGACTCTGGACCACAATAAACCTATCCTCCTTTCAGTTGTAGGTGGTGGGCTTTGTGTCACAGAGATGACAAAAATGACAAAGACACTTTCCTTACTAATCTCCTTCTTATCACCTCAATCTCTACCAACACCTATTAAATCAGGGATCTTCATCTGCTTTCTGTTTGACTCACACTTGGTCATTGTTATGGCTTGTGTCTAGCTGTCCCCCCAAAGCCTCATGTGGTCATTTGGGGTTTTCCGAGCTGGCTGGATCCAGGGTGTGATCCTGGGATTCAGGGAGCCCCCCCCCACTGTGTGTTACCCACCCTAAAGGCAGGTGGCCTAGATGGAATAAAAGGACAGAAAGAGGGTTGCTGCTGTCACTGTTGCCACTTCCGTTGCTGTCACTTGTGTCCCTCTACCTCCTGCCCACTTTGTGACGCCCCCTGCCATGCCACCCTCCCTTGGAATCAGACATCTATGGACTGAAACCTCTACAAACTGTGAGCTACAATAAATGCTTCCTCCTTTAACTTTGGACATTGGTGTTTTGTCTCAACAAGGAGAAGAGTAACTAAGACCATCACTGACTGGGAAGGAATTTGTATATCACCTCACTAGCTGACAAAATGACTAAAGGTGGTCCGTTTCTAGGAGGGATGTTCACATATCAGTAGGTACAATTATTTGAATCAACGAGAGCACTAATGGTGAATTTTCTGGCTTCATTAACTAAGTAGGGCTTTCAAGATATTTGGGATTTTCTTCATCTGTGTATTTACACAAAATGGAGTACTACTCTGCCATAAAGGATAAACGTGAGTCATTTGTAGGAAAACGGAAGCTTTATCATAATATTATGGGAAATGAATCAGACGCACAAGTTTAAATGTCACATGGTTCCTCTTACATGAGAAACCCAAAATACAAAAAAGAGCAAATGATAGATAATAGGAAGTAGGGAATTAGATTTTTTTCAAAAGGGAAAATCAAAAGATGGAGGGGAGAGAAAGAATTGAGACATACTATGTACATGAAGCAACTCCCCACAAGGAATATCATTATTCTGCAACAGAAATGTGTACTAATAAAGAATAAACACTGAAAAACTGCACAGTGAAAAAGATATTTGGGATTGGGGAATTCGAATGCCATGCAAGCTCATCATCCACTATGAAATCGCTATGCCCATATTTAGCATAACCAATGAAAAGTTACTTTTGACTTTGGAAAGCGTGTTTTCATGTAACCGTCAAAACCAGTGGCCCTGAAGGGGAGCATGTGGACTCACCTTTTATGCATACTCTGTTCAAAATATTGAGTCACCAGTCTCACTAGCATTCCACCTTGCCAGACCCTGGTGGAGTATCTAAAACCAAAGCCACTATCAGCTCAGACTTTCCACTGAGGTCCTGATGTCTGCATTACTCATAAGCATCCCACTTGTGACCAGGAAGCTATGAGTCAGTGCGTAAATAACCTGGCTGCGCAGTGCTCACGTTTCGTCACTGAGGGCCTTCCCGTGCCATTTTGTCGTCTCAGTGTGGATGTGGATGCCAGTAAACTGGGGATATCAAATACTCCTCTCATGGGACTTCGGTACATGCTGGTTGGAGGGTTCTGTGTCTTTATTTTGTTTTGTGTTGTTTTTCAATACTGGAGATTAAACTCGGGCCTCCTGCATGCCAGGCACGGGCTGCACCACTGAGTCGCGTCTCAACTCTGTTGGAGACTTCTGAAATTGCGGTGCACAGATATTCCAGGCTCACGTCCTCCAGGAAACTCACACAGTTCCTCTGAACCTTACTTAGATGCTCCTTTTCAGGTTTTGCTGTCTGAGTGTATGGATCCAGATCATGGCTCTAACCCTTTACTACTTGTGAACGCTTGATCAAGTCATTTCACCCTTCTGTGCCTTCGATTCTGCATTGCTGTGTGGCCATATTTGCGACATATCACTTCCTAGGGGCTCTGAGAACTCATTTAAAACCTTTCACCACAAAGCACAATACTTGGCACATAGTAGGTGCTCGATACGCTTTAATTATTATGAGCCACTACTAGTAATGTATCAGAGGATTTACTCTTTTACACCACTATTCTGCAATCACAATGTACTTAATCGTCTCTGTGTTAGACAGGCATGTTCAACCCATGGGCTGTGGGCCACACATGGTCCTGGACAGCTCGTAATGTGACCCCACCAGATCAGAAGCTTTTAACATCATTCGATGTTTATGTTTGTCATGACTCGGTTGCATGGTGCTAGAAGGTGACAATGGAACACTGGGTAAGGGGACATAGCGCAGTTTAATCCTGCCCCTGACACCCGTCACAGAGTCAAGTCCAAACCTGTGTGAAGGGAGACTGACAGGCACTCATGCCACTTAGCCAGTAAAACACAGTGATTACTGCTGATAGTATTTCAACCTACCTGCATGTGTGTGTGCCTGCGAAGACAGGTGTTTGTGGTTATTAAGCTGTGTGTTAGTTTTCTTATTTAATTATTAAAACTCGGGCAACCACTTCCATCAAACCAAACGTTGATGCATTTGTTTTGCAAAAACAAGGCCAAGGATTTATGTTTATGTTGTCCTCCTTCGATGTTATAATAAAAAGTATAAAAAGGAAGTTTTACTGGTTACATAAACTATGTTACATATTTTATATGCAGTTCATGCCAATTCCTTCCCACTCTGCATGCCCCAGGGAAGCCAAAATTTTATCCAATGTCTGCCCAGTGAGTAAATAAAAATTTTCAGAATCAATGCTGGTACGTGTCTTTGCTTAAAAGAGTCACATTGTTTAAATGGTGTACGATTTTTAAAGGTTTAACCGATGTCTTAGTCTGTTCACCTCCTATAACGAAATGATATAACTGAGTAGCTGCGATTTATCTCACAGTTCTGGAGGTTGGGAAATCCAAGATTAAGACACCAGCAGATTTTGTGTCAGTGAGGGCTTCCCGGTTCATAGATGTCCTAGCTATGTCATCAAACACTAATCCCATTCATGCGGGCTTTGCCCTAACCTAATTATCCCTAACACCTTCACACGGGGGACCACAGAGGCAGTGTATAAATTTGGTGGGACACACAATGAGTCAAGAGAAGCAATTGCATCTAAGTGTCAGGAGCACCCTCAGAGAACAAATTGCACTGGGATCTAAGCCATGAAGGCCTTCACCATTCTCCCTGGCCTCTGAGTGCTTTCAGTTGTGTTCTCCCTATTTTTCTCACCAAAGTCCTAAGAGATAGAAGTAAACCAGCTAATTTGTTTGGAGGCATTCTCTTCATACGGCAAACGGACATGGAGGAGAAGGGCCAGTTACACTGACTGGGGCCCACATATCTCCTGGGTGACCTTGGCCAAGTGACTGAAACACTTCTGTTTTCCAATTGCCCCATATATAAAGCAGAAATGATAATGGGCGTATATCTTTTACAGCTGTTTTGAAGATTGCCTGAGGAAATGTTCATAAAGGAGTCTCTGTCTTCTGGAGCCTGCTGTCCTTCGACCCCAGCACACTACTAGCCCTCTCCACTCCTGGTGAACCCAAGGTCTCAACTTTTGACCTTTGCTCACTCTCTCATCAACATGGCCAAATTCTGGAACTTTCTTCCCTTGTTTCCCACAAAGAACCTCCATTGAAAAACAATAAAACCAACAGCAATGCTGATAAAGCTGGAAATGTGATTCTCCTGAGTTTGGGTTGTGGTTTGTTTGTTTTACTATCTCTGCATCTCACACACCTATGATGGTAGATGTACAGAGCCTGGCTTTTCTCTGAAGAGGAGCCTTCTCCTGGCAGATGTCACACTGTGGGTGATCAACCGCATGGTATTTGTGTAAGGTTGGCCCTTTGAAGTAAATAATTGCAACATGGATTCATGAGAACCTTAATCTGTGGGCAATCCATGTTCTCAATGACCAGGAAAGCAGTAAAACGTTTGATCCCAAGCCACACCAGGACCAATTAAGTCGGGATCTCTTGGGATAAGAACAGAGGCATCATTTTTTTCCTCTCTTTCTCCAACCACCCGGATGATTACAATACGCCCAAAGGCTTTGTGATCACAAGTCAGAGTCATCTAATCAGTTTTCTTCTGGCTCCTTTTCAAGATAGTTTTCTCATCTGGAAAGTTTTCTTACCTATAATATCAATAATAAATATCAATAAGTCATTGATATTTCCTTGAATATGGTTTTCATAGTGGCAGTAACTAGCACTAATTAAAAGATGAATACATAACTGAATTTTGGTGTTTAATGTAACTATTTAAACATATATTTCTCATTCTCAATAAAATCACCTGAAATAAAGTCAAATTAACAGAATTGGCAACAGAAAATAATGATTCCTTATTTGAAGACTTCAATTTAAGAGATTTCTGGCCACGAGTCTTCAAGTATTTGATGATATCGCCATCTACTGACAAAAGTGGAAACTTCACTCAGTTCTTAGATTCTGAGAGCAAAGGTAGAAAGGCCTCTCTCTGACTTGAAGAGGCTTGCGATTCCTTTGAGGCAACGCATGCATTCCCTACCCCGATACAGGGATGAATTGAGCTAACATCCAACGAGGCTTGTGTCTTCTAAACAGAGACGAGTTCTAGTGACCAAGTCTGATGCGGGGACTATTTAAATTAGCGTTAGAACAAACCGCTTTAATACAAAGAAAAGTACAGGGAATAAGAATATAGAAAAATATTTATGGAGAAAACTTTAAAAGCTTGCCTGTGGACAAAACTAAATCCCTCCTTATTTTATTTTGCGGAGTAATGGTTTGAGTACTGTTCCCTGCCTATCTGAGGGGACAGTGTAACAAACACTAAGACTTGCTTTCTCAATAACCCTTCATTCCTTCATCACAACAAAATTCCAATTTTGTTGCAAGCAAAATTATCCTGAGCTGCAAACCTCAATGTCAACCATCTTATCCCTTCAGTTAGGGATGCTAAAATTCTCACCACTTATGTGCAATAACAGTTTACTCGGACTTTCTCAGGGAAACTTTGGTGCCCCGTGAGCATGCAGACCTTTTCCATTAACTCCAGGAGCGAGATGAGCACGTGTAAGCTGGGCATCCTGGGGCTCTTGGAACAGAAGCCATGAAGGCGCAGGCTGGGAGAGCAGTCCCTTCTTGGGGCTGCTGCACCAGTCCGGGATGTCCTTCTTATAGAATTGTATATGGAGAAAGAAAAGGAAAGCAAAAGGAAAAAAAAAAAAAAAAAAGGAACTTGCCACGTGGTGCATTTTATCCCCCAAACTCAATGAAGTCTGACAGCTAAAGTGACTGTGTTTGAAGATGGAGCTGTAGAATTCATTAAGGTTAAATGAATTTACAAAGGGACAAAGAGACCCCAGAAACCAAATTGGCTCTTACCTTCATCTTGGACTTTGAAACCTCCAGAGTACAAAAAAAAAATTTCTGGGTTTTTAAAGTTACTCACTCCATAATACTTAGTTACAACAGCCTAAGCAGAACCACACAAACCCATTAGGTAAGTAGCGGCGTAGTAGGGTTTCTGCTAGTTACATACGCATTCCTTACTCTTGTATGCCACGTCGCCTAGAAATGGAATGTTGTGCATAAAAGAGAAACAAGTATCAATTTGCTAATAAAGAAGATCACCCCTCCCCAAATTCTACCCATGGATAGTGAGTGGTGGACACTGGATAGTCTCCCAAGAGGTGCCTTTCCCAAGCCTTCCTTGGACATGGCTGTATAGCATAATAAACGAGACGACCCTCCCAAGTTTGGGCAGTCAAGGACTTGTCTTTTCTGCTAGATTACGCACGCATCCTAGCGAGAACCGACATGCTTTCTGTGGAGAGGGACTCCTAGGTTCTTATTCTCCCTCTTCCCAAAGGGAGACTTATGCCTTCTCTTACAGCTTATGAGTCATCAATTGATGAGGAGGCTCCGTGTCTCAAGATCTGGTGAAAGAGACAGGGCATCACACAAAGACCCTGGCCATTGAGTGAACGGGAGAACTGGCTGAGGCAATGGTGTAGCAGGTTTTCTGCAGAGAGGAGAGGTGACAGGAAGTTTGCTAGGGATGGGAGAAGCACGTAGATGAAGGTTCAAAGCCAAAGGTGTGGATGGTGGTTAACAACTGCTAGTTTCTCACCAAGTAGACTTTCTCCTTTTATTCTTGTCTAACATAATCCCAATTTTGTTCAAACAAGCACTGTGCCCGAGGGCTGGGGATATGGTGACTTACCAGGTTTTTTTTTTACATCAACTTGTAGGTGGCATAGAGCCGAGTTTGTGGTTCGTCTTTAACAAAAATTCTAGTTATAATAAGGGCCTCATTCTTACTCCCACCTTATCTCTCCACCCAAGATTTTCATTTTCTGTTTCACTTATTTTCATAGATGTTATTTGTGACACTTATTCTAGTAAAACCATTTTAAGACATTTTAAAAATGCAAACCATGTAGAAAGAACATAAAGGAGGGCCAAACAGAGGAGAGGAGGGGAGGGGACGGGAGGAGAGGAGAGGAAGAGGGAAGAGGAGGAGGTCAAAATGTAGCAGGAAGTAAAAGAAGAAAGGAGGGAGGGGAGTGGACACAAAACACACAATTAGATGAAAACAACCTTGCAGGTTCAAACTCATGAAGGGAAGATAAATGCTATTACCGCTGATGAGTCACTGCAAGGATGAGCAACGTAGGTTGGGGAAAAAGACTAATTAAACAGTGCAGAAACTACCAAAGGATACAACAGTGCAACTAAATGCCTGGGGTATATGCTTATTTACAATTCCAAGCTTTTGAAATATGTGTTCAGTTCCTGGTGCTCTACAGGAAATACCCGGATGCACGTTAACCTCTAAGTTTATTAACAAGCAAGCTACTCTGGGGCATAGAGTCCCAAAAGCGTCTTCCAGAACTGATTCACAAAGTGGCACGGATGAGGAGCTAAGTGTGCGGAAGCAAGGAGGAGTACGCTGAAGGGATTAACGGCCATGTGCCTCTTACTGCAATAAATGTTTAAAATTTAAACATTTGCCATACATTTTCATTACTCCTTGTACCAGAAGTCCGTGTTGATAGCATTGATTTACCTCCAAAATCCAAGTATGATTTCAAGAAGCAATAGAAACTTTTTGGCAATTGTTCCTTGTAGAGCCACATACTAAATATTTCCAATAAAACCATAGTTTACTTCAGATTCTCCTTAGCATTTATATGGGCAATAATAGTAGAGGCTAACTCCTACATAAACATGTGCTACGGGCCAGGTAGTAAATAACTTCATTAAGTTCTATATCTAGGGGAGATACAGCTTGCAAACTATTCATCTGGGAAATAAAGATTTCTGTCCAAAAGCAGTCATTACATCAATGTAGTAGTATATGGATTAGAGTTAAGAATGCACCTCGTGGTAAAGGTGTCTGTTAAGGAACAGTTCTTTCACTTGACCATGTTCTAGGTCAGTTTGTCTCCCACTCCTATTCTTTGTGTAATGTTTGTTAACACTTAGAACTTTTGGGATCTTAATAAAAGAGTATATGGATGTAGATACAAGGGGAAAATATTACTGCATGTCCTTTAAAGTAATGCTACGGCAGTGCCTAAAAAGTCACTGTGTAACAAGGGTCATCTAATTATATAAGGGAAGATGGATTTGATTATGTGCTTTTGACAGAGGCCTTGATTCTCCAAAATTTTTTTATCTTGCAGAAGAGTGCTAAGTTCCAAAACTATTTTGCCCAGGAAAGGTGAAACTATTTTTTTCCTTCAGAAAAGATACCCCAAAGTTTGAAATAATGTTGCTCTGTAGAACATTATCTTTTATAAAATAATTTATTTGTTAACTTTTTTCTCTCATTCAAATATTATTTGTAAGGTGGACATTGTGGTGCATGTCTGTAATCCCAGCACCAGGATGAGGCAGAAGGATCACTGAGAGTTTTGAGGTCAGCATGGATTTATAGCAAACCCTGTTTTAACACACTCCAGTAAAGGGCGTGACAAATATTATTTATGATATTGCTAGTGTCAAAATAGTAACTAGTTTTATATATACCTTACCAATTGATTTCAGCAATCTTTGACTTTGTTCAATCTTTGAATCAGTTCTATCTTTCTGATAGTTCTAAGAGTAATGGGTTAATTCTATTGTTCACAAGTACTAGTGTTTGTATGAGTATTGTGTTCAATTTTTTGAAAATTATATTGTTACACTTCCTTTTCCTTAGTACAACTTAAGTTAGGAAATAGGCAACACTTTAGAAAAAAAGATAGTGATACCTCGGTTCACGAACTTAATTTGTTCTATGACTCTGGAAAAGACGGACATATTTGTGTTTGTAAGGGAAAGATGGCTGAGGTCGTGTTTGTCATTCGGTGCAGTTTGCAAACAAAAACAAAATTTTGCCCAACACTTCTGTTTGCAAATCAAATTGTCTGCAAATAAAACATTCATAAACTGAGGTACCACTGTATTTGGAGATGATATACTTAAAATAGTTACTGTCTTTCCTGGAAAATTTGTCCAGAGCTGAAGCCAAATAACTGTTTTTCACTCTCGAATTAAGCTCTCTTGCTTACCTCTTTTCTGGCATAATTTAATACTATCTCTTCTCTCCATGGGCCACTTTTTACCTGTGGCAGGTAGAGACAGTAGCACTCTCGAAAGGTAGGCAGATACCAAAACTGAAACTGGAAAAGCAGCTGACTTGATTTTGCATAATTCCTTCTCCTGAATTTATCAGGTAAATCACTCCTTCTTCCAGGAGGAAGAGTTAATGAGCGGGAGGAGAGAGGCCAGAAGTGAAGGTTAAGTATAAGGACATTGCTGTCACCATGGAGCAGATCTGATTATCCTGCCTCTGGGTAGAAATGGAAGATTCTCTCATTTGGAGAAAAGCACAAGCTATGTTTTTGCCACAATAAATATGTTGTTGCTCCTTACATGTTAAGCATCTCTGGAGCATACCAAACAATGACACAGAACAGTTTTCTATTTGGCCCTTAAAGAAAGCTTCCTCTTGTTTATATTCTCTCAAAGGAAATTTTATTTAATTTTAACTTCAGCTGAGTTCAGAATAGGTAGTCAAATGTGTTAAGGAATGGAAAGACTGAACAAATGCCTGAACTAGGTGGGAGATGGGATCCCAGCACATGAGAGGAGCTGAATTTTTTCCTAAGAGTAGGCTTTGGTCAGACATCTCTGTATCATGGTGGCTAATGAAGTTGTTCCTTGAAAAAAAAAAAAGGCAGCTATTTATCCCCCAAATCAATCGGATGAATACCATTGGCATCTTTCTATTAAGAAGATCCCAGATGTTCCCTACGAAAAGAATCCCATGTCCCCTTCAGCCCTATAGTCGATAATGTTGGAAAGTCCATTTGAAATTCCCTCTGGTCCAGCACAAGCTCAAAACAAGGGGTTATCCTAGTCATTGTCGAGGGCCTTGCCAACCTATGCCATAAATCATGGATCCTGAGGTTTTCATCATTGCCTTGAAAAGGGAAAAGATGGCAACGACAAACCATCGGTATCACAGGCTGCCTCCCCCGCCCCAGTGGAGACAGTAGTGTCTGGGGTACAGTAGGGCTGTGTTCACTGCGGGCAGCTGGCACACGCACACAGCACATCTTAGTTCTTTTTACATTCCCTTTCCCTCCCTTTCTCCATCTTTGTCCCCTTCTCATCTGCAGAAGACTTATCTGTTTGTTTCCTATTATCTATCTTTTATTTTATTCTTTATATTTTGGGTTCCTCATATAAAGACAAAGCATGCAATATGTAAGTTTGTGTGTCTGATTTATTTTGCAACATAAAGTCTCAAGTCTTCCTGAAAATGACTGAGATTTATCTTTCTTGTTTTCTTTCATTTTCCTTTCTTTTTTATTTATTAAGTTTACTGCTATAATTTAAAGCATACATTATGATCCCATTTTTCATAGGGAATTTGTACCTGTACATGACATATCTCGGTTCTTATGTTTTCCGCATTCCCCTGCCCGCTCTTCCACCCCTCCATCCCTGTTTACAAAAGATTTGGTTCCGTTATTTCCTTCTTTTCTCACTCCCCCGCCACTCGTTCATATTTATTCTGCACCATTCTCAAGTTTTAGTTTCTCTCTGGTTTCAGATGCCTGGAAGGCCAGCCTCTGTATTACACAGTACACGTCTGTCCCTCTGACAGGACCTCGGGGTCACCACACAGATTTCCAGGAACTCCCACTCCTATTGCCACCTGTGCCCAGTGTAGTCTCTTAAGGGAGTCAGTGGGCAGGGAGAATGCACATTGTGTTGATAACCCTCCAAATTCTAATTGGTCTCAGCAGCCCACACACAGATTCAAGCAGCACTGATTTTTATCTTACTCCAGAAGAGCCTCTCTGCCTGAGTCAGGCCCAGTCCTCACCTGCCCACGCCTGACTCAGCAGTGCCTGGGGGAAGGAAATGGCCATTGATTTCACTCACGAAGGAGCCTTTTGTCTCTATCGGCACTAGAGTTCACTTAGACTTCTTTCTATCCGCATTTTGATGGCTTAAAGTTTACATGCTATTTTATCTTTAGTTTTTAGCTGTTTCCATTAAAAATGCAAGTTGCCCTTGTAACAGGAGCCATGGTCTGTCCTGAACCTCTATCGGTTACTTACTAAATATCCCTTTAATGTGTCCACTTTTCTTCTTCACTGTGAAGCCACCTGATCCAGGCTACCATCACCCACATCAATTCCTCATCGGCCTCTTGCCCCCCTCTACCCTTTAATTCGTTCACTTTGTGACCACTGACACTTCAAAAAGAACATCAGAAGATAACAGCCCCTTCCTAAACACTTTTCAGTGGTTTTCTCCTTACTGCAAAAATAAAGATCAAAATCCTTAACATGCGATCCTTGGGTAATAATGATGTTTAAATTTATCAGTTGTAAAAAGTGTATCATCCTGGGAGAGAGTACTGATCACAGGGGAGGCTGTGTATATTTGGGGACAGGAGTAAAACTCAGTACCTTCCTGTCAATTTTGCTGTGAATCTAAAACTTCTCTAAAATAAAAAATTAATATATAATTTTATATTTCATATAATCAATATAAATACTATTTGTGACTTACAAATATATATATGTTAGCTCTATATGTATTCATTTAATATAGACATCCATGAATTCAACCAACCGCAGATAAAAAATGTGAAAAAAATCATGTCTGTACTGAACATGGGCAGATTTTTTTCCTTGTCACCATTCGCTAAACAATACAGTATAACTATTTGCTTTGTACGGGTCTCATAAGTAGAGATGTTTTGAAGAAGTATGCAAATGTAGGTTATACACATTTTATACAAAGGACTTGAGCATCCACAGATTTTGGTGTTCACGGGAGGCCCCAGAACCAGCCCTCCATAGATTTCCTAGAGACAACTGTGTAAGTTATACCCTTAAATCCTTAACAAGTTCCAAGGTCTAACCTTCTCCTGCCTCATCTGTGGAAAAGGTGAGGGCAGATAAGTTGCAAGTAGAGATGAGAGCAGAGTTCACAGAATTGGCATCAACAGTTAGGCTGCCAGTGAAACAAAGCAAAAGGAGGGATGAGAGCCTGGAAAAAAAAAAAAAAATCAAGGGTCCTGAGATTGGAGATGGCTGTGAAACCCGAGGGAAGATACGATGGGAATGAGGGTTAGCAGTGCCAAGAGTGTAGAATGTTTAGGGCTAAAATGAGAACACCGGAATTGAAAATTTGAGATGGAATTCTAGGAGATGATCAAGACCCGGGGGTGGGGGGATGCAGAAGGAGGTCACTGGAAAAATTAAACAGTTAAACTTGCTCCTGTTTTCTTTTCCATATATCTAGATATCTAGGCAATGAGACTATATTTTGCACATTAACAAGTTGCATATACATGCACACAAATACACATCCCTCTTGCTTTCCCATTCTAAGGTTAGGAAGAATAAAAACATCTTCATGTTGGTATAAATCTAGGATAATAAAGCTTGGTTCTTGAGTTACCTTTTCTTATGTTAAAGAGTCCTACATTTTGTCAAAAAGAAAAGTTATTTCCTATAGATTAAAATGCATATTTCCAATGATTTTAGGGATTTTTGTAAGTGTCGATCACTTGTACCCTCTTCCTTCCCCTATTTATCCTACCTGTCCATCAAATGAATCATCCCTGAGCCCAGGTGCACACCCACTGAAAAGCTTTGCATTATTTTACATGAAAATAAGCAGATATGTTAAGGGATCTAATAAATACAGGATTTCCAAATTAGTTGGGCTATTTGATTTCAGACGACCACAGGCATCTCCCTAGACCAGGACTTACTCTCCTCCACCAAGTCACCATCTAAGAACGAGAGTCAAACAAACCTATAGACACAGTTGCAAAGGAGGTGCCTGCGAGACATGGATGGGTGAGAAGTTTGTTATGGCTATGGCATCTTCTGTGAACTCTAATGAGCTAGAATTTCCTACCTGTGGAATGCGTGCTAGGTAGAACAAACAGTGTAGCAAACACATGAAGGAAGGAAAGCAATGGGTACATTAGTAGAATTTCGAGTAATGAGATTGGTGTGTGTTCAGGAAAGGCATAGGTTGAGTGCAGTTCTGTGGCAGAGGGCTCGTGGCACACTGATGAGTTTGTACTGGACCCGCTGGCATCACACTATTGGGATGTAGACGGATGGAGGTAAGGAGTTACAGACACATCGCAGTTCAGCATGGTGCCACTACAGTAGTGAGGAAGACTCTCTAAATGTTGTCTTTTCGCCATGGTCTCTCCTTCCTGGTTCCCTGATACCCTTCACTTCCTCACTTTAGACATCCCACGTAGGAGGCTTTCTTGTATAAATCTAAATGCTTGGCTCGGAAGCCTTAAACAATTGGGAAAATGTGGGGCATAAAGTACTTTTACTGGGATACTAACTATACCTGGCAATTCAGTTTTCCACAGCTAACAACTTTCTGGTCAATGGAAAACTGCCAAATTGTAAAGAGGCAGTTTGGTGGTTTCTGTATTTTAGGAAGGAGGAAGAAAAAAAAAGTAAATTGCTATAATAAAGTTTATTAAGAAACACATGGAACACTCTGCAGCCCATAATTTACTTTTGTCTTCTTCAGAATTCATTTTAAAACACAGTATTAGTTGTCCTAGAATGTACTGTGATATGTTCTTTCCTTAAAATACGTCATTTCCCTTTTGTCACTTCTTTAATGGAAAGTGGCATTTATAGATCCCTCTTGTCTTTACTTTTAAATGTAAGCTTTTCTTCCTGAATGTAGCATATTTTCATGAAGATAATATCGAGGTTACTTTTAATTCAATATAACTTGCTGAAAAATGTCCCAAATCCTTCTCAAATAGCTTCTTAACATTAGGTCACTTAACATATCAATGTAAGAGAAAGACACGGAGCCAACATCGTCATGACTCAGTTGAAGCCTTTCATCCTTACTTTCTACAAGTTGTTGCTCCTAACAGATGAGGTACTGAGAAGACTGACTCACCAGTACTTTCCCCAGATATGCTGGGCTAGGCCTGAGGTTGTCTTTAATTCTTGCTTTGTAAATATGGGACTAACCGAGGCCACTCTGACTCCCAAATACCATAGCATCCCACTTCTCTTTGCATGCCTTTAACAATAAGTGCAGTAACTTTTATGCTCATAACTCATTTAAGCAGGAGAGTTCACGTCCTAGGTGAGGAGAGGTTGGGGTTGGGGTACAAGTGAGTGCAATGAGACCACCTGGTGCCAGACCTTAAGTCAGAGCAAGTCTAGAATTTGTGGTGCTGTTAAAAGACTAACGTATAGACAGCAACGGTCAGACCTTGTCACAAAGGCCACCCTCTAGAGTTTGTTCTAAAACCCATATAGCTACTAATGCTAGAAGTATTTTATTGTATAATTCATAGCTACTCAAAAATTGTAAGCCAGGTAAGGCAGAAAATGTTGGATGCAATGAAGCATTTTCTCTCTTAATATCCCTGTAATTTCACTTCATACTAAACTGTTTTACCATCGATGTAATACACACCATATTTCTATAGTTTAAGTCATATTCCACCCATAAAAACAATCTCTAATAGGGAATCATGAACCAAGACTATCCATTGCCAATGTAACAACAGACTGCCATCTTTTTCCTAATGGGATCTTGATTTTATGTCTAATGGCCCCCTTGGGTTTTCTTTTGGGAACATTTTAGGTCTGACGTTTGGACCTGTGGTAGCTATCTCAAGTTCACAAAATGATAGATATGAGGAAAAAAGGGCCGGTCACAAAAATGAATTTGAGGATTTGGGCAGTGTCTTAGGACACACTATCTTAAAAAGAACTCCAGTGACCTCTCGTTATATGAATTCTACATACTGATATTTAATATACTGGATATTGAGAATATAGTTAAATAGTTCTGTGAAAGGTACGAAATTAGGTATTTACTGATGACCTGTTGTGTGCAAAACATTGAAATGAACTCACAAACCTGGAAATTCAGCTGTACAAGCAGAGGTAGAGTAATGAAAGTAAGACTGCCACAGGGACTCAGGAGGTCACAGACCAAGTAGGGACACTGATGATGCGGGGAATCAGCAGAGGACACTCACCTTTGCAGCCTAAATTTACCTTAAGTTACCCTGAGAAATGCTGCGTGTTCAGAAGCTTTGCTACAGAAACTACTATAAGGAAAGGGGGGGGGTAAAAAAGAAATTTTAGAAATCAGTATTTTTTAAAAAGATAAAATTGGTTTCAAGTGATATAAGGTGGGGTACATTTGCAGAATGACTCTTTAGCAGGAAGAAAACTAGTAACTTCCTTCTTTGAGCTCTCTGTTAAAAGGGAAGATATGCTAATGCGAGACATTCTTGTGGAGTAGAATCCAGTGGACTATGTCTGTGTACTGCAGAGTGAACATTTCCACCAAACATTCCTCATGCTTTCTGGGCAATCTCAGGCAGGAAGCACTGCTCAGGTGAGGATCTCTCACGGCAAGTGCTGCTCTTCCCAACACCATCTGGAGGATTTCCTGGCTCACCTGATCACTCAGTGACTCACAGCGGCTCCTGCCAGAGGGAAGAAGGAAGAGAGGACTTCTTGCTCACCTGAAAACCATCCACTCCTCTCAGAGAACCAGTGCCAAGGCCTGGCACCCCTGACTGAGATCAGGTGGAGGATTGACCTAAAGTTTGGGAAAGGCCCAGGGACCCAGACAGTAAATACATATGTAGTTTCTAGAGGTCACTTTCCAGAAAGTAATGAAATCTTCCCAGCCAAGTAGGATCTATCAATTTAATAGGAGTATAGAGAGATGTTAGACATAAAAAATAAATTGTATTTAAAAAACAAGACTAAAAAGGTAAACTAAATAGAAAGAACACACACACACATTCAACAGTTGTTAACAGTATGTCCTATAACTTAAAAACACATGGAACAATGCAAAGCTTGTTTCTTCTGTACCCAGAATAGCTCAGGGCTATTCACCTCTATCCAAAGCTGATGGTAAAAAGCTTCCATCTGGTCGCACTTCCTCTTTCTCCTTCCCCCGTGTTCTTTCCTGTACCTCTCTGTACCCTTCTGTACCTCTGTACCTATTCCACCCCCTTGGATCATGGCCCAGGTCGGTTGTCCTTCTCTTGGACAGCTTTCCCTGGCTTGTGGAGGCATAGGTATGCTCCCTCCCCACACAAAGGCTCATCTCCTGGGGTTGGCAGGCAGGGACCTTGTCTCGGCAGTGTTGGAATCTTCAACAGCCTGCCATTTCCCTTACCGAAGTACTCTGAATATTTGAGGAAAGTGAACAGAAGGGGTTGAGCAGCATGGAGTTTGTTTCACAGATGTGTATTACCTTTTTGTAGCGCCCACTTGTGGTCTCCACCTCACCTTCACTTCAACTCCTTGTCACCACAGAAACTGAGATAGCACTAATCTCTGGCCCCTTCCTCCACTCCCCACCCAGTGTGTCAAGAGCAAAAACCACATCTAACCCTGGAAAACGACTCTCAGCTTCACTGGCCATATCTGACAAACAGCTCGGCGGATGCCCATCTTCCTCTCCTTTCTCCAATCTGGTGACTTCTACTAACTAGAGAATGGATAGGTAGTCTTTTCCAAGGTGGGGGGGAAGTTCTTTTTATTATTTCATTTCTTTATATGCATTGCTCTTTATTTTTCCATTACTAGTGATTAAATGCAGGGACCAGAACAGAACCCAGAACTGTTTCAGAAAGTGTGACGAACAAGGAAACAGGTGTGTATGAAGAAAGAGGGAGTATTTATAGGGGTACGAATGACAATGACTTTTATTGCAATAATTTTTAAAATTTAAAGACACTGTATTTTTTGATCATATCTTGTACATGTGTATTTTGAGGCTACTTGAAAACTGCATGCACACATACACACACACACACACACACACACACACACGCACAGAGAGGCCATGCTTTTAAATGAAGGGAGAAACTCCTAGTGCTCACCTTTAGTGGAGTATGAAGGCAAAGAAACAGCTTCTTCACCTTTGCTCAAAAAGAGCAAGGCAAAAAGCTGAACAAGAAAATAAAAAATATATGAACAAACATGGAAGTCTCACAGGGACAAAGACCTTTTTTTGTTTGCTAGAATATCTCAAGAGAATTGAACAGTGTTTGATACCAAGTGGGTGCTAGGCTTTGATGAAAAACAAAATGAATAAATTAATGGTAAGGGCACAACACCGTCCTGGATGGACAACTGATAGGGTATGTGAATCTTTGTTGCACTAAACTTCTTGCAGACTCAATCCACATGGAAAGCAGAGTCTAGACTTCCACACCCCACTCACTTACCACTCACTTTTCTAGTGGGTTTGCATGATATGAGAGTAGGCTGTGGCCAGCTGGGAGGAAACAGGACAGCAGACTCAGAAATTCAGCTATTAAAAAAAAGAACCAAAATATATTCATTGTAAAGAGGAGAATTTAATCAGAGATAGCAGAAAAACTAAAAATGATCACAAAACCAGTTTTAAAAAGTTTTTTTTTATTTCTGGGAAAGTAGTAGGGTGATAAGCAGCAGTGGATCAGACTCTTCAAGATTCAGAGTCCAGACTCTGTAATAACAACTTGGGGAAGAAAAGGAGTGGGGGATAGATCCCTGGGACCCTGAAAGGATCTGAAGGGAGAATTGGAGCCCATAGGAAAGGTTAAAAGATAGACCTCAATGGAGAAAAGGAAGTGGGAAGCTGTATTTTCTCTCTGACTTCCAAATTGCAGTGTAAAAGGAGAAGATTGAATCTCTGTTGTTGACCAGACATAGTGGGGGTATGACTTGTATTGGACACCATGACAAAACTGTAGCTCCCGTAAGATAACCACAGGCTTGAAATCATAATTTTTTTTTATTGTTCATTTTTCCATGAGTATGAACATTGTTTTTAGTTTTTTCAATTTTTAGTTCTTGATTTTCTTTTCCTTCTTTTTTTCCCTATCTTCTTAACCAGTTTCCCAAAGCTGTGTAATCCTTTTTCCTTCAGCCTTGCTTCTAATCTCTCTTACTATTTATCTTTTTTCCTCTTATCTCCTTTATACTTCTCCCGAGGATAAAATTGCTCTTTTCAAAGGATATTTACTGCATACAATTTTGTGATTTTAGATTTTGTTATGTAACTATTAATTTCATAATCATGGTTTAAGGTGGCAAGTCAACGGCAGTTTGTCATTTTCTAGACTGTACTTGATGCTATGGTTACGAATGATTGTACCACATTAGCCAAGGGGACACGACACAGTTGTTGTGGTCAGTATACCAGTACTTAATTACCTGGGGGTCATAAACATCATAGTCCAGCACCAAAGAACTGGGTGCTAGCTCAAACAGGCAGCAATTTCTCATTCCTAATAAATTGAAGAGGTAGTTTCTTGGGATGACTAAGAAGCCAAAAGCCACTACACCCAGAAGATATCCCTAAAAATTAAAGATATCTCAATACCAATAACAAACAAAAGCAATTTGCAAGCATCCAAGCAGAAAATGAGGACACAGAAGCAAGATGCAGTCTCAGATTCAGCTCACCCAGGGCAAATCCAGGGAGCACTAAGGTCAAAGAAATCAAAAGCTACTCAGCTGAACTTTCTGAAATGGCAGCAATGGAAATAAAAAGCAGATAAATGATGCTCTAGAAAAAAAGATTAAAAATAATTTCACAGATAACTGAAGAGATGGCCATAATGAAGGACATGGTTAGTGAATCTAGAGGAGATATAGATATTAAAAAAAAAGAGAGAGAGAAGCTAAGGAAAATGATGGAAACTATGAATGCCCAACATAGGAAATAATTGAATTCCATAAAATAGATTCTGAGATACTTAAGCAATTAAAAATTCTATTGAGAGTATATAAAGCCAAATCAACCAAAGTGAGAACAGAGTCTCAGATCTAGAAGATATGTTTGTGGTTAGTGATCATCAAATGAAAAACTTCTTAAAAACAGCAAGGGACCACAAAAACAGAAAATCAATCTAACAGCTACTAGATGATGCAAAGAATACATAAGACTGATAGAAATCAATGAAAAAAAAATCAGAAGAGGGTACAAAGGACATAAAAAAAAACTATTCCCAGAATTTCAGAAAAAGCATAGAAATAATTTATATACAAATATGTGAGGTGTCAATTAGCCATGTTCAAAAAAAAACAAACCTCCACCAAGGCATATAGTCAAGATTCCAAAAATTCCACACATGAAGAGAGTATTAAAAGCTGGTAGAGAGAAGAAATAAATCACCTTTAAAGGGAAGCCCATCACAATAACTGCAAACTTCTCAATACAAATCCTTAAGTCAAGGAGAACTTGGACTGAAGTATTTCAAGCCCTAAAAGAAAACAACCTCTATCACAGAGAGATGTACCCTGTGAAATTAGCTTTCAAAATCAATGATTAAATAAGATACTTCTATGATAAAGAACACCTGAAGAAATTCATGACCACCAAATCAGCACTCAAGTTCTGAAGGATACTCTAGTTAAGGACACAAAGACAACAATTCAGTGAATCCTAACAGAATGAATCCACCAGGAAAAGCAATGAATTAAACTGAGGTGAAAAAAAGGAGAAGCAATCACAGGAAAATAAAATGGCAAGTTGTAACTATCAATGTAGATGGTCTCAATTCACAAATCAAAAGGAACAGATTGGCAGAATGAATCAAGGAACAAGATCCAGCAATATGATATATACAAGAAACACATTTAACTCAAGAAGAAATTCATAGACTGAAAGTCATAGGATGGAAAACAATACCCCATGTGACAGGAACCTGGAAAAAAACAGGAGCAGCTGTTGTATTTGCAGACAATGTGAATTTCAAGACTAATAAGAAGACACAAAGAAGGTCTTTACAAATGTGCTAAGGGAACAATCCAAGAAGAGATAACAATCACAAACATATATGCACCAAATACAAGTGCACCCAACTATATAAAACAAGCATTCATGGATATGAAAAATAAAATAAGCACTAATACAACTGTAATGGGGGACTTCAATACCCTACTGTCACAGACAGATTAAATAGAAAAAAAAAAATCAACAAAGAAATATCAGAGCTGAACCAAAACTTTGAACAAATGGACTTGGTAGATATTTAGTGTCTCACCCCACAACAGCATAGACATTCTAAGTTGCACATACATAGAACTTTCTTCAAAAGAGAACACATTCTAGCTTATAGAACATGCTTAACAAAATGCAAAGCAACTGAAATTATCCCATGCATATGTTCAGACGATAGTGCAATGAACTGGAAATCAATGGCAAAAGAAACAACAAATACTGTATAAATACATGGGTTACAGATGAAATTAAAGAGGAAATTAGTTTCTACAATTAAATGATAATGCTAATACAACATAACACAACTTATGGGACACAATGAAAACAGTCCTATGAGGGAAATTTATAATAGTGAATACCCACAGCAGAAAAACAAAATTAACTCAAATAAATAACCTAATGTATTTCAACCTTCTAGAAAAAGAAGAGCAAATTAAACCCAAAGCACATACAAGGGAGAAAATTATAAAGATCAGAGCAGAAATGAATGCAATGGAGACTAAGAAAACATAGAAATAATCAGTGAAGAGTTGGTTCACTGAAAAAGAAACAAAATAGACAAAACCTCAGCCAACCTTATCTTAAAAAGGAAAGAAAACACTTAAAATCCATGCAATAGGGATGAAAGTGGTATAATCACAATGGATCCTGCAGAAATCCAGAAGATAATCAATGCCTACTTCAAGAACCTGTACTTTAATAAGATAGAAAATGCAGAAGAAATGGACAGATTCCTAGATACTTATGAATTACCAAAGCTGAATCAAGGTGATATAAAATTTCTAAAGAAGCCAACATCAATCAATAAAATTGAAGATGTATTTAAAAACTTCCAAGAAAGAAAAGCCCAGGTCCTGACAGGTTTACTGATGAATTCTGTGAGAAATTTAGAGAAGATCTAAAGTCACTACTCCTCAAACTTGTTAATGAAATTGAAAGAGAATTAATATATCCAAACTAATTCTTGGAAGCAAGCACTACCCTGATACCAAAAGCAGAGAATGATACAACCAAAAAGGAGAACTATAGGCCAATCTTCTTAATGAACATAGAGGTAAAAATCCTCAGTAAGATACAGGTAAACAGAATGCAGCAAACCATCAAGATGATTATATATCCAGACCAAGTAGGATTTATCCCAGGGATGAAGGGGTGTCTCAACATGCACAAATCAATAAATGTAATATACCACGGACAAAAAACCACAAGATGGTCTCAATAGATGAAGAAAAGCATCTGATATCATCCAACACCTGCTCATGATAAAAAACCCTACAGAAAATTCAAACAAAATATCTCTATCTCAATCTGATAGAAAACATCTATGATAAACCAACAACAAACATCATACTAAATTGTCAAAAACTGAAAGTTTTCACTAAAACCAGAAAGACCACAAGGATGCCCATGATCACCACTTCTATTCAAATATAAATCTAGAAAAATTAGCTAGAGCAATTAGACGAGAAAGGAGGATAGGAAAGGAAGCAGTTAAATTATCATTATTTACAGCTGATAGGATACTTCACGTACAACATCCAAAAAACTCCACCAAAAGACTCCTAGATTTAATAACCAAATTCAGTAGCATTAGCAGAATACAAAGCCAGCATTTAAAAGTTAATAGCATTCCTATACACAAATAAGAAGCTCACAGAGAAAAAATAAGGAAAAAACAGCTTTCACAATAGGAAAAAAAAAAAGAGAAATACTTAAGAATCAATCTAACAAAGTAAAAGGCCTTTACACTGAAAACTGCAGTAAAAAAACTGAAAGCTCTGAAAAAAGGAGATCAAAGAGGGTATCAGAAAATAGAAAGATGTCCCTTGTTCTTCACAGAACCAATATAGTGAAAATGGCCATACTTCCAATTGTAATACAGATTTAAAGCAATCCTGATCAAAATACCAAGATTCCTCACAGAACTAGAGAAAACAATCCTGCAGTTCATTTAGAACCAGAAGAGACACAGAGTAGCAAAATCAAGTTTGGACAACAAAGGCAAGGCAGGGGGCAATCACAATCCTCAACTTGAAATTATACAACAAAGCTACCATAACAAAAACAGCATGGTACTGGTATAAAACAGACCCAGGGATCAATGGAATAGATTATTAGATGTAGAAACAACTCCAAACACACCTTATGTTTGACAAAGGGGTCAAACAACCCCACTGGAAGAAAGGTAGTTTGATAAATGGTCCTGGGAAAACTGGCTTTCCACATGCCAAAAATTAAACCTAGAACCATGTCTCTCACCATGCACTAAACTAAAATCAAAATGGATCAAAGATCTAAATATAAAAACAGAAAGAATCTGCTGGAAGATAGACTAGGTAAAACTCTTGAAGACACAGGTGTAGGCAAAGACCATATGAACAAAACCCCACTGACAAAGGAAATAATAAAAAGAATGAAGAACTAGGATCAAATCATATTACAAAGCTTTTGAATAGCAAAAACAACCATGAACAGAGTGGAGACAACTTACTGAATGGGGAAAAAAAATTATCAGATATCCCTCAAAGGACTAATCTAGAATATATAAGTAACTAAAAAAATCAGCCCCTCTCCCCAAATTTAAAGACCCAATCCAAAAATGCACATCTGAAATGAATAGACACTTCTCAGATGAAGAAGTGGAAACAGCAAAAAATATATTTAAAAATGTTCAACTCACTGGTCATCTAAGAAATGCAAATTAAACACTGAGAGTCCATCTTCTTCTAGAAAGAATGGTTATTATCAAATCAATCAATAACAAAAGTGAAAAAGGGATCCTTCTCCACTGTTAATGGGATCGTGAACTGGTGAAACCAGTATGGAAATCAGTATACAGACTCCTCAAAAACTGAAACTAGAGGTTCCATTTGACACAACTTTTCGTCTTCTTGGTATCTTCCCAAGAGAGTTAAAAGCATCATACCACAATGACATGTGCACAACCCATGTTTATAGAAGCACAATTTGTCATAGCTAAATATTGGAACAGCCTATCAAATGAATAAGGAAAATGTGGTTTTTATACGCAATGGAGTAATACTCTGCCATAAAGAATAAACTTGAGACTTTTTAGGTAAATGGATGCACCTTGAGAACATACTTTTAAGTGAAATAAACTGAACACATTTAAATGTCACACTGTTCTTCTTGTGTGAGAGACTGAAAGCACAAATAAATACCAGAATGGATGGTAAACATAGGCAAGTAGGAAGAAAATGTTCAACTGGAAAGGGAACAAAGGAGGTGGGGAGGAGGAAGGACAAGAAGGGGAAAGGAAGAGAACAGAAGGGAAAAATAGAAACAAAGCTTTTCTAAATAAGGAGGGCAAGAAGGGTTGAAGGGAGGGGAGAGAGGAATGGGGAAAAAAAGAATGTACAGGTGCAAATTCTCTATGATGAATGTGATCACTGCATATACATCAAAAGTGTACCAATAAAATTAATTAGGATAAAGACTGATTTTTGGCCATAGTGGCAAATAAATGAACACCATTTATTCATTTAGCTAAAAATTATGTGCAAAAATTTATATCTTTTTTTTTTTGGTGAACAATAAACTATTACTTAGACACCTGTGGTGTTTACAAACCACTTTAAACAGCAGAGATGAGGGCAAAGTACTGAGTGTTTTATGTACCACTTAGGGATATTTAGTAGAATCAACTAGAATTGAAAATTATAATTAAAATTGGAAATTTAGCATAGACACCAAAAACAATCTTATCAGAATTCTTTGTATAACTATTTTTGTATTGTAAGCCCTCATGTTGGATCTGGGGGCAAACCACAATAATTAATTAAAACTAACAGTCTCTTTCATATTAGCTTAGGCTGTTTTGGATTACAGTATTTATCAAAACTATGTAACAATGTCCTACTATGGATGTCCCTTGTCCCCAGGGACAATCCTTTTCCTTTCCAAGATGAGTGGGTAGATCACTCTCACTCACCCTGCACCAAGGCCCTGGCTCCAATTAGGCAGTGCAACCTTCCACTAGCCTTGGGCTAGGACAGTGCCACTAACCTCTGTTACTGGATCACTGCCCACCAGTCACAGCAGCTCTTTAATAGGCTCATGGATACTCTTCTCCCAGCTCCTTCCCTTATTTTCTTCAGAGGAGCAGATGCAAACTCCAGAATCCCCCAGATTTCACTGTTATGGGAAACTGCATGTTGAGTGGTCATGCCCTTTTCCTGGCCTAAATACATCATCATACAATTATTTCTGACTATAGCTACCTTGTGTTAGAACAAAAGGCCCAGGTTATGTTCTCCTCCAGAGAAGGCAGGACCAAGCCACAGAACTGCAATTCCACTCTGAGTCCAGGGATTTCTCCTTGTCTTTTCTTACCCCACTTTGCTCTTGGTGATATGGGAGGGAAGGCCTGCAAGTCTTATCTTTTCTTCGCCTTCTCCCAGAACAGATAGGTTCACTAGTGAAACTGTCATCTCTTACAGCTTTCTTCTCCCCTTCTCCATCTCTCAAAGTTCAGATATTCAAATCATTGAAGCTAATAAATATTAAACCTCATGCTGCTGGACCCTATCCACAGCATTATTTCAGCATTTCTGGTGTTGGGCCGGAGAAGGTGTACTAACAAGTCCAAACACAATGCTGATGCTACTGAGTGACACTTTGGAAACCACTGACCTTTTCTGTGCCCTTCACTGACATCAGTGTGCATTTCATTTGCAAAAAACATCCTGGATTAGTCTCAATGGGAGAAGGGCTGAAAGGTATACGGCTTACGCTGATTACTCTTTAGAAGGCAATTATGGCTTGGGACTTTAGGATATCCAACTATTAAGAGGAGAAAGTGAAAGATAGTCTGCAGAACATAAGAAAAACGACCAATAACACGTAAGTTAACGATTGATGTCCTCTTTCTAAGTATATCTTTCTTGATTTCAGGCAACTGGCTCCTTGGATGAAGATGTGTTTGTGGGTTTTATTTTTTTTGCGGGGGGGAGCAGGGTTGTATGGTGAAATACTGTTAATAATTCATGTTCAATCATCTAGAAATGAGTTTCCAAAGAGGTGACAGCTCTCTGAGAGTGTAACCTCCCCTTTATTATAACATGGCCAGAAGAAAGGTGAAAACAGGATGTACGCGGGGGAAAGCTTTCCTTGTTTCACCCCTGGAGGAAGTGAGAAGAGAGGGAATGCCCCTTCTCTGGCCTGTGGAAGGACAGTGAAACAACTGAAAAGAATGAAGCTGTATGCAAAGAAAACCAGAAACAAGAATACTTCCTGTGCTTCTCCGTATTTTAACCCTCATCACAAAAAATTTCTGAAACCAACCTGTTCCAAGAGTATCCTTAAATTCCACTTCTTGCTTAAACAAACACTAAAATCTGTAATTTGCAATCAAGAGTCCTAAATAACATGACAGAAAATGTAATTTTGGGCTGGGGATTTAGCTCAGTGGTTCTGCCACCTGCCTCACAGGGACAAGGACCTGAGATTGATCCCCGGTACCAAAAAAAAAAAAAAAAAATTTTAAAGATATTAAAACTGGCCTTGCAGGCAGTTACATTAATAAAACCTTCTCTCAATGCCTTGGACCACCCTGTGTACTTTAACTACAATGCTAATTTAGCTTCTAAATATATCAAAATAAGTATTTCCGTGACTACATTTTTTTCTACCCTCAGTGCATTTAAAAAAGAACCTATATTTAAAATGTTGAACTTTCAAATACACACTTAAAAATACTTCTCCAGATGACTGTATAAAGTTGATTCTCCAGTAAGTACAATAGACAGAGGTAATATTTGGTATTTTTTGTTTGCCTTCCCTTTTCATTTAATTACAAAACCCATTTCCTCAGTTAGCTACCCTCTTTCCTAATCCGTAAAGTTTTGTATGGTTGTTTCCATTTCATTTTCAGGTTTCAATGAGACCCAGGCTTAGCTAAGCAAAGTCCTCTGTGGCTATAGAGATTGGTTCAAAGTAGGCTCACTGAAATTCTACTTTAGGACTTTGAGAGTCACTTTCTCATTAGTCTAAGAGGAATATATAAATTCAGAACTGCTAGTAGCTGTGTAGCCTTAAATTTTGATTAGTAATGTATCTATCTGTACTACTAAAAGAAACTGTGGCACATAGAAGGTCCTTAATAAATAGCTGATGAATCAATGAATGAGGAGAGATCTCCATTGAGCAGTTAGCCAAAAATGAGAAGAGCAAAAGAGGAACTGATTTGCCAAGGAACCTGTGAATTTAGAAGTAGGTTAAGGGTAATTTTCTCCCTGGACTATGTAGACATTGTTTGAGTGGGGCTTCTGCTGCTTGCAACCAACCAATTAATAAAAAGGCATATGCTAACCTATATACTTTACCAATATGAGAAGAGAAAGAAAGCTCAATACTAAGTAACTATGGAATTAAACAGAAAAAGAAAACAATGTCACAGACTCTATGCAAGGCTTTTTTCATCTTTGATTAGGCAAAAACAATTTTTTTAAGCAAAGAAAGATAATTCTACGAAATGACAAATGGACTCATTTCATCTTACATTGAAACACTTCTATACCAGATGAAATATGATTTGATAAGGGAAATATTTAATTAAAATTCACTGCACTATACCAATACATACATTATATCAATTGAAGATTTTTTTTTGTAGTACTTGGGGGTCAAACTCAGAGTCTTTACCACTGATCTACACCCCTAGCCCTTTCTTATTTTTTGAGACAAGTTTTAATTAAGTTGCCCTAGTTAAGCCTCCCAAGGAGCTGGGATTACTGGCATGTGCCAACACATACAGCAAAATTTATTTATGTTGAAGAGCTTTTTTGTTGTGATGAGGTCTTGTTGTACTGTCAAAGACAGCACTGAACTAGAGATCCTCCTGCCTCAGACTTTTGAGTACCTTGAATTACAGGTATCTGCCACCGTGCCTACCTTTTCCATTTAAAGATCTTAATCATTAAACAAAAAAGGTTAAAATTCACTTGATTAAAAAAAAATCAATATTTATACCAACTTTAACTTTTAAAGAAGTATTAAAGTAAAATTAAATTTAATAAAGGGTATCTAGGACAAATTTAAGGCATTCATAATCCTTAATCAGAGACATGACAAAGTTTTGAAAGAAAAATTCTGCAGTGACAGAACAGATCAGCATTAAAAATCAAGCTGCTTTTTTACATAGCTATATCAATTTACAAATGTATAAGCGATTTAAGTATAGCAAAAATAAAATCTCTAGAAATAAATCTGTCAACAATGTATGATATAAAAAAACTGTGAAACTAAGAGAATACTACCCATGAATGATTTGATTTTATGAACATATTAGTCTCATGTAAATAATACTCAGTAGTATACTTTGCTGAAAATCAATTCTATAAACTTAGTGAAATAAAAAAATCAGACTTCAAGATATGCTCACTCAGGAGCTGAGAAATTTTTAAAAATATCAGTAATGCTCTACCCCACCAAATCTGAAAACATATCAAACTATAATCAAATTAATACACTATCAGAAATATCAAAAGCTCAATAAAATAATTTAGTATATAATGAAGCTCCATTTTATATCAGAAACAAAAGAACTTCCCAGGAAATTAGTTTTGAACAGACTTGAAAAAGGCAGGTGTATAGCTCAACTTCTCCATATAAATCAATTTTAGATACAGATGTAGACATTGACCACTCACACAGATGCTCATCTAAGAAGAAAATAAAAATTACTGTGAAATGAACATGTAAACACATGATAAATGTCTTAGAAAAGGGGATTTGCTTTATATCTTGTAATAAGAAAATTTCTCAATTTGACCATAAAAATATTTTTAAAATCTATAGAAAGGAAATTAAGTCAGATAAGCAGCTGACTGGGAGAAACATTCACAATAGATATACAAAGATCAATAACTAAGTTATATGAAACTTAAAATCCACGAGTTAAAAAGTAAATATATAAAGATGCCCACCTTTATCAGTGTGCAGAACTTTTGAATACAGTATTTTTCACTTATAAGATTAATAAAAATTCTACATATCTAATTCAAATGTCCACTATATAACAAAGCAGGAACACATTTGTTGTTGAGGGAAACCATATATACTGATATGGTCACTTTGGAAGTCAACTAAAACTATCTCTTCAAATTAAAACTGTCTTCTGGCCAAGTAATTCAAACCCTAATACATACATACTAGAGAGTAATCCTTATAGTTGCATGAAGACTCATATAAGATGATGTTCACTTCAGCACTGTTTACAATCACAACAGAAAAAAGTGAACTGCCTAAGCATCCATTATAGGCAAAAGAAAGTGTGAGACAGGATGCAAAAATAAAGAGCTTAGTTAAATGTGAGTGGAATGGAATAAAAGTAGAAAAAACAAGCTGCAGAATGAGAAACATATCTTTATGTAAAAACCAGAACTATACATTTTATACCTGCTGTCAAAAAACGTGACTGATCTTTTTACAATAAAATTAGTCATATATTTACACATGTAGTTTAAAGTTTAATTTAAAGCAGTATGCACAGACTGACATTTTAAGAAAAATACAGACACACAATTATACTTTTATGTATCTCTGGCACTCTGTCCCTTGACAGCAAACACACAGGAAAGGTTCTAGAAGGGATACCTGCTAAAATAATGTGGAAATACTACCTAAAGATATTGCCAATAAAAATAACATTTTCAACTCTATATTCATTTGAAAGACAAGAAAGTTCAATTCATAATTTACAAAAGAAATACAATTTTTGTTCATAGTTCTTATGTTGGTATTGTTACAGTCTTTACAAGGTACATGATTATGTACTAAATTTTTGCCTTATCTTCACTGTATTTGAGACAAAAGGAAAATACAGTAGTTTAAAAGTCAGAACTTAAATTATTACTAATATTTTAGTAAAAAACTGACATATACAATTTCAAAGTAAATGAGTTTAAAGCTAGATTGGTTTATTTCCTTAGTTAACTAATTCTACCATAAGCGATTTAAATAAAAATGCTTTAATATTAAATTTCTCATTGACCAGCTCCTTTTAATGACTGCCCTTGTCTGTAAATTAGTTTGTAAACTCTTTTATCCTAATGTTGACCAAGAATGTTATTGGTGATCAAACCCAGCCAGATTGTGGTGGTGGTACAAATCCAACCAACTCCATTTTAGGAGTGAAACAATTTTTGAGTGTAGAAACCAAAAACAGTTTTTAAAACTGTATTTTGAAGAACTGCTTATTTTTCATTTACATATTGCTGAAGAATTGAACCATACAAAAGAAAATAATAAGAGAAAACTGCCAGAACTACTGTGCTTCACATCTGTGAGAGAAAGGTAGTCAGTTTCTTGCCAAATAAACAAGTCATTAATGAAGAAAGAAAAACCTGTGAAGGACAACCTTCAATGGAGTTTGGAATTTCCTCTTGCTATGCCAGGTATCTGTTCAACCTCTTCCTACAGCAATCTGCCTCAGATGGGCAAGCACCTCTGACATTTCTGATCCAAGAACAATTTCCTTCAGAACACAACAATGGAGAGAACACTAGACATGTGTTAGAAGGTTAGATCATCAGCGAACCCAGCTGACTGCATCCTAACTCCTCTGAACAGAAGAAGCGTATACCAAAAGACATCTGATCTGACCGCCACTTTAACAACTGGCCTTCATCAAAAGCCATGAAGGAAAAAAACTTTTATCTTCATATCATGGGCATTTTAAAAATGTTACAGATCTGTTTTATCTGGTATCTTCAATGCAGTCAGCACAGTTTCACACTGCACATGCAGTCATCTCTTATTTGTAACATACTCAAAAATACATGCTGGTAATAACAATCAAAAATTGTTTTACAACTAATTTGACAAAATTCAAAATAAGTCACTTGAGTAGATTCTTTAGGTCTTCGAAACAAAGGGCAGGTATAATTTTATTTCAAGAAAGTATTCAGATTTAAAAGAGAATTATTGACTTGGTAAGTACTGCTAGCACTTCTTTTCACATTAAACCTGAAAAACAAAGATGAGTTCAAACGAACCCATTTAATACATGTCTTTGATTTCTTTAATCACTTAAGTTTATAACAAAGCACTTTTGATATAATTTAAAACACACATGCTCTGATTGAAGAGTGACTGCAAATGAATCCAATTTTCTTCCACCTGTGATAATAATTTTGTCATTTCTTCTAGGATTACTGGTTCTGAAGGAAGCATTTTAAGGTGTAACTGAAAAGAAAAATATGATAGTTGGATATTTTACTCAATGAAACTACAGTTACCTACTTTGCATTCATTTTTCTCTGAAGGAACCTAAAACGATATTATCTCTCCAATTTCCCTCTCCAAACTTTCATCGCTCTTCTCCACCATACAAAAGTCCTGAAACAAGGTCCAACTTTTGTTTTTTGTAGGTTTTTTTGGTAGTATTGGGGATTGAACCTAGAGTCAGCCTCACACTTACCACTGCGCTACACCCCCAATCCAAAGCCCTAGTTCCAACACAAATTCCACATGTCTGTGCTTCCGTTTCTCCTTTCAATATAATCCACTAGTAATGAATGGTGAATGGGCTCTTTGCTTCATTTTCTAAAGGTTTTAAGTAAGTTCAACTTAAGTGACTAAAATACAATAAATGTGAGAAAAGACAATTTGTAGTTCTATTTTTCAATACACTCGGCTACTACCTAAATATCTAGCTTTTAAATAATTTTTAAGTAATCAGATTGAGTGAAAATATTGTAACTATTAATGGAACAGATGAAGACAGACCTTCAAAACATGATTTCACTCTTATGTTAATCACAAAAGCAACTTGTGCCAAATCACTTTAAACTCCAACTTTGACAGAGGTGAGCCTTTTGATTTCAGCAGTAAAAATACCCCATAAAACTTGGCTTTCCTTTATGATCACAGAAACTTACAAAATATAACTGCTTTAAAAAAGTTAATGGGTTAACATATTGGAGCCAGTGGATGATAAGATAATCAAGGTATAGTTAAAACTTTTGTGCTGCTGCCTGGGGGAAAAACAAAAAACCTATCAAGCTGCATGGTTCAACTACTCCAGTGTGTTAGTCACCAGCCACAGGTAGCTTTAACTTTAAACATTAAATAAAATTAAAAATTCAGTTTTCAGCTATACTAGCCACATTCAAGTATTCAAGAGTTGGGCTGGGGATTTAGCTCAGTGGTTCTGGCACTGGCCTTGCAAGCGCAAGGACCCGAGTTCGATCCTTGGTACCAAAAAAGAAAAAAGAAAAAAAAAAAAAACCAAAACAAAAGTATTCAAGAGTTACACTGTAAAGTGGCTACCATATCGGACAGTGTGGAGAAAGACCATTCCCATCTTTATAAAAAGTTCTATCAGACAATATTGCTTCTAATGAGGAAAGACAGGAAATACCTAACATTAGATTTACCTTTAGAAATAATGCAAGGTATGCCTGGGCTAACTCAAAGTCACGCTTCCCTTCCAACATCAACCCAATCATTTTCAAGAAACTCTGCATAACTTCTATAGATCCACCACCGTCAGGAGACAAATTTCGCAGCTCTGTTTCAATTCCTGATGGGCCTAATTCTTTTAGAAGGTTGAGAGCAGTTTCATCTGTATTGAGTTTTAAAAAAAAATTGCAGTTATTACAATCACTTCATTTAAATTACACACTTAAATATATTTAAAAATTTCTATCAAGCTTGGTGGCGCAGGCCTGTAATCCCAGTGCTTGGAAGGCTGAGGCGGGAGGATTGCCAAGAGTTCGAGACCAGCCTGTGCTACTTAGTCAGTTCAAGGACAACCGGGACTATAGTGAGACCCTATCTCAAAAAAAATTACTTGTATAGGAAATTTGCAAATATATAAAATTAAGTTAATTAAATTAGCTAATTAATTAAAGCCTATGACAAGGCTTTTGTTGTACGGACAGTTTTACCACAAATCAAATTTGTAAATAACAAAAAGCATGTAAATTACCAGCTACAACAAAACCTTTACATTTAATGCACATAAAGGGCCTCCTTATTATAAATATTGTCAATAAATGTATCCATCTCCAAATTGCAAAATAAGAAAAAACTAATTTCCATACAGAAAATGTGAAAACTTCTCAGTAAACTTTTATAGTTACTATCTGAGCTTAATGTCATTTAATATACTGTAATTTTAAAGCTAGGATCAGTTCAGATTAAAACAAAAAGTTCAACCTTTTGTTTTTACTACCTTCTTTTTAGTTACAAAATCTGGTATTTCCTTCAATTTTTCTTCATATAAAGTAAAACAAGCTAAAGATACATGTTAAAATGTTATAATTTAACTTACACTTATTATTTAGCAGTCCTTCTTCAAGTTTCAAGCAGAACTCTGATTTTTGAGCCAGAATTCCAAGGTTTACCACCTTAGACTTAAACAGAAACAAATATACATTACTAAAAGAATGTGTCAAAAAAATTTATAGCTTGCAATGAAAAGCTATCAGTATTTATATTTGTGAAACTTGGTCTGGGTAAACAACTACACAAAATATATGCAAACACAAATCCCATATATTTAGGTTCTTACCTGCTGGGGATCATTATTTTGTTCAGGTGTAGCATATCTGGGTACAAGGCCAGGAACTGTTGGAATAAAAAATGGTGCTGATTTGGGTACTTTGGGTGGTTCCTTTGGTTTATTCTTTTTCTGGTTAAGAGAAAATGAGAATGAGGAAAAGATTAGTAATTATCCTAACAATTTTTAATTCCAAATCAAATCTAAAACAAATACCAAGGAGTAAAAGGGGGAATTAAACTTTTCCAGATTAGAATGTTTGAATCTACCTGACCAACACCACAGCTATTCCTAACTCATGCTTCTCAATGCAGACCTGCAGTATCTACCACTCTTCCTAACTAAAGCAGAAGGAAACTATCTGGGTGCAGGAGCAGCTCAAGGACAAAGCTTACCTTCCTGAAATGCCCTTGTTTTGTACTCAATACTACTTTGTAAACAAAACGGAAGAGAGAGCAAAATTTACACACAGAATGGCTTCTCAAACTATTTTTCTCAAAAAAAAAAAAAAAAAAAAAAAAAAAAAAAAAAAAAATATGTATACTGGAGCCAGAAAGAAAAGAAAGGAAAAGAAAAATATATGTATAATGGAGCCAGAAGCCAATATTCCACATTAGAAGTAATTTGGTGAATTTTTTGTGAAGTATAAACCTAATTCATTTTTCTTAGAATTTTTATTTTCCCTTAGTACTTTTGTGTAAAAACAGAAACAAATAAAAAAAACTTGTTGGTTTATAAAATATTTCAAGTGTTAGTAAAATTCTTTTGGAATTCCCAATGAAAGAACTGAGTTTTAATGAATACATTTCTACATATCACTCTATCTCAGGAGTGTTTGATGAAAGAGACCTTCTTCAGTAATCTGCCTAATAAGCAAGCCTTATATTTACCTTAAAACTATTCTTCTACTCTCTTGAATCTCAGTAACTCTAGAGCAGTGATGGTGAAGCTTTCAGAGTAAGCTTTTGAACTTTCAATGATAACAGCCCACTGAGGCACAGTGCCATCGGTTTGCCACCACTGCCCTAGGGAGACTGCTATTCGAGAGCAATCCTAGGATATGAGTGGCCTTGTGCAGCTGTGTATAAAGAAATTACATATAAGCAAGACAAAGTACTGCCAACTGCAGTGTTAAGCACAGCCCTCTGGCATGGCAGCATGTAGTCATTCTTAACTTTTTCTTGAGTTGGAAGTGACAGTTGCTGACTTGTTAAAGAAAAAAAAAAAAAAAAAAGGCTACACAAAAGCTCCATAGTCTGAAAGTTAATCTTACATAGAAATGTAATAGTAGAAAAGTCACCCACAGGACAAAGTATAAACACGTCAGCTTCTTTTATTCAGAAGGAAATAGAAATATTAGAGGTTTCAGTATATTTCTTGCTCAAAGACAATTAGCTCAGATTTTTACATGTATTTATGCAGTACTATAGCTTAGTGAGAAACAAGGTAGTACAAAATTTTGCTCAGTTAGCCAGACATTACTCTGCTTGCTCTTCTCATGTACTTGTACTTTTTAATGGCTTGCTTTTAAAACTATTTCATCAAGTACTCTCTTAGAGTTTAGACTGGACAACAAGTTGGAGAGATTTCACAGCTGTATTCCCACTGACTACACCTTTATGCTCAAGAGCCCAATCTCCCAGGTTAACAAGGAAAATTTTTTCTCTTCTTATTGAGGACCCAAACATCTTCTCTGATGCTAAGAATAATTAGTACCACTTATTAAAGTTTTCTATGTCAGTGTTCCTTAAATATTTTTATCACATCCCACCTACACTGAATATTTATGCATATATCCAACCATATCAAGTTTCACAAAACAATACTTGCTACCAGAAGATGACTTCAAAATTTCTAATCTAACAACACCTTCAATTGCTTTTTATACTCACAAATTGGGGTCATGAAAACACTAACTTATACCATAGGTGACCATTTTCACATAAAAATTTAAATTCTTCAAGGACAAGGGGGCATAATTCATCTTCTATTGCCATATACAGTGAAAAACTACACATTATCTGGTACTTACCCCATAAATTTATGTTTGACCTACACAGCAAGCTCTAAAACTCTTTTTATAGTTGATAGAGTGTGGGCTGATAAAGTAAACTGCAACTTAATAAAATTTAAAAACTAATGAAATTTTCTTAACTCTCAATCATCTAGCAATAAGATATATTAGGGTAGCAATTTTTTGCCTTATTTCAGAAGCTCACAAAGTAATTTATCAGACTGGATTTTAAAACATAAAATTTTTAAAAGCTCTATATAGTAGTTGAAGACTGTACTTCTGCCACATTCACATCTGCAGAGTTCTCTCAAAACTGATAAACTGCGGGTATCTATGAAAACCACATTAAGTAAAATACCTTCAATTAAATGGCATTATCTTTGCTAAGACATTGACTACCCCTCCTAATGTCCTCAAAGTAGCGGAAGCTGTCTCTGATTAAAAAATAACAGTAGGTCTACTTAATACTCAATACTATGTATACTATAGTATTACCTTAATAACATCAAGATTAAGAAGATTTTTCCACCGTGATTCAGGGAGAAGTGACAGAGTGACTAATTGCTCACTCAACTGTTCTGGCGAACTATATTCTAACATTTCATCACTTGGTTCTGTATTTTCTTCAGATACTTCTACATCTTTAAAAAAATTCAGATAAAATGAATGTAAAATAAAATCTTTAGCATATAAAAGCAACTTAATTCATCCCAAATCTATGTATATTTTGTAACATGTCCCCTCAATAAACTCTTAATTTTTACTTTCTTTGCTTATGCTCCTTTTTCTTATTTTTTCATATTAACTATAACTTCCACCAGACCCAAAATACTTATATACCAGTATACTGACAAAGATATACTAATTACATATACTAATATAATGTATCATTTCAGTTAAATAAAGCCCTCTGATTGAATACATAACTTTTGCCTTCTGTACCAATAGCTGTTAAATTAGACTTACAATAATTATACCTCAAAAATTATTTTGCTATTTTGTGATTACCTTGGGTTTGACAAGTACCAGGAAGCATCACTACTGAAGGCACATAATCTGTAGGAAGTGGTCGTAATGAGACGACTGAATATAGGGAAATATTGGACCTGAGAAATCCAAATGAAAGAATATTTTGTTTAAAAATAATGACTTCAGAGAAACTTCAACAATTGCTAATAATGGCTATAATCTTGAATCTGGACAGACTGCACTAATTCGTTTGGAAAAGACCTCAAAGATAAACTGCCTTAATTTGAAAATGACTTTATGTCATAGATATCATAAGAAAGCTGCATAAAAATATTAATGGAATCTGTTGTTAATGTAGTACAGAAATACAGTTAAGAGGATCCAATAGCAAATTATACTTTCATAAGGTAAAATAATTTCCATATTGCCTTAACAATACCAACGTTGGCTTAAGGAAATAATAACAAAATAAAGATGGATTCAGAGACTGAATACACTTTATGTTTTTGGGGATACTGACTAGTCATGGATTCCACTTTTCTAGAATGGTCTTGTAAATGGCCATTTCCCTGTTACTTACCCTACCTATTTATGGATGACTAATAAAAATACAGACAGTATTTCCAAAGCAGGGACATATTCTTTCCCTTACCCATTATAAATTTCAAATGGAAATTTAAAGATGAGAAATCTCAAATCTTGAGTTATAATAATTGTACTATGTAGAAAATCTCTATATTGCTACTCAGAGGTCCCATAGCTATCTATTATTCTCTCTCTCTTTTTTTTTTTTTTTGGTTTTTAGAGACAGGGTCTCACTATGTACTTGAGACTGACCTGGAATTCACTATGTAGCCTAGGCTGGTCTTGAACTCACAGTGATCCTCCTGCCTCAGCCTACTGAGTGCTGGGAATACAGGCGTGCGCCACCATACCTGGCTTATTCTCTTTTATTTCAATTGCTGATTTTAAGAGATTCCCCATTTTACTGACCAAGTAAAGTCTATTTCTGTTATATATTCACTTTACTTTTCTATTTTAAAAATATGTAACATTTTCAAATTAGAAAAGGAATCAATTTTTTTCTCTTCCTCAATAAAGAGTTAAATAGATATATGAATTCAGAAAGTAGACAAAAATTGCTTCTCAGCCTTTTGGCTAAGATCAAGTGCAGAAAGTAGATAAAAATTTTGCTAGACCCAGATTATTCATCTTCATTTTGAGGGATCATAGTTCCTTAGAGGTTCAAATAAGAATTTAAAAATTGCCAAATATCTTTACATGGTTAAAAAGTCATGCAACCAGAACGAATAGTGGCATTTAGCTCACACCTGGGCCTTATTTTATGAAGTAGGTTGAAGTTCAGAAAGAATGGCCAAGGTCACATAGTAAAAAACTAAGGGCCTGGCTGGTTTTTTAACCTTTTGAATTTACTTACCTTTTCTGCAAATATGACAATGTATAAAAATCAACTGTAGTTTATACACTTGAGCGAAGCTGTTAAATTGTTACATTTATGGTGTATTAACTCTCTGTCAACTACAGTGACACTTTGGCTGTAAAACTCAATTTGTTCCAATTTGTGTTCAAACACCAAAAAGTTTGAGAACTGAACATATTTTTCCCATAAGAAACAATGGAAAATCAAACAATTGTTCTGAGGCCCCAAAATCACACTTACAAATTCATTTTTCCATGACTTCAACAAATTTCACAATGATTTCTTTCTTAACTCTATGTTGGTTCTCACAGTTTTCCTCTGAGCATTACTGCTGGCATCACTAACTTCTTTTGGAGCCATAGTTACCATATTTTATGCAAATAGATTATGAATAAAAGCACAACGACAGATGTTTTAGTGCAATAATACAAGTACTATACGTTGTCTGGGCGAGAGTCACTCAGACTGAAGCATCACCCCTGTGTGTCAGTGGCGAGATACAATGTGTGACTCACTCTCAGCCTAAACAGGTTTTTGCAAGTTGGATTTCTGGTTGACTATCAAGCAAAGTTTTGAACACCAATCAGATTTTTTCAAACTTTGCTGTTCGAGTAGTGCAAAGTTCGAGCTTGGAGCCGTTGGACAATCGAGGTGTCACTGTCTGTGAAATTTCCACTGTATTTTTTTTTAACTAAGTGGTAATTCTGACAATAGCACTGTCATCTTCCCCTTCCTCCCAAAAGAAGTATATAAAATAACTCACCATAGATAAATTCCAAGGTGGTCCACATGGGAAGTTGCTAGAAAGTCTCCAGTAGGGGACATAGTAACATTGAGAGGAGCTGAGTCCAACAAAAAGCAGTCTATAAGGCTACAAAAGGAATTAAGATGTTAAAGTAATTATACACTCCTAAAAAAGATAAAGTCACAAAAAATAATTCTGTTAAAAGAACAAGGGATAAAGCACACAAAATTTTTGTGTTTTTTAATTATAGGCAAAAAGTCATCACTAACAAAAAGCTTTGTTGACTAAATTACTATGTGAAAATAACCTCTTTTAACAAGAAAGACCAAAAGCACTAAATGGTCCAATTAACCAAAACAAATAAGAACTTTCAACAAGAGAGAGAACGCAGAGGAACAGATGCTGTTTTTCCACTGGAAATCATGGTATGTTGGTTCAGGGCAATTTTAAAGACATCACGCATTTAAAATAAACACAACTGGTACTCTTCTGTGTTTCTGTTATTCTAGCGACAATAAACAAACTGAGATAACAGAACAAACTGCTGAAGGAATCTGAAAGTTGGACAGAAAAAAAAGAGAGTAACCACACTCAAGTAAAGAAAGAAACTCAAGAGAGGCCTCACAGATAACTAAATGTTTGAGCTGAGCCTTAAAAATTGACAGAATTTCCAAGGTTAGTAGAGAAGACACTTCCTAGTGAGGGAAATGTGGAGTGTGAAGTAAAATATACAAAGAGTGCAGCTGGGTAGAAACCATTAAGCAAGAGATTAAGGCTTACATACAGTCATATTTGAATTTGTTTTCATCCCAAAATTGATGTTAACTTACTAAACATTTCTGAACAGATAGTGCTATAATCTTCACTTTCATAAGACAATTTGTCAAAAGGATGCATAGAATTTATTTGAACCGGAGAAATAGTGAGACTTTGGTAGTAATCATTTAGCAATACAGAACCAACAAGGACGGCAGCCACCAGAAGTGAAATCAGGCAGACTTAAGGATCAAACAGAAAGGTCTACACTAAGCCCCATACTACCAGGAAGACTCCTTAGAATGACGAACAGCAGAAATATCTTTAGAAAACTATACTATTTTTAAAAAGAGATTTTTAAAACAAAACAACCTTATTTACTGAGGACAATAATTATCTATGGAAAGACATGGGTGAATGAAGTTCAGGATCTACACTAAATAATACAAATTATTTTAAGAACAAGGTAACAGCAACTAAGATGATTTTCAGCGTTCTATCCTACTATAATCTAATCCTTACACCTTGAGGCCTCCCATACAGATCAGAAAACTTAAAACTTCATCAAGAGAGACAGCAACTGAGCCATGATTAGAATACAAACAGTGTGCACTTTTAACCACCTTTAAAGCTAGTAAAATCACTTAAAGATAAAGTAAGAAGACTGATAACATACACAGAGCATGTCTATCCTGGTGGAATACCGTGAGCAATTCAAATGTAAAGGCTCTCTGGCGGAGATATTAAGTGACTTTCCAATAAAAAAAAATCTCTCTCAATTTGCTGAGAGAGCCATTAGAAATGTAAATCTTCAACAGTGAATAGAAGATGCAAAGAAAATACTTATATTGGGAGTACTGGAAACAAATGCCAAAGCATGTTCAGTATAAGGAAAAGGGCAGTAATAAGCTGTCTTGTTTCTTGCTCAGGCCTACTTGGGAAGCTCACAATCCTGGTTTTTCTTAGGGATCAAGGGAATGAGGGAAAAGGAAACATTTGCTGAACACATTATCATCAGAGGCTGTCAATTATTTGTTAATTCACTTGCTCCAAACAACCCAGAGCAGAAGATACTATCCGAGTGTATACAAATAAAAATTAAACCAAAAACACAGCAATTTCACATCTTGTTAATTTACCCTTTGTATTGATCGATATTCTTCTGCAACAGTTACAGTATGTGAAAGATGAAACTTCCTAACATGTTTAGAATCTATCTGGTAAGAAGAGAATTTACGGATTGAGCAGATTTGTTTTATTCCATACTATAATTTTTTTGTCAATTTCATTGTGCAACTTCATTTTTACAGCTGTAGAGTAGACTAGCTTTCTTTTATGTGAAAGCACTGATTTGAGGGAGGCAGTTTCCACATACACACCATATTTTATTTTACAGTTTTATTAGTTCATATAATTTAAGTGTTCAGCCTTAATCCCTGACTTACTAAAACTACCTACATACCTGATACCCCTATAATATGTAAAGTTCCAGTTATGTTACCAATTTTTCCTGAATTATTAACCATATTCCCAATTTAAGGAAAAAGATCAGAGTTCTGCATATACATGTAACATTCAGTATACTTGTAATTATTTTTCTGTTAAAATGATTATAGTTATAGTGTATGCATATCCTATCTCCAAGATGACGGAATCAACAAAAAACATGATTTATGACTCAGTGAGAAATGTAAAATAATGCTTTATTTCAACTCTTCCAATGCTAATGCTTCTCAGAAAAGACAGGGATGAGAAGATGAAACAAAATGCAAAATTATTTTATAAAACTATGCAGGTTTATGTATTTATTACCCCCTCCAAAGAGTTCATCTGAATTTCCACTACAAAAATCCAGAAGAAACAAAAAGTAGTGGTGCTGGAAGTAAGTTCAGATAATTCTAAGGACAAAATATTTCAACTGTTTCTCTTTGAGGAGTCTACAAACAAAAAATTTTCAGCATTTAAAAAAATTTTCCAGGAAGCGGTTCAATATTCATGAAGTTTATTTTAGAAAGGCATAATTCCAGATGGATGCACTATGTTACTGCAAAGGTTTACTCATAGATTGTTTCATTTTAGGTTATATAATGAATATATTCATTCTTTAAATATTTAGCATGCTATGTAAATGATGAAAATGCTTACTGAAGGAAGAGCTAGGAATTTCCAAAGGTTACCATCCCAATTATATTTAAAAGGGAAATTAAAAAAAACTCAACAGTTACCCAGGGTTGTATGATAAAATACTAAATCTTGATAATTATTTGTCTTCTACAGCAAGAATATCAGGCCAGTCTTAAAATATATGACACAACTTGAGCAAAGCTGATACCATAACTGTTAGAAAAACTTACTTCTTTCTCTTGTACTTACTTTTTGTTCTACTATTTATAAACTAAGCCATTGTAGACAAATCACTTAATTTCTCTCTAAACCTCCATGTCCTTGTGAAATGGAACTAGCAATTAACAGTAACAGAACTAACTTTGAAGACAGGAAAACATAGAAGTGTATAAAATGCCTAGCAGCACCTGATAAATGATTGTTTAGTTGCAATTAAGCAGAATTAGTTGTTTGAGAATGCTTTTCAAGCTCTCATTTGCTCTTCAAATCTTAATCAAATAACTATTTTTTAGTATAAATATACTTTTGGCCAGTGTAATTTTATATTTTCTCTTAACTGCTCCATGTGGCTTATTTCTTGGTCTTGTGTTGCACCACACTTCATGTCTCTCTATCAACCTTAAGTGACATGTGTTCAGCTAAAACTATGACAGAAAACCTATCATATTTAAATCTATTTGACTTTTTACTGAAATAAGAAATTCACCAAGAGTTAAAGCTGAGTCAAAGTTTTATGGCGTTGAATGCTATTTTCAGATCTAATTCTTCCATTCCAAAGATGAATTTGCCATTTTTGAAAAATACTTTGCCAGTTCAGTATTATTGAATATTAACTGATTTCTCCCAGCTAATGTGAATACTTAATAAAAAGGAAATGAAAACACTATTTAACCCTATTACTTGTCAAAATTTCTTACTTTAATTCAATTACATAATGTTCATTTTAAAAAAAAATAGCAAGAGATCAAGAAGCAAAATACCATCAATATTTTTAACTGACTTTGAAAAAAGTTTTGCTAGTTTAGGAAACATCAACTTTTGGTACACTTTTTGGAACTAGCTTGACTTTGCTTTATTCTATTTCACTTCACGTGAAAAAGGACACACCTGTGGACAAAAGTCCCTACTTATTAGAGCTGGATCCACTAGCAGTACTCTTTACATGTGTGTATGCTGGATATGTAGGTGTACCTCATGCCCATGGCAAAAGTTAAAGGAAATGAGAACATCAGGGTTTTCCCTTTCTAAAGGTTAAGACTACTTTCACATATGAGGTTATCTAATTCCTGAGAAACTGCTGGATCAGTAGCAAGTTTCACTCCATGAAACAGCTTTCTGACATTGCTATGCTACTGACAGAGATATATATATATAACATAAAAAGAAAAGCTAGGATTTTTGATGTTTTCATTAAATCTAATATGAAATTTTAAAAGCTTTCAAATACAAACTTTGTAGTCCTAAAGTTTGAGCCCCGTTATGAAGTATTAAGAAGGCCAAAAAGAGCTTTCTTAAATTTACACAACTCACTTCTAAATCTGTGTTTTTTTCTATTATATTTCATGATGCTACTGCTTAGAAGTCCTAAGTACTCTAAGGATAAGATACAGTCACGTTAGAAAATCCCCAAATGCATTCACATTCATTAACTACACAATTTATTAACTACATGTAACAATCACATGTTAAAACAATGAAAAATCATCTATGAGACTGAAAAATAAACTTACCACCCGGATGGAAGGTCCCAAGTCCTGATGGAGCAATCCATTGCAGCACTTATTAACCAACGACCATCAGGACTGAAAGTCTTTAAAATGAATAAATAAATTGTAGATATATTTGCATTTATAAAGTGCTCTCTGTGTGTGTAGAGGTATGTGTGTGTGTACATATATATATATGTGTGTGTGTGATTTAGGCATCATGAAAAAATGAGTAAAATTCACATTGCCTTATTTTATAAAACAAAACATCATTTTCTATATATGTACTACTGATACGGAATATGGATAACAATTAGTTTTTTAAATGAATTATAAGTTTTAAAAAATAAAGAATTGCCCCAATTTTCATATCAGTCTCATATTTATTTTAGAGAATTAAACTGTGACTACAAATCATTAGTATTAAAAATGCTACTGTTGATACTGTTCAACTAGAAATAACTTGCTAGTTTAATTTGTGTTACAAAGTATTTCTGTAATATACCCACCCTCCCAGGGATGGAACTCAGGACCTGCAGCCACTGAGCTACTTCCCAGCTCTATTACAAAGTATTTCTGAAAGAAACAAAAGTTCTATTTCTTTTTTAAAAAGAGTACCTATTTTAGACTAACTTTCTAAGAATTAATCCAAAGTACTATAATTTAAAGACAGAAAATGAAAACTCTCATCAAATTTCAAAACTACAAAAATCCTTCTACATATAATTGTGACTTTAAAAATTCCCTTTTCTGAAATGGGGATGGTAGAATATGCCTGTAATCCCAGCACTCTTAAGTGGGTAAGATGACAAGTTCTAGCCCAGCCTGGACAACTTAGACCCTGTCTCAAAAAAATTAAAAGAGGGCTGGGGATACAGCCAGAGCCAGAGCCCCAAGGTCCATCTCCAGTACTGGGGGGAAAAAAGTAACCTTTTCTGGGCTGGGGATGTAGTTCAGTGGTAGTACACAAGGCCCTAAATTTGATCCCTAGAATTGCAAAAAAAAAAAAAAAAAAAAAACCAAAAAACCAAAAAAAAATTT
>NW_022900915.1:20599339-20610876 GCF_012274545.1 Fukomys damarensis
AAAAAAAAAAAAAAAAAAATCCAAAAAACCAAAGAAATATTTTTTCCCTTAATGATGCATTGCTTATAAAATACAATTAAAATATAATAATCATAAAGACTTTCAAAGTAATTTAAACAAACTACTTAAGGCCATCTTAAAAGAGTTGTACTTTCTAGCTATAAAATGGATAATAGCTCCTCTTGTCTGCAGCACTTAAGAGTTGAGCGACTCAGATCAGATGTGAAGGACTCAAAAGGAAAAATTTTAAGGTCCATAGCAGGAGCATACTATTCATCCAAGAATCTGAACACATCATAAGGATTATGACCATTCATACTAGCAAATGATACCAGAATAAGGCAAACATTAATTTGTTCATCAGGCTGCAGCAGTCAGTATGGAAACTCAAACCACAGAGTATGAATTGCTCAATTTACAGAAAGGTAGGGAAGATATAAGACAGGAAAAGATAACTCTGAGGAAGAGTCATAGATGTCATAAATGCTCACAGACTTAAGGGAATAGGAGTAATTTATTACTAAACGAGAAATTCTAGACACCCAAGTAGAAAAGTAAAGTTTGAGAAGAGAAATAGGAAGAGCAAACTGACACCAACAGATATTTTCAAAATGCCATTTTATGGCTGGGAATTCAGCTCAGTGGCACTGTGCCTGTCTCAGAAGTGCGGAAGTCCAGAGTTTAATGCCTGGTAACAGAAAACAACAACAACAAACAAAAAAAACCCAGAAAAAAAATAGCCATTTTATCACCATTACCCTACTCCCATCCATTTCTACAGATACTGTCAAACCAAATTCTGATGGATAATTTTGCCAACCTCCAGGTTGTGCAGAATATATTTTCTTGAAATTTCTTTTCACTACTTTTAAGGAAAGAGGAAAGAATTGCAAATTCTGATTTTTGATGTTAGACTTGCTAAGTAAACATAGCTGAGTTTTTACTCAGTGGTTAAGGATTTCACTTTTCAAGTAAGTCAATGTATCTGGACTCAATGCAAAAGGACAACATATACTTAATATAAAAATCCTCTATTCATAAATTTAAGTGTTGTTTTTTATTTTACAGATACTGGTGATTGAACCTAGTGCCTTCACACTGAGCTACACCCCTAGCCTTTTTAAACATTTTCAATTTTGAGACAAGGTCTCACTAAGTTGCCCAGTCTGTGCTTGAACTTGTGATTCCTCCGCCTCAGCTTTCCAGAATGCTAGCATTAGATGGATACTGACATGCCTGACTTAAGGCTTATTTTTTTAATCTGAACACATACCTTCAAAACCATTTTACTCTTTACTGTGTCCACTATAAGAACATAATGCCAAACCCAATCACATTTTTATTAATTACATTCTTCTGAAGTTATAATATATAAACTCTAGAAATCACACTAATCTAGAATAAATCACTTAGTTCAGACTACAATTAATTCACTAGATACATAGGAGTAATGAGTTCTGTGTTTGCTTTAATATGAAGTAAAACATGATACACATATGTACCAATGAAGCATTCATTCTCCAAAGTACATTTGGTCTTATTTAAATGAGATTTATACTTTAATTTGAGCACAAGAATTCCCTGAAAAATATCAAACTTCTTATAATCCCCAATTTTCCTTAAAAATATCTTTTCAAATTACCCTGCAAATTATTATTTTGTTTGTTTATTTTGTTGTTGTTTTTGGTACCAGGGATCTAACTCGGGCCCTTGCGCTTATGAGGTAGGCACTGGAACCACTGAGCTAAATGCCTGGCCCACAAATTATTATTTTGAAAGTTTCCTCATATGAGTTAAGGTTATTAAAAGCACAGATTTAATTATTTGAACATTTTTAACCCAAGAAGAAGCAGAAATGAGTGAAGGTGTTTAAGCAGCTAACGTCTGTTTTACCATGTCATTTATTTGGCCTTGGTGTCCAGAAAACCTTCTGACAATCTTCCTAGTTTCTATGTCCAGAACACTAATGGAGAAGTCATCCAAGGCGAGTCCCAAAATGCCACTAACAAGATAAACACACCAGCTTTAATACACAAACAAAAAAGCTTGGACTATGTATTCTGTTCATCAAATACAGCTTTAAGAAAATTAAACCAAATGTCATTCTTACCAGTCTGATTTTTTTCTACTTGGTAAATTATGTACTTAAGAACTTGAACTAAAAACATCAAAAAGAAAAATCTATTATCATTTAAGAATTTACCTGTCCCTATGAAGCAGCATCATGTTTGGAGATGAATCAAGGCTCACAGAATGGATTAAACCTTTGCTTTTAAAATTCCAGAATTTGAGTAATCCTTCACTACCAGTCGTAATGGTCAACTGGTTCAATCCATCCACCGCAACACCTCGAACAGATCCCTTATGAGCTTTTAAGTACACGTTAAAAGAAAAACATATTAGAATTGGTAAAGCCTATTTCAATAGCAGATAAGCAATTTCATTATTCAAATACTGAAATTCCCATCATGTCCCTAAAATCTTTAAATTAAAAAGGATTTTGGAGGGTAGGGAGATCCTTAATTATTCTGCTCAGGTAAAAAACAAATCAGTTTGTGCCATAAAAGAGCTTCCAAAATGTCATTAAAATTTTCCTGTTGAAAGCAGAGAATTTTAAAAATTTGTTATATAACACCTACATTTCCCTTATGTGTCCATGACTTCATTCTCTTTCAATAGTTCAACATGATGTTTATAACAAATGTAATAACATCTGCTATACGGAGTTGTGATAACCTACCTAAAACTTACTTTAAAAAAAAATGAAAAAAATTCAGTACCTCGATCCTTGCCAAAACTTCCTCGATGTATTCCAGACTGCATATTATAAACATCTACAGTTCCTGATGAGAGGCCAATTACAGCAAAGTTCCCACAAGAAGTTATATCCACTGCCTTCAGGGATGGGAGAGTTACAATTAAATCCAAAGACTATAATTTAATCTTATTTCCACTCTTGAAACACATATAAATCATTTGAGACACAAAACATTACTAATTAATGCAAATGAAATTTACCAAGTCAGAAGAACTGTTTATCATACTGGTCTTTTATTCTGAGCTGTGCAAAGCATTCTGTGACCCAATTTCCCCCTACTTTACCTTACTTTTATAATTGTTTCTGAAGTTGATATAAAATTGAAAACATACCGTTAGAATGTTCAATGAAAAAGACCAAAATATTTTAATTATGAGATACCAGGAACACAGAATATGACATGTGTGGAAAATGTAAGACTGGTACTTCTTTACCAGACCATAGTCAGGAAGAGCACCTACCCATGCATCAGTCATGCCACTCATCCGAGAGATCTTACAACTAAATAAACAGATGAATCTGACTGCTTAAACAGAAAATAACCGAGATTTAATTGAGAAAATATTTGAGGTTTAATACTTAACTATGCCAAGCAACATAAAGCTGATATACCACTCTGCGAATCAAGACACATTTTTATGGTATTACATAAGAATGTTTCATTTACATACATTTTCTAAATAATTAAAGCTTACTCCATTATAAAGTATTTTAGGTAGGAAATAATGCACTGCTTAAAAAGCATTTTTTTTAAAAAAAAGCATTCTATCCTCCTAAATGGAACACAAACAATCTTATCCATTTTGATTAACTCATATTTATGTGGTATTACAGGTATCTCCTCAGGAACTAATGGAGAAAGTAGGCCATAACCTATAAGTAACAAAGGCCCCTCCTGATCCTGCTACCCTTTTTAGAACTTATTTTAATAAGATTTATTGTTTTTAGTGTGCCTGCTTTTAGCAATCTCTTCCAATTTATTCATTCTATTTTATTTTCTATGACACAAAAAACAAAGTGAAAAGAAACTATAAGAGGTACCTTGGAGTCACATATTTTACTTCAGTAAATGGGCTAAAAATTACTTTTGTTTCTTGCTGGTTACTGGCTTTGTTCCAGGAAGCTGAGGTTGTCAAACAAAGGACTCAGCACCAGTTAAGAATCATTTATATGCTAAAAGTTCTGATCATTGTAGAGTGTAATACAGGGTCCAGAATGAGTAATCTTATGCTCAAATACCAGCCACCCTACTTACTAGCTTTACTGACCATAGGCAAGTTACTCATTACATTAAGCTTCAGTCTTATCTTCTGTAGAGAGGCGAAATCAGAGTAGTTATAAGAATAATATGAAATAAATGCCAAAGGAAGAGATTGGAACAAAATAAGCACTCATAAAATATTAAGCTACTATCTTTACCACTACTACTAAAACTACCATTCAAAATTGTGCAGGTAAACTTCTAAGGAAATGTAGAATCTTTATGGTTTAGAAAATTACATAAAAGCTTAAAACTGGCATTTCATACTATGGAGAGTAAAGCACACATACTTAAGTCATTTGTACATAGCAGTTAATTATACTCTTCAGCATTTTCAAAACCATATGTATCCATTTACAAGTTACTAGAACTAATAAATCCAGCAAGGTTGAAAAATACAAAATTAATATAATCCAAAATAAAATCAAAGAATACAGACGAAAGTTAACCAAAGAAATGTGAGGCACATATTGCCAACTACAAAACACCACTGACAAATTGTTCTTGGGTCAGGGATGACAACATTCAAACTGATCTACAGAATCAAAATCTTAGCTGTCTTTTTGTCATAAATGTACAGTCTAATCTTAGAACTCATGGGACCAAAAGAGCCAAAACAATTTTGAAAAACAGAAGCACAAACCTGGAGGAGCCATACTTCCTGATTTCAAAACTTTTACAAAGCTAACATAACCAAGACGATGTAGTATAGGTATAATGACAGACACATGAAAACACCATAAATCCTTGGGGAAATGCGAATTAAAACCTCACTGGGGATGCTACTTCATATCCAACCTCAAACAGTGAAATAAATCTGTGCAACCTATTAGGAAATAACTTCTAAATGTTAACTCATGTTTCTTTTGACCAATGTTATTAGTAAACTTGAGTACGACAAAATTATTACAGGACAGTTTTAAAGGAGAAAATATCCTTAAAAAGCAAGCTCACTTACTGTCGCAGTGATGTCATCCGTCTTCAATTCTTTTGGCTTGAGAAAGTAAGAGCCTATTGTAGATCTCTGATAATTCCATGTTGAGCAGGATAGCTTACCTTGATGGCAAGCAATGATACCATCCCAGTCACTCTCACGAGCTGCCTCTGAAAATAATTAACATCAGATTAAATTGATTTTTTGTTCTCATTCATCTATTAATAAGCACCTAATATTCCACATTAACATAGAGGTACTAGAGAATAGCAAAACAGATTATCTCTGATAATAATGATCTTCCAATATAAAGTTATTACTTTTAATTGACAAAAAAACCCCTACATATTATGGTGTTCAATGTGCTTTGACATACACATGGTGGAATGACTAATTTAACACATGTTAACAACAGATTTTTGTTATAAGAAATTATAGTGAAAGTGAAATGGCATAACAGTGTTTTATAAGAGCCCTCGGGAAGTTTCACTAAGAGATTTTGGAAAAGTAATACATTGCTTCCTGGAAAAAAAAATAAAACAAATAAAATTTAGCAGTGCAGAGGTTGGGGAAGTTCTATCAACCATAAGCCCACGAGTAACTGAACAAAACTGAGGATAGCAAGTAGATGAAGTATTTTTTTTTGGGTGGGGGGGAGATTGGTAACACGACAAAGCAAGTAGACTGCATTACAGTCTTCAAAGCCCTTCTGGAGAGAAGATTCTACCCTAAAGGTAGTGAAACGCTATTAAAAGATTTTAAACCAATGAATGGTATGGTTCAGATATATGTTTTGGAAAAATCGTTTAGGGTCTAAGGAAACAAGACAGAAAGGTGGTGAAAGAACAAAAATAAAAAACTAATCAGGATGTTACATCCTTGAAATAATAACCATAAAACAAAAATGGTATCATTTACACGTATTTTTCTAAAATTTACTTCTTGCAAAGAAGCTCTGCTCAAATGATATATACTACGACCTCAATGTACTTAGATGTTGGTTAGTCTCAGCTCTATGTCCTTACTACACACTGCTGTCTCAGTTTTCACCCTACCACATTAGTGGCTTCAATTTTATCAGCCATGTGACAGAATGACAAGAGATATAAAATCAAACTACTACTTATTAACCGTAGCTGTTATAGAAAAAACAAAGCCTGAAATTAATAAATTCATGTTACAAATAACTCATTTTTAATCTTACACAGAAGCAGCATAAACTTGGGATTACCTTCTAAACATTGATATTTGAAAACACATTTATTAAAATGGAAGAAATACAAATAAAACAACAAAGAATTTCTTAAAACACAGTATGAAGCTACTTACCAGCTGCAAACTTTGTGATAGGTGGAAGTCTTACTGACATGGTATTCTGAAGTCCTTTACGCTTGACTCTCTTTTTATTTATTAATCCTGGGGTTAGGGATAAGGAGTAATAGCTATGAATATTTTTCTTAATGTAAAATATATATATTCATAACAATCCCTTTATTTCACAAAACTATATTCAAGATAGTCCCATTAAAGTCAGGAGCAAAACAAGAATATAAGCATTACTACTGGCTGCTTACTTCTATTTTATGTAATTAAGACATGAAAATAAATCACAAACTATAAATAACTGAAAATGTGATAAAATATTATCTGCCAATGATATGATGGTCATACAGTCAAGTCAATCAAAAGAAGCAACCAAATAATTATCAGAATAAGTTTCACTGGGTTATGTTACTAAATCTATGAGGTGTGATAAAAAAATACAATGAATGTTTAAATATTTTTAAAATGTTACAGTGAGACACACCGATAATTCCCCCAATAATTCTTCCTCTCATTTTTTTGGGTACCAGAGACTGAACTCAGGACCTTGCACTTGTGAGGCAGGTGCGGTGCCATTGAGCTAAATCCCCAGCTAACCTTCACTTTGAACATACAGATCCCATCATTCTTGCCATTTCTGAAGCACTTTTGGAAGTCCTCCTTCATGAGTGTCTTTAGTTGAATTGTCATGGCTTCCTCAATGTCCTGAATTGATTCAAAATATTTTACCTTCCATGGTCATTTTGACTTTAGGGAAGAGTCAGAAGTCATATGGTGTCAGATCTAATGAATAAAGTAAATGAGGACACACTAATGTCTTCAACAGTCTGCCTTTCTATTACATGGCACTGAAGAGCATTATTCAGTTTTTTGATCAGAGACACTCACCAGTAAGAACTTCCAGAACTGCTTTAGAAAGTATAAAAGAAGTGTTAAAGGAGTATTTTGAAGGAAATTAATGAAAATGTCTTTTTTTTCTTTTTTTTTTGGTATTGGGGATTGAACTCAAGTCCTTGCACTTGCAAGGCAGGCCACTGAACTGCTGAGCTAAATCCCCGGCCCTGAAAATGTCTTTTACTATATTAAACTTTAATATAGTTTGATCACAACCCATAAGAAAGCCCACTAACTTCCTAACATTGTACCAATAATAAACAAATAAAGATTTCATTTATAATAATAATAACTAAAAGTCATTGGGAGGCATATACTTATATGAATAGCTAGGATATTTATTTTAAAAAGATGATTACTCATTACTTTGGAAACCATTTTTATTTTGTTTTTTTTTTAAAAAAAAAACAAAAAAAACAGCTAAAAAAAAGGAAAAAGAGAAACACTGGTTATCTTGGTGTTTTAACTAAGCTTGCTTGCATATTTAAAATTCTGCATATATAGGCTCATGTTAGGTTGTCAATGTCTTCAGGGTGGCAGCAATACTTTTTATCACCCAAGATGTATAATATTTTTAATAAGCTGATAGCAGTACTTCCAACATTTCATAATAACTCTGATATTAGGATCTTTTTATTTTTTTGAGGCAGGGTCTCCCTTTGTAGTTCAGGCTGGTCTTTAACTTATTATGTAGCCTGGGATGGCCTCAAATTTACAGCAATCCTCCTGCCTCAGTCTCCTGAGTATTCGGATTACAGGTGTGCACCATCACGCCCGGCTGATACTAGGATCTTGTTATTGCCTCCTCCCTTTATTTTTTCCTTTGTCCAAGAAAAGGTATTACTAAAATCTCTGCCAGTTTTGTCACTAGAATCTAAAAATGTTTCAAGACCACCAGCTTATTTTCTATCTTGCAAATGACCTACCATGTCCCAAGCTCTTGTTGAATTTTTCATGTACCGTGGAAAATGACTGAAGAGTTCCATCTTGGCCTAAAGATACACATAGAAATTCCCAGTCAGGCTTCATCAAAAGAACAATCCATGTGAATCTTATAAAATTAGATTCTATAAAAAGTCCAATGTTATAGTTTGGGATAACTCAAAGAAATACTTCAATTAAAAATGTGTAAACAGCGGGGATTTAGCTCAGAGGTTCAGTGGCCTGCCTTGCAAGCGCAAGGACCTGAGTTCAATCCCCAGTACCAAAAAAAAAAAAAAAATGTGTAAATAGCAAACTGAATACTGAGCTTCTACCTCTCAAAACTTACTGAAATAATAATGCTAGATGGTAGAAACTCACTTGCACTTAGAATTTGTTGTCCATTTTGTCCATAATATCTGATATTGGTAAGAGGAGCACTATGTCCCATTCTGAATCTCAAAAGTCGGCCTTCACCTGCAGGACCATCAAATATCCATATCTGCCAAGAAATAAAATGATAATGTTTTTCTACCATGTGCTATCTGATCTGCAAGGCACTAGGCTACTACGGAAATCACTATTGGCACGGGTAGAGCCTGCAAGATCACTGACCCTGGACTAGGTATTGGGAAAAAAGATGCAATTATTTTTTACTTCACTGCAATCATTACCAGTACTTCATTCTGTATTCTTTTCCCTTTTCATACTCAAGACTGATATATTAAAGCAGGCTTAAAATAACTCAAAGTGTAGGTCAGATGAATCGGGAAGAGAAAAATAATCATAATACCCTGACAGCATTGTCAGCACCGTTTGTGACAAGAAGTGGCTCTCTATGGAGAAAAGTCAGTCCAGCAATTGCTGTAGAGTGTACATTTCTCATCTGATTGATTAATTTTTTATCTTCTAGATCCCAGAGTCCAATATGGCCACACGGGCTCCCAGCTGCCATTACTGGATGACCATCTGTTATTAAAATAAAACAAGTTAAACCAGGGATTTAGCTCAGTAGTTCCACCACCAACCTCACAAGCGCAAGGGCCTGAATTTGAGCCCCAATATAAATAAATAAATAAAATAGGTTAAGAAAAACTACTTAAAAATAACTAAACCTAACAACTCTCCCTTTTAATTCATAATGTTAGAAAAGATTATACCAATAATCTTTCCATATGCCTTTACCTGCAGTATTTCACTAACTTTTATAAAACAAGAAAATATCTATGAAGAAGATTTCCATTACTTTTAAAGTAAAGCATTTCAAGTGTTTTTAATTTTTATACACAAATGTTACCTGTGCGAAATGAAATTGAAGTAATGGGTCCCCAGTCTTGACGAAACTTCATTAATGTTTCATCAAATTTAATGTTGTGAATGATAATTTGACCCGAGATAAGACCAACAGCAACAATATCCACAGCTGGTGCCTGAAAATTAAATTATTCAACTTTTTATTTTCTTAAAGCTTTAATAATCTTGATGATATGTACTATTACTTGCATATTATCAAAAGAAATAATAAAATGTCTTCTTAAAGGTAGCAAAGAAACTCCACAACTATTACTATTCTGGCATACTTTAACTGTTATTCAACACGGAAGCATTTAGGAATGATTACTTCGTAGCTTCAAATCTGCCATTAAGCATCTCCCAACCCCGAAACAAAGCTGACTTGGTAATAGAAGAGTCACACAGAAAAGGAGGCTTATGTGTGAAATCACTACAGATCGCTGACCATATTAAACAGAAGAGACCAGTCATAGAAAATACATAAAGACTTTCTGCAAGGGGTCAGCTACAAAGGAAGTGAAGGTTTTATTCAAGGCATATAGGAAAAACTTGTAAAATATGCTACAAGGTAAAAAAGTTGTACAACTAGCCTGTTCTAGTACTAATGCTCTATGATAATGGTGCTATAATTACAATGGTCTAACACTCAGGCTCTATTATGAATTTCTCTATTTTAACAAAGATGAGTGTCCAATACCACTTAGAAGAGAAGCAGGCAAACCATTTCATTAATATGCCATTAAGTGCCTATTTTTGTGAGACCCTACAAAAGCTAACCAACCTAAAATCAATATTATGCCCTACCTCCAGGGACTGATCTATCTGATGCCATAAGGTTCTTTTGGACAGGTAAAAATATAGCAAGGTTTGCGGCAGTGAGAGGGGATAAGGGAATGCAAATAAATCAGGCAGATGTAGGCAACAGATTATTTAGAAAAATAAGCATACAATAGCTGTGTCAACAATGGATACACCAGGTTTTCTGCAGACATTCATTCATTCATACATGTTTTACTGACTCATAAAAACAAAAATCAGTTATTTCTGGAACACACTATCATTGAATAAACATAAAATAAACATTTTGAGCCCAATTATTTCAAACTACAAATCTCAGTATCCAAACAAATTTCTCTGTATGACCTACAGTTTCACTTGCATTACTAAAGTCATAGGGCATTAAACTACATGCTTGCAAAATGATTTATGAACAAAGCCTCACAGCAACCACAGGTTTAGAGCCCAATTCTAAGCACAAAAGATTCCAAAAAGTTTTATAGGCAAAGATGTCACTGCTTGTTTTCAGTTACATTCCCAAAATTCCATTTCTTTAGGGTAACTTATCAAAATAAACCAAGTTATATTATTATTAGTTTGCCTTTAAATCTAAAACTATGTTGATCCCTGAAGCTAAAATATCCCACTACTAATATTTCTTCTTCTGTACAAGTCACTAACCTGCTGAAGAGCTGTCACTCCAACTTTCCATCCTGGAAATGTATACAGAAGTTTACTACAAGAAGAAAAGTAGTTGAAAGCTATTTTTTAAAGGAAAACAAAATGTATTATATTTTAAAAAGTGAAATGATAACAGGTGTTACTCCACCACATACTATCATAAAAAAAAGCTTGTATAATACTTAAAACAACTGAATAAGGTATTACCCCCTTTTCCAGAAAATGGAATACAGCAAACTGAGCAAATTAAGCTAATGCTAATAGATCTAGATGCATTCTAGACGCCAGCCTGCAAATGGCTATATTATACTATCTCTTTAAATTTTTTTCAAGTAGAAAAAAATTACATGAGTAAAAATGCCATTTTATTTAGACCATAAAAAAAAAAAATCTTGCACTATAGGCAGATTTCTCTGCCATGTTTCTCTAGAAACATTACTACAAAGAATACAGTATGTTAGCTTTTAACAAAATAGTACTTGTATGTTACATTAGTCAGGTGTGGTGGTGCACGCCTGTGATCCCAGCACTCGGGAGGCTGAGGCAGGAGGATCGCTGTGAGTTGGAGACCAGCCTGGACTGCACAGTGAGTTCCAGGTCAGTCTCAACTCATAGTGAGATCCTGTCTCAAAAAA
>NW_022900915.1:20611108-20689733 GCF_012274545.1 Fukomys damarensis
AAAAAAAAAAAAAAAACAAAACAAAAAAAAAACAAAAAAAACCCCAAAAAACAAATTAGTACTTGTACGTTACATGAACTACTGCATGACAATAGTGATGCTACTGGTTCAGATTCAAATGAATGATAAATTATAAGTTCATGGAGCAGAGAATAATAATCCTCAAAAATCATTAAAGTACCAAGCCCTGAATTAAATTTTGTAAATGGCCCAGATTACTAAAAATTTATACAATGGATACTTAAAGTATAACAAAGAATTGTAAACAACACAGGAATAACCTAAGGAAATAACCTTAAGGGCAGAGCAGATATCCCTGAGTCTGGTTCACAGCAGACAGTCAATGCTATTTGTTAAACTGAACTGAAATTAGTGATTCAAAACTAGGAATTAGGATAAACACTAAAAGTTTCACTTTTGAATTTGTAATGTCTTTGGAAAGAAACTTTGAGTAGTCAAATGTTATTTAATGCTAAACAATATATGTCAAAAATACTGTAGCAGATATTTACCATACTAATGCTTTGATGAAAGTATTTTTCCATGAAAACCAATTCTAAATGCAAATACTAAATTACTACTTATTTGCTTTACTATCTCTTTCCTTTTTAGTTTATCAAAAACCAGATCCTGCTGAAAGATAATCTCGTAACATTACTTTACCAGAGACTTCTCTATAGCTATATGGATTCTTTTCCAATTAATGGGCCATTAATAATACTTTTTAGTGTGCACTTATGAAGCTACCTATCATATGCCAAGACAACATGCCATTTTCTGAATATGTGACACCATGAGCAAGAACTTCAAAACCAGCCATATTTATTGACAGGCTCCATAAAAACACAAAAGGGTAAGAGTTCAGAGACTTAGAATGTAGCAGGAAAGGAGGACAAGGTGGCAACTACGTTATTTTTTAAATAAAGTGCTTACTTGGATTTAACATTCCACAACTGCAGGCTTCCCTGTTCGCTGCCCAGAAGTATTTTATTCAAATAGGTACTTGGATGCAAAATTGCAGAAATTTTGAAAACTGATTTATCAAAAGTCAACTGCAGGTATTCTTCTACAAAAGTGCAAGTTATAAATAATATGTAATTATTTTTATAAAATAACTTAAAATGGTTAATATACCCAAATTCTTAACACTCAAAAGCATATAATGTAAGAGAATCATACACTAATGGAAAGCAAACACTTATATAATAATCTATTAATATCCCTTGATAAATAAATGTGACGGTAACAACCTGTAAATATAATTTAGTCTATCAAAAATTATCTGTAAGTTCTAAAACTCGTACTACATTTCACTGCAAACTGCTTTACAGAAAAGAAAAAGGATAAAACATGATTGTTGGGATCAACATTAATAACCTTATAATTTGATCAATATGCATGAGTGAGTAAATGTTCTATGTCAAGAGCCAATTATCTGGAAAGCTTGGTGAGCCATTTCAAAGGTAGGAAAAGTAAGAACCAAGCCTCAGTGAAACCAAGAATAGTGCTTCTCATACATTTCCACAGAAGAATCTCGTATAGAGGAGCAGAAAATAACTTATAACCCCATGGAGGGGTGGGAAGTGGTACAGCAAGTACAATAATCATTTCCTGCAAGATCAAAAAATTCTTTGAACTCTTACATAACATGATAATGCTAACAGCAAGAAAGAGGCATCAGTACCAGAGGCTACTGGTTTTAAGAGTCCAATCATGTAACCTTATTACAGCTTAAAAAAAAAAAAAGTAAAAACAAAAACAAAAACAAAAACAAAGCAGTACTGGGGATTAACCCTAGGTTTTGCCAATGAGCTGTATCTTCAGCCCTATTCAGCCTTTTAACATCTCCATAGAGAATACTTCTAGAACTCTAATCCCCCCACTTGAGCAAAATCAAAGCAAAACAGAGGGGGGTTTGGCTAATTTGAGTAAAAACAGAGAATGACTCCTTTAAAGGTAATCTCTAGGACAGTGGTGGCAAAGCTGTGGCACACATGCTGCAGAGGGCATGTCACATCAAGACATAACTGTTCTAGGACACTTACTAAAAATAAACACACTACACTGAACAACAGATAACAAAGAGGTAAAAAGATTAAAGAACTTATAACATTTAATTCATAATGGACCCCTAATATTTTAGTAAAGAAAGCTGGGGATATTCTGGTAAGAAATTCTTAATCTATGAAAATACACTCTTCATAACCTTAAAAAGGATGCATTTTTTTCCCTTAGATTACAAGCTCTTCAAGTTTACTATTATAATCTCTTCTACTAAATGCTGAAAATACTTAATAATTTCACAGGTGTGAACATCTGTCAAAATTTATTCCACAGAGAAAATAACAAAACCTTAGCAAACAATAAAGGAAAATATTCTAGTTGAGGACTGGGGATTTAGCTCAGTGGTGCCGCTGTGTGCGTCACAATCACAAGGTCCCAAGTTCAATCCCCATTACAAAAAAAAAAAGTTCTAGTTGAGATGAACACATTGAATAGGTTATAACACAGAACCTTTTTTCTTCTTTAACTTTACATGTGAAACCTCTGGTATAAAAATTGTATTTACTAGCCCAAGGTAAAGGATATTAAATTGTTAGTTCTTACCTTCTGAATATATGTGCCAAATAATAAGAACGCTGTCGGTATCAACAGAGATAATGTGATCCCCAAAGGGTTGTAAAAGTTGGATTTCTGCTTTATGACCCTTAAAGGTATGTACTACCTACAAATGTCAAAGTTGAAAGGAATTTCATATTATTATTCATTCAACATATAGTATTAGTCACATTATCCAAAAAACATGCCATTCCTAAAAACGCTCATGCTAAGAAATGTAGTCCAAACAGCAAGGAACCAGCCATGTTTTTTGTTCCCTCAGTCAGATCAATAACAAGGAAGTAAAGCATGAACTAGTAACACAGATATGTTAGTCTGTAGACTGATCTCTAAGGGATCAGCCCCCTACTGAGCTTAGGGAAAAGGCATGAACGCATCTCGGTCCCCCAGTTTAACCAATGCAACTCCCTGCACTAGAAAGAAGTGGTACGCATGTCAGAAGGCTAACCTGTGCAGGTTCTATCACCAGCTGGCTCCAGACGAGATGCGACAGGGAGACGCAGAGTGCTTCTCCCTTCTACCTTTCTGCTTTGACACGGAACACCCTTAGAACAGCTGATCTCTCCGTAACTACACGCCCTCTTCCATGGTTTCCGTTCTCATCATGCCGCAATAACATCATTTCTTTTCCGTTACACTTTAGTCCTATGGGTGGTAACAGCTTCCCATAATTGAGAGCCACTGAGGCCTCCCTATCCTAGTCTGTCCCCCTAATCCTAACCAGACCTGTACATGTGGTTCCCTCATTAAAGTCTCTTCATAGGAGCCATGTATGATGAACGTGTGTACATAAAGCATACACATATATAGGTGAAATCAATTTTCTCTTCTTCTAAAAAAACAGAATAAACAGGAAGAAAAAAAAACCTGTACAAGTTAATATAGTTCAGTGATACAAACCTCCTTATTACGGGCAAATGCAGAGAAAACATTCCCATAGGCAGCAAAGACAAGTTTCCCATCAGCTGCCATACAGCTGATGTCTTGAGGAACAGAATTACCTATTGTAAAGTGTAAAATAAGGGCTTTTAAAGCTCTTGGAATAAAAAGAAATGTTAAAAAATATATATACAAATATATACATATAAAAATTTTCATGGCTATAACATTAAAACATGTATTTAAGTAAAAAAGCTGAGCTTTGATTTTAAACATATAAATACCAACAGTTGTAGATATATACAATTTTAAAGAAGTGAAAAGCTTTTTGAAGTATTTGGAAAAAATTATGACTTAATACACAAAACTCTGGCAGTCAGGCATGCAGTTTTCACGTGACTATCTTTAAGAACATTAAGTTCACGAGTAACTCCAGATGAAAGTTACAAGTAAATCAAGACCTAGATTCACATCTACCCTTTCGATCAACCTCAAGAAACTCCATGTGTTATTCTACATGTTAACCCTTGAAGTAATTAAAGACAATGTGTTCCACTCAGTCTACTCCAAAGTAAATATGCCTATCACTTCTAGTCATTCTCATATGCTGTGATTGCTTGATTTCTCTCTCACTGATATGGATATACTGCTTTTTTCTTTTGAAGGTAGGACGTTGATAGAGGATGGCCTTAAGTGTTTTTATGTGGCATATTTTATTTTGAGTTTTAGTTTCCATAACACTACTTTTATAAGTTTATCATTCACTTTTGTATTTCAATTATGTTACATATCTTTCTTGACTTCTAATTTTTTAAAAAAATATAAATATATCAGACAGTGGATTCCTTATAGGTCTCCTGTATTTCTTTCACAAAGCTCATATGCAAAGGTAAAACTAGTACCTCTCAGTTCTGGAAAGTCCTTTATTCTATTAAACTGTTCAAAAAAAACAAATCTCCTTCCAGTGGAAAAAATACCCAAAAGTAAGACTTCCTTACAGGAGAAGGAATGATAAAAATAAAAAGTACTATTTATCAACCATTATACTAATAACTGATTCAGGAAAGTATCATCACTACATACTAAGAGCAGTAGGTGAAACTCTGAAGAGTAAAAGGATATTTACATAACTGCAAAGCATCTAACCAGAAGATACTTATTAACTATAGAAGGCAATACAGTCACTTTAAAATGGAGCCTGACAGATGTCACGTTAACCAAACTATTAAAGTTATCACTGCCAGGAACAGAATTAACCAACTACTTGCACCTCCTGATATAATTCACTGATAATTCAGCATCATTTCTTTATTATTCCTGCTAAAGTGTATATATAACCTGACTCTAACTATGAGGAAGCATCAGAAAAACTCAAATTGAAGGACAGTCTAAAAAGAATTAGCCTGTATTCTTCCAAGTCAATGTTATGAAACACTATCTGAGGACCATGTCCTGGTCTTTGGTTTTTGCTATTTAGGTTTATACTCCCTCCACCCAGGATTTGATGTTACAATATAAAAGTACAGATGTTAAACATGCATAAATTCAGAATAAAGTTCATACTTACTTACTGCAACCAGACTAAGTTTCTGAACCTGTTCACAAAAAGAAAAAAAAAAAAAATCAGTAAGTTCTCATTAACAAAAAGTTATAATAACATAGCCCCTGAAGATTAAGGTATAACCTCAAACATAAATGAGCTACTCTGCCCTTCCTAAAAAAGACACTCATTGATTCTAATACTCATTAGGAAAGTTTATATTTTCACCAATTTCATCAAGAGTAGTGCTGGAAACAGCTTCCGATATGGACCAAAGAACAAATATTATAGGCTTTGTGCAACAGGTAGTCTGTCATTGTTGCATGAATGCTGATGCATAAAATAAATAAATGTGGGCCAGGGATTTAGTTCAGTGGCTCAGTGGCCTGCCTCGCAAGCACAAAGACCCGAGTTTGATCCCCAGTACCAAAAAAACAAAACAAAACAAAATAAATAAAGGTGCATGAGTGTATTCCAATCAACTTTTATCTACACTGAAATTGTATAGTTTTCATGTGTCATGAAATATTTTGATTCTCCCCAACCTTTATAAAAAGAGCAAAATCAATCATAACTCCTGGTTAACACAAAAACAATGGGTTGCAGTGGCTTGCAAACTGTAATTTGCTGATTCCAATATATGGTTATTATTCAAACTTTGTAACCCTGAGGAAGTTACTCAGCTTCCTTATTCCTCAAATTCCTCTTTTGTAAAAAAGGGATTAAAATAGGTATGTATTTTATGGAAGTATGAAAACTCAACAAAATTATAAATCTGTATAAAATAGGATGGAACCAGTCATATAGTAAATGCCCAATAAATGGTAGCTGCTATAACCACCACTGTGTCACCTGTCCACAATTTGGTTAATTTCCCTGTGCAAAAAGCTAGGAAGTCTGACTGTGGACATTATTATAACCATGGCCATAGGACAGAGCATTATAGACTCAATCAGTGATTTCACCTCATTAGTTGCCATTTTTTTCTCCCACATTATTTTCAATTTCAGAGGTCACAGCCCAGTGCATCTCTTCAGATATTAACTTGTATGCTATGATGTTATGGTAAGAGTATATCTAAAAGTGCATCCTCAATGTTAGAAGTAAAAGGGATCTTAAAAAACATTTTTATGACAAAATCGCAATGCAGAGATAAGTAAATCCTGAAACTTTTATGTAAATGTGTTACTCTTCTAATCCCAGAATTTCTTTGGAAAAATGTGTTTGATGGTATTGCTGAGTGTCAGAAAAGATGCCATACACATTAGCGTGATGTGAAAAACTTGAGAGAAGTTACTCCTCAGGGATTAAACTTTAGCAAATCCAAGTTTGCTGGCAAGGAAACGTGTGGAGAATGGTATCAGCAAATACTCCCACAAGATTAATAATGTCACTAACCCAGACTTCCTGAAATCCAGTTGCTCTTCACCTCGCCCTACTCTCCTGTTGCAGTAAGTCAACTGGCTCCCAATTCCCTGCTCTTTTTGTTAATAGCCCATTTGACTCTCACAGTACTTCAAGGAAAACAAGTCTACAGCATTTTTCCCAGAAAAAGGTGCCTAATTAACACTGGCATATTAACTTTCCACTCTCAAAGCTTATACTCTTTTGAAGAACTCGAAAAGAAATAACAATAAAAGATTATTTCAATTAGTGGAAGCTGTTAAAAGAGAGACAGAAAAAGAACACTAGCAAGCAGGAGGACCTTGACAACTTAATTTTTCTAAGATTTCTAAGATTTACTTTTATGTAGGAGTGCTACAAGACAATGTAACCTATCTTGCAAAGAAACTACTGCCAAGGCGTGTAATGACACTGTGCCAGATACTCAAATGTGAGCCCATAAATCATAATCTCACCCCGTCCGGTTCTCCCAATGGATTTTGTTCTAAATTTCAAACGCAGTTTGTCATCAACTACCAATAAAAATGGCTTACTACACTTCCAGCAGCAAGACCATAAGAGCGAGGGAGCGCATATTTTTGGTGTTTACATCTTCAGAGAAAGGATAAATCCTAGGCAAAGACACTGCCACAGAACCGCGACGATCTGTACAGTGCAGTACTTTCCTCCCGGCCAGGCTGCCTCCGAAACTCGTCCCGAGCACGTGGACGCCGCCAGAATGGCCAAACACAACACGGAGGGGGACAGAGGAAAGGAGCAGACAGGGAAACCTTGGCCGACTTGAAGAGACAGCGGGATGGCACCGGTACAGCGCGGGTAACTGGGGGAGGGCGGCTTTCGGGAAGTGGGAGAAGGAGGAAGCCACTCACGTCATAGGTGTGGAAGCTCTTGCCCACGCAGGTCGTTACGTAGAACCGGCGCTTCAACGCGCTGAACCGCACCACGTGTGGAATATCTTTGCTAAAAAGCCCCAAGGCCCGGAACCCCGCAAAAAGCACGCTGGCAGTGCGGCCTTCCGTGCCGCGTTCCATATTTGTTGCGGCCCCAATTCTCAGCTCCAGACAGGACAGAAACCGCGATCTCAGTCCTCCACCACTTCTCATGGAAAAACCTTTCGCGAGCTGGAGACTCGCGGGCGTTTCCGGTACCCGCTGCCAATCGCTTTTGCGGAGACTGGTTTAGTGTAACATAAAAAGACTTCCCTATGGAGCCCGCAAGAGAGGCACGACTTTAGTTCCGCTCGCCACAGAATCGAGCACATTGGCTTGTAGTGCTTTCCGGCTCGGTCGCTGCAGGAAGAAACTTGATTCGGGTTCTGGAGGGACCTTATTCGATGGCGAAGCCCAGCAGTGTGGGAGGGAGACAGTGTCTTAACCAGCATAGCAAAGGATTAAACTTCTAATTATAAAAAATGAGGCTATCGAGAATATTTGAACACTGAATATATGATATATTAACAAATTACGGTTTCTTTTAAAGTACATGGTAGTAGTATCGTAATTACATTTTAATAGATTATAATGAGGATTTAGCTCAGTTGTCTCCTTGCCTGCCTTGAGAGCACAAGGCCCTGAGTTCGATCCCTGGTACCAAAAAGAAAAAAATATATATATATTCTGAGGATACATATATGCAGATGATATGTATGGAGATTTACTATAAAATAATTGGGAACGGGAGTCTGAGTTTAAATAAAGCAAGGTTGATAACTGTTGAAGCTAGGGAATGGGTATGTGAGAGTTCTTAATACTATACTTATGCTTTGGTATAAAGACAGAAATTTCCATAATAGAACTATTTTTGCTTTTTAAAAACAATTTGCTTACACTAAAACCAATTGGAATGTACGCTAATGGGTTATTTTTACCACTGAGTTAAGGAGATACGTACAAATAATTTTAATTGCTACATATACATTTTAAAAGGTTTTCTAAATTGTGTGTAAGGCAGGTATAGCTTTTATAATCAGAAATAAATTCTCTTCAATATATTGGTAGTTGATGGATTGAAAAAGTCCTAAACATCGACACCCAGTATTTTGATAATCTCAAAATAAGGTTGTGAGGTATTTACAGGAAAAATGCTGCTTTATAAATGAGGAAGCTTGAATATTGAGGTTAAGTGATTTGTCTATAGTTTCCAAAATTATTGAGTCAAAATCCAGACCAACACAGGTTTAGAAAAGGCAAATAAGAAAGGAGGGTCACTGAAGAGCGGTTGGAGGATAAGAGAAACTTGTACTCAGCGATGTTTTCAGGACCAAACATGTAACATTTTAAATTTAGATCTGTCTGGAAGTCAGAACTTTCTTTTTTTCATTACTGAAAATTAAACCCAGGCCTTCGCATCCCCAGTCCCTTCATTTTTTTTTTCTTTTAAAATGGGATCTTTTTAAGTTGTACATTACCTGTAAGGGATTGGAATTTGCCATCTTCTTCCCTCAGTTAGTCAGAGTGCTGAGATTATAGGCCTGAATCACTAGGCCTTGCTCAGAATTATGTTCTTGGACCAGTAGCTAAACAGTAAATGAAAAGTTCAAAAACCCAAAATGGAGATGGAATGGAAAAAATGGAAATCAAGTAATGTGGTCAGCTGTTGAGCTGTGGTCATCTGAAGAAAGGGTGTCATAAAGGCTGTTGTGACTTTTCTTTCTTTAGCAGTTGGCCAGAGTTCATTTCTTCTCACTAGTATTTGCTATCCAGCTGCCAATAAAGTTCATGAATGTATGCTGGGAAAGAAGGAAAATGAGGTGCCATGGAAAAACTACAGTGAATGTTTAAATTTAAAAAGTTTTAAATCGTTTGTTCCAGTGAAAGACAGATTGCTGGTAATCCCTTTCAAAATACTTCCCCTTGTGTCAAAAACAGTTTGAAAAAAAACTTATCCCATTATTCTTGTCTCTTTCTGAGGCAGTTCTCCAATTTCTCTTTTTTGTCTTTAGCTGTACTGCCCTGTCTGCCTTGATGTTCTGAATTAATTCAAAATATTAACCTTTCATGGTTATTTTGACTTGAGGGGAAGAGTCAGAGTCCATTGTGCCAGATCTAGAAAATAACATGAATGAGGACACACTATAATAAATTTTAAACTGTCTCAGAAAAGTGGCAAGAAGGATCAGAAAAGTGGATTTGAAGAAAGGGTATTTTGAGGGGGGGGTTAATAGCAGTGTTATCTTTTGCTGTTAAGCATTTTTAATTTAACATTTTTGTCACAGTCCATAGCTGTTAGATGTTCCCAAAGACACTGGTCCCAATTTAGAACTTAAAGGGGAGAAGATAAGGCTCTAACAGTGATGGTGAACCTTTTAGAAATGAGTGCCCAAACTACAACCCCAAACTCATTTATCACAACACTGCAACTATGTCAGTTCTGGTAATCTGTCTTTTATTGTAAGAAATTATTTTAAAAATTAAAAATTTAAACATTCACTGTAGTTTTCCATGGCACCTCATTTTCCTTTCTTTCCCAACACCATACTGAGGTTTTAGTTAAGAAAAACAACTCATGGAATACCATCCTTTGTCTTAAAAGAAAAATAACATACATTCCATAGGTTCACCACCATGGGTCTAGGATACTGTAGTAGAGGTAATGTATCACTGACAAATTATTATTTTCTATTCCATTCCATAGCATTCTGTTCCATTCCATAGATTAGTACTTTACAATTTTCAGCCAATAGCTATGTCGTGTCATTTTGAACTTTTTTCTTTTTAGGAAAAGATTAAATGTAACTTTCTTAGTAGTTTATATAATAGAGGTAGTTTCTTTTTTGACTGACTTTGGGCCAATTGTTAAAGTTGTGATTTGTAGGGAACAGGAAAAAGGGCCGTTACTAGAACCTGTACAGTAAGTCCTGGTCTCCTGTGAGCCACCACAGGTGAATTAATTTATTAGATTGAAAAGATAGAAAAAATGAGACTTAGAGAAGAGGAAAGCCCCTGAGCTTGCCACACCTTTAATCAGTACATCGGGACAAACAAATATAACAAATGACTCAGAACAGAGAGTTCAGCATGTCGGGAGAGTCGCAGTGGTGACAATCCTAGAACAGTGAGGAACTATGCAGGTGAAGATCTGGTTCCTCCCAGGATGTCTCCAGCTGGTGTAATCTTGCCCTGGAGCATCACAGCATCACTGGACCACTGAGGTCCAGCTGTGACCAGAGGCAGAAACTGAGTTATGACTCAACACGCCGTAGCTGACCTGTAAGCTAGAAAACTAGGTCCTAATCATGAGATAATTGTGAAATGACTTTTCCCCAAAATCATGTAGAATTGCTCCTGACAGTGATCCTTCACCCTGGCATCTCTTTGTGTAGTCCCTCTCACTCTAAAAAGGGTTGATCCTGCGTAAACAGCCTGGATCATAAAAGACATTGAGATTTCTAATTTTCTTTGTCCTTCTTGGGTTACTAGCTCTGAGGGAAATCAACTGACATGTAAGGCTGCTTAGTTTTATGCAGTGGCTCACTTGCTGAGAGGCTGAAGGCCTCCTGCCAACTGCTAGCACTACCTTGCTAGGTATGTGAGTGAAGCAACTTAGAAGATTTTCCAGCCACTGTCAAGCTTCAGATCACTAACTACAGTCTTTGCTGACATCTTGGCTATAACCTCAAGAAGGATTTTGATCAAAACCACCTTAATGAGTCATTTGTGAATTCTTAAGTCTCAAATTATATAAATTGCTGTTTGGGGGCTCTTTTAGGATAATTTGTTACACTTTACTGTGGAACCAATATGGTCTTGCTTATATTTCTAACCGAATTTGGAAACATGTACTTTATACTCAATGTATTCACTGAGGATGTTAAAAATTCATAGAAACTTACAGATCTTTCTAGTCCACACCTTCGTTTTATTGATGTATGAACTGTTATAGACTACAACTGTGTAATTAGATAACGGAAGAAGAGGTACTACAATCCGTTCCCCTATTCTCAGTTCAAGATGCTTACCCCTTTGGGGAGTTCCTTTATTCTGGCTATCCATAGTTTTCCTCTGGTGGTAACAGATATATGAGGCAATCTGCCTGCCGCTGGTTGAGTAACCAAAGTTAACATTGTACCAGGATATTACTTACCAGGGTAGAAATAAAAGATTCACTGAATGAGTCATATCTATATTTTCCACAAGTAAACTTGGACTTTTTTTTTTTTTTGGTACTAAAAATTGAACTTGTGCTTGCGAGGCAGGCAGTGGAGCCACTGACCTAAATCCTCAGCCCAAATTTGTACATTTTAATAAAACCTAATGACAGTTTTTGTCTGAAGCCTGGAGACTATGCAATACTTGTTTTAGCTAGCTTTGTTGAGAAATATCATTTCAATATTATGGTACAGAGAAACTTGTTTAGCAATAAACCATTTTCCCAACTCTTTTTATGGAAGTGCTCTTTTGTAATGTATTAAATAACACTCTTTGTTTTAGTAAAGAATATAACTTCCTCTGCTTCAGGATTTGCCTATGTGCAAACCTAAATTGGCTCCTTTTCTAAACACATACCTATAAACTCTGTATTAGCCATTGAACCAGTGCTGAAAAGTATCTATGTTGGTGTCTTTATGGAAGTTTGGCATGGAAGTGAGTTGTAGATGCATTTCTCAAAACTTTTTTTTCAAAGAAAAAAACTTTTACCAGGTGAAACAATAACAAATAAAACCTTTCCAATCTCACGTGGGCTAGCACTTAGCCTGAAAGAGGAATTGGCTCCCTGCAAAGAGTATGCTTAGGGTTTATTTTCACATAGGCATTCATTCAACATTATCCAGTTCTATTGTTAAATTGGATTAATTTCTTTATTTTAAAGATGTTCTGCTTTTCCTGTCATACTAGACTCTCATAGCTGAGTACTCCACATAAAGCTGGGATATTAGAACATATAGGCTGTAATGAATTATAATTTTATAGAATAAAGATTACAGTGTTGTAGAAATTATCTCCAATGTTCTGTTCTCCTCAGGACTTTCCTGACGTGAGTGCCAGAAATCTGGATTCCTGAATGATCTGCAACAAGTTAGTTTCCCAGGGGACTTTGCCTTTCACGCACTATCATGTTTCCCTCCTGAACAAATTATCTGGTGTGAGATTTTCATTTTCTTTTTTTAAAGCTACATTATTGTGTTAGCTTTTTGTTGCTATGACAAAATAGCTGACATAAATCATCTTTAAGTGGGAAACCTTTATGATGAACCATAGTTTCAGAGATTTTAGTTCCGAGTCTCTTGGCTCCATTTCTTCTGGCTTGCGGTGAGGCAGAGCATCCTGGTGGGAAGCATGTGGTGAAGCAAAACAGCTCATCTCATGGGTAAGACACAGAGAAAAAGGATCCACGGACAAGGCAAACCCTTCAGAGGCACTCCCTAACTGGCCTACTCCCTCCAATGGGGCACACCTTCTGAGAGCCCATTTGGTTAAGTCTCCGGTGGGATGAGAACCCTCATGACCCAGTCCACTCTCTAGGTTTCTCCTCTGAACACTGCTGCGACAGGAATCAAGTCCTCAGTATGTGAGTCTTGGGGGATGATTCATATTAAACTGCAGCAACTACAATGATGGCAATAGAGAAATTTCTCCTCCGTTATCATACACTAAAGAAATAAGGCTGATAAAAAAAAAGAAATTTTGGGAACATTAATCTGGGAATTATCATAAAGTTTCTTACTTTGCATTAGATTTCATCACAGAATTATCTAGAGGGCAGGTGTTGGCATGTTTTGTTATCGATACACATCACATGTGTTTTAGGTTCACAATGAATGTAAAATGAAGACATTAGATGTGTTCCGCGATAAGCACAGAAGTCTGTATTTGTCATGAGCGTTCTTCATTCCACATCTTTGTATTATGTGTTTGGCTAGCTCACTGGAACATAGAGAACATGAGCACTCCATCATTTAGGTGATTAATCTTCCAAGCAAGCCACCCCACTGCGTGCTCAGGGAGCATGGGTGGCTTCTTACAGTGCTGTATAAGTACTGGTAGATGGTGTGGATTTGGCAAGGAAAATGCTGTTGCCAACTTCTGGCCAGAAGTATTTTTAATTATAGTGTTTCTGTATATCTTTTTTTTTTTTTTGTACCAGGGATCAAACTCATGACCTGTGCTTGCGAGGCAGGCATAGTGCCACTGAGCTAAATCCCCACCCCTGAAGTGTTCTTAATTATAAAAGGAAAGGGATAAACATCGCCCATTTTATTTACCACACAGAATTCTCTCAGTGATATTCTGGCTATTCCACAATATTTTAAAGAGAATGTATAAAGATACATACAATGTAAAATAAAAGCAAAAAGTGAAGTTGAGGATTAGAGAAAGATAAGATAGATGTAAGAGGAATATATGGTAATAGGATTGAGAGTAAATAAGTATAGAGTCCCTCCTTACAGAGAACAGATAAAATATCAGTTGAATTAAATTTGGAAACAGGTTTTTATTCATGTGACTCATTTTTATGAACGTTGCCTATCTTCACAAGGATACTTGGATATGGAGTTAAATCTACATGCTTAATCCTGTCTATGAATTGATTTCCTGTTCTTAAAAAGGGTGTCACAGGAAAAGGAAAGGAGACAATCACCCAAACAAAGTCTGAACAACATAACTGGTTTATGCAATGTCTGGTTACTTTAGAACACTCATCTATAGGAAAGGATAATATATGTATAATATATATATATGTATGTATTCATTGTAATACATTAAAAATTGTGCATCAACTTCATTCAGTCTATCAGTTATCATTCCTTCTTTCATTTCAAGATATGTGATTATATGTAAAAACTACTTATGCTCAATCAAGAATAAATTTTGTAAATGTACAAAATTATCATAGTCTTGTTTTACTTCACTACATAAAATATACTTTTCTTGTTTTTCATTAAAAATTGTTTCTGAGTTATAAAATAAGAGTAATGTAATACCATAATCACTTAAATACCTCTCTTATGTTGGTATAGAGTATATTATTGATGGTTCCAGTTCTCTGGAGGGAATTAGTATGTGGAGGTAGGAAAGAAGCAAACTTTACAGGAGTCCCAGAAGCTTTTATCATATACAATAATAAAGACAGCGTGTGTGAGATACCAATAGTTTTCATTATGCCTGCAATTGTTGGCACAAATTAAGTGAAGGTTTAATAGGAAGATAGACAACTATGTCATGCAGTGATTCTTACTAATCATCCTATAAATAAGAATATATGTAGAGAACAGACTGTGTTGCGTAAAAATCCTCATACTCAGACCTGGACTTCCCAGAGAGCAGATGATTAGATAGAAGATTAGTCTTCCTTTCAGGTCACATGCTGTCTCACAACAAAGTAAGAAAATTAGCAATGAGCAGCACAGCAAAATGTCACAACCACGTATCAATGTAGCCAAGGTGCACACCAGAGGGGTTGATAGGGTGCTGATTCTTCACGAGGGTAGCTAGAGTGAACCCTTGGGATTCACTATGCCTCATCCTAAGGGATTCACTGTGGAGATCCTCAGAAACACAGTTGTGGCTATAAATATGGGCATCTGAATTAAATGATGAAAGCCATGCAGTGTACTGGAAAGAATGCAGTAGGCATCCTTTATGTATCGTTTGACCCAGGACATCACTGTACTTGTCTGTGCCTGGGTTCCTCTGACACTGGCACTTGTTACTTTGCTCTCTGAAGAAGAAAACGGGTATTCTTAGAAGAGGCTTTATTCATCATGACTTTAAAAATAGGAGTGGAATATAGTGAGAGGGCCAGTATGATTGTCCTGCATGTCTTGTCAGAGCAGCTGGTTTCTGAGGCGGTGAACTTTCATACTCGGCAAACTAGGATCAATGTTCTTTAGTATCCAAGGCACTGCGCTCTAGTCATCTTTGCAGATGTCCCTTTCCATTTTGATGAGCTTCTCTTTACAGCCTATACTCTTCTTTTGACAGCAGACCTCAGAATATTGCCTAAGTACAGAGTTTCTAATAAGTTAATAACTATCTGCTCTATATTCATTTCACACATTGCAATTTTCATATTAAGAATTTGGATTTGGATCATCTTTACATTTTCCATGTCTGTATCTTTTGAACTGATCACATTTTCATGCACCCACATGCTAATTCTAATTTTGATGTTGCTTCTGAATGAGTCTTACATTTTCTCCCCATCATGGGTTGTATTTTCCTACTTCCTTCATGTCTGATAGTCTTTCATTAGAAATAAACCAACATTAATTTTTTCATGTTTAATCCTAGATAATTTTTATTTTTATAAATAAACATTCTTGAGATTTGTTCTAGAATGCAGCTGTTACTTGAAAACTGATGCTTTCAAGTCTTTTCTATTAAGATATGTTGGGTGAGATCACTGTGGCAATTACCTTGGGCAAATTATCCCCTATTACTGAGGTAAGATTCTTCTGAGTCTTCTATTAAATGCCTAATGAATTGAGTTTTTTTCCAGTCCAACGGTGAGAATAGGTAACCTTTGTGTCCTTGAGTAAGAAGTGGGGAACTATGCCCTCTAATTATTCAGAAGGTTATCCCCTCTTTCCTGGTATTTTTTTCCACAGGCATATACTGATAAATACTTTGCTAAGTAAACATTCTGGGGATGCCCTCTACAGATTTTTTTTTTCATGTACCTGTCTCCACCTATACTCTGCCCTATGAACTCTACTACTTTGCTAAAGTTGGCAGTTGTCTAACTGTGGACATCTGTGAGGTTATGTTTATCTACCTTCTTTCCATTGCTGCAAAGCAGTCCAGACAGAAAATTAAAAAGTAAGAAAAGACTTGCCAGGCTCTCCAACAGCCTTATCTCTCATCTTTATAATGAAACAAATATTCAAATAGTTAAATTTAAGATACTTTTCTTACAATTTTCAAGAGATTTTATATTATTTTGTACTTCAATTGCTATAATAACCCTATAATGTCAGAAGCATCATCTATCTATCTATCTATCTATCTATCTATCTATCTATCTACATTTTAGATATACAATGCAGTTACATTCATCATTGGGATCTTGTACTTTTCAGGAACATCATCTTTATTTTACAGTTACACAACCTGATACCAAAGAAAGATAGTTGGCTATTACTAACCCTCATGTGTAAACTATTATCTTTGTGATTAAGCATAAATAAGTGATATCAAAATCAGTCCTTTATAATTGGTATTCTAAAATACTGAATGTTAAAAATCATAGCTAAATACAAAAGATATACAAAACAAATGGACCCAGAAATATAGAATGGGTACATATTATAATAGTAAAACGTACAATTCTCAATAAATTATCTCACTAATTATTTTTAAGGAATTATAGATACTCCTTGTTTAATGACTGAGTTCCATTCCTGCGATTATGTTGTTGAGTGAGTTGGTCTCTAAGAGAGGAATTGTATATAGTATATACATTACAATATGCAGGACAAAGAAATAGTCAAAGGAAATTCCAACTTGATGACTTTGCTTTTATATAACTTTTACATGTGGTATTGTAATGTATATCAGAACATAAAACTATAGCACTCTACAGTACAATCAGCAAAAATCACAATACTATATAAGCATGGTGCACTATACAAAAAGATGCAGAGGCTCTATCAAAAAGATGTACAGAACTGTACAAAAAGACAGATGAGTTGTAAGTCAGGAACAGGTCATAAGTCCAAACAGCACATCTCAGTGTTAAGTCCAGAGTCATTAAATAGGAAGGTCATTAAAAGTAGAATTCCTGTAAATAAAAATAGCATCAGCAATTAGAAAGCTAAATTTAAGGTTACAAATAAAAAAAAAAACTATGACAGTAAGCAACTCTAACACAATTCCTGGCCTCTAAGTGAGGCAAAAACAGGAATATAGATTATGTAAATAGCATAATTCATAAGGCAATCTCAGTAAGTGTGCATCCAACTTTAGTTATTCCAGAATTTGCAACTTTCTTTTCATTGACATGAAACAGTGATAAAACTGACCACGTATTCATCTACAAAACCCCTCAGTACATTTGCAAAAAAATGAAATCTATAATTGATATTTTTTATATTTGTGAAAGTCCTTACTAGATTGACATAACGTATCTTCATGCACATAACTTTGACACTACAAATGGCTTAAATCATTATTTTGTTATACCTATGGATACATAAAAATATATGAATTACTCAAAAATATAAAGATATAGCAAGGCATAAAGAAACTATTTTTAATAGGATGACTTTGGTCTCCTTTCTGGGCAATCCTTCATGCTTCTCTGCTGTTTGTGAAATCAGGCCAAAGATTTGAGAAAGATTATCATGATAGTTTTTCACAGTTTATTAAAAGCTGTAGTGTGTGAATCCCTATTAAAGTAGAGTTAAAAGACATAAAGTGTCATCTTTCTCCCTAACTTTTGTACAAAAAACTAAAGAATATTGCCCTATTCTAAGCCCAAAAATGTTTTCCTCATGATGGGATGTAAAGCCACGAGCCAAGACCTCAGAGGGAGATTTTTGGAAAGTGAGCATGTTCTGATTTTTCTTGAAACAAAGAAAACAGCCTATCTTGCTGTCCTGTGAGTTTCTCTGTAGAAGGGCTGTGTGTTGCTTACTTTTGTATTCCAACTATTCAGCCGAAGCCTTGGGCTGTAGTTTGTACTCATTAAATACTTGTTGAATACATGAAATAAACATTCTCTGACAAGTTGGCAGATAAGGAGGACTTAGAGACATTAAAATGTTCCCTCTTGTATTGTAGCTTATCGCCAATACTCAGGTTAATGGTCAGGAGAATGCTACTACTCACACAAAAGATCATCATATTCCCACATGCCCTGCTTTAACCTGAGCTCTACGGCTAGAATTGTCTCTTCCATCAGCGTTCAGAGAGTGTGTGGTGGCTCTTGCAGGCAGCAACTTTCAAGCATGATTTAACACCCCTTGTTCATCTTTGCCTGTTTTGTTTCTTCTAAGTGTGAAGAAAGCTCAACAGGGGAAAGAGGGGAAGGACTAGCAATGAATTTTTTTTTAAAAAAGATGCATTCCACTCACCATTCTCTAAATATTTTTAGCCACCCATCTCAAAATACTGTATTTTCTCCATGGGCAAGACCAATAGGCATAATGCATGGGCATGTGGTCAATGGATCTTGGTATGAGTGGAGGTAAAGACTGAAGAGAAGTGAAATTCCTTAGAAAAGGCTGTGGGAAAAGTGTCTACTACTGGCTAAAATCAAAAGACCATTCATAAGAAAATAGTTTGAGATTTATTTTATTAAGAAATATATAGCGCCACTTACAAAGTAGTATGTACAATTTCCAAAGTGCTCATAAAATAAATTAAAAATGCATCATATAAAAATTTAAAATATATATATAAACACAGAGTGTAGCTGTAACAAAGGTATTTTGTCAGGATTGACTTACATTATCACTCTTGACTATTAGCTAATGTTTTACACTTGGTTCAGAATACTTTCACAAAATTTCCTTGAAATTTCTATCAAATTGCTGCGCTATATTTGTAATTTTTGTGCACTCTCTTTTGCTTTTGTTTTCTTCCTTTGTAATTTTTTGTTATGAGGACAGGAGAAGAATCATTGCATGTAGAAGAAATGCCTGCCTGTGACATTGTAAAAGACTATCAAGTTATTCTTTAATGACAGAAGAACTTATTTTTTTTGTAAATTATTATTGCTTAATGTAAGTTTATTTTTAATACAGGGGAAGTACTATTCCTGTAAAGTCTTGTAAACCCCCAATGGGTTTAATCCTCAAGTCCTAAAAAGTGATAGTCTTGAATGCCATCTCTACATTTTATCTACTTAATAAATGATTTATTTTAGTGCTGTAAAATATGATGCTAATGAAGATAGTTTTATTTTTTCAAATGCCGGCTGAAAAAACGCCACCATCCAATTATTTGTGAAGTTTGCTCCAGGCAGTTACGGTTGACTTTTCGCTGCACTTTCTGGGTATTATTTATCTGTTGAATAGGAGAATCAATAGTTAAAAATAAATTTTTACTGTCTCTAACAATTGTTGAGTGGCAGATTTCATCATTTCTATGCAAATTGATCTCTTAGTCTGTCCTAGAAGTGCTTGTGTACCTTATGATGGTAAGTGAATTCTCTAGAGGAACGTCCTCCTGTGTCTCTCCTTTCACATACTCTGGTTCAAGGCCAAGCACCACCTCCTCCACAAAGTCTCTGGTAATCACTTAGATCATCCTTTTTGAAACTCTGCTAGTGCTTCAGATTATGTGTCACTTCACTTGGCTTTCACTTACTGTGCTTATGATTGCTTCATGGGCATTTCCCTTAGCGCTGATTACTGTGTCTTATACATAAGGAAACACTGGATATTTATTGTGGGATTAAGTGAATGAATAATTTATGATTTTATGATCTCCCTGAAAAGGTAAGTTCCCCCCCCAAAAATACTAATTTTACTTGTCTTTAATAGATTTAATTCAGGTAACCTAGGCTAATATTTAAAACCACAGTGTTCCTGCTCCTTATTCTCACGCCCAATTTCATGTGCCACAGGCACCAGAAGGCTTTTTCTGAAGAGAATTTGGTGTATTCCTTCACCTGAAATACTCTTGTGTGGTGATAGACTGAGCCTCCTACTCTCGCAGTAGTTAGACTGTTAGAGTTTCTTGGGTTAATAATCAATAACCTTATGGTTTAAAATCTGCTAAATCATAATTCTTACTGGTTTCAGACTCCCCTTTTGTGCCAAGGGCAGAGGAAGGATGAAATAAATTTCTTAGACTCTCCCTTTTCCATCTGCTGTCATTTGAACTCGACAAACCTATCCTCTGTCTTATATAGGTGAATTTTACTGTGTCCATCTGTAGGTTAGTCATGGTCTCTTTGAAAAAAAGGGATAGAACCATATCGTTTTCTCTTATGCTGCCTGATGTGCAACCCAGATGGTTTCAATCCCTAAATTGATTGCCCCCTTTGGGTTTAATCCTCAAATCCTAAAAAGATTGGATGCCTTGAATGCCTAGATACTCAGATGGCAAATTGCTAAGGTCTGCTGGACTAATAAGAAACAATCATATTTATCTGTACTGCTTATCTTTGTTTCTCTTACGCTTGTCATCATGAAGGTACATTTTCTATCTTACTTGCCAACTGAGTTACTTATAGAGTACTTGTTTATATAGCAGGCACCTTTTCAAGTGCTCTTACACATGTTGACTCATTCAATTCTCAAAAATACCTTACATGGGACTTACTCATATATTTATTTTGCAGGGCACACAGAGGCTAAGTGATTTGTCCAAAGTCTTCGGAGAAATTAGAGACTGGGCATTCAAAACCAAGATGACTGTCTCTAGTTATTTCTCTTAACTCTCCACTGTACTGTCACCATCTTTAAAGTAACATATTCATTCATTGCATGTAACTGCACGTGCACAAATGTATTATATACAGACACCACAGTTCCACCCATTTGAGCAATTAAAATAGGGTAGAGATTTCATGTAGTATAAAGTAATATTTTAAGAAAGCACACGATTATGAAGTGATAAACCCTAGCAGTGCTGCCAAACTTCAGAATGGACAAGAATCTGTTAAAGAGCCATATATGTAGAATTTTACTTGTTTATTTATTTATTTATTTTTACTTTGCAAGTCTGGAATGGGTGTCTAGGAACTGGCATCTTGAACAGTCATCCTAATGTGGGCTCGCAGCCAGGATATTCTAGTATAAGGGATGATGGCACTTTGAAACACTGATCTAAAGTTTTAGAATCATAATTCGGCCAAAACTAAATCAGAAGCCTAGAAATGGGTTGGGTCTGGGTGTCAACGTGACATTAATCAACAACCTTGCAACCTAATCTTCAAAAGATTAAATAAACTTCAATAAAAATCTCAGAAAAACTTCTGCCTTAAAGCCCCAGTTTAATTCAAGGTTAGTCTCAAAGTACTAAAAACCAGTGTCCTATGCGCTGGGCTTACCTGAACTTTGAAGTAGCCTGGGCAATAGCGAGCTAGGGTAGCATTAGTTCTCAAGGCAAAGAGTTCCTCGGAGAGTGACGGGCAGGTGGTGGAGCTGAAGGTGTGGCGCTCGATTTTGGCGAGGCAATCAGCCTGTTCACAGGGACATTGAGGAACACAGCAGAAAACGCCAGAAAGGGGGCGGGTGAGAGAGAAAGAATTGAGTGAAAGCGTCCAGAGGGAAGGCGGGGGAGGAGCGGAAGACTTGACAAAGATGTCCAGCGCGAGCGGAGGGAAGGAGGGCGTCGCCGTGGGCAGAGCGCGCCGGGGTGGAAGGGACCCCCCTCCCTCGCCGCGCCCAAGGGGCCGGGCAGGCGGCGGCCCAGAACCGGAGCCCCAGGCGGGCCGCGGAGGCGGGGCTCTGACTCCGTCCCCCGTCCCAGCTTCCATTCGCCTCGACCGAGGGGAGGCGTGTGATAGGGGGAGGAAGGGACAGCCACTCCCGGGATTTCTCCGGACGGGACACAGACTTCCTCTCTGAATCGGGACAAAACTAGAACAGAAGTCTCAAGCTGGGCGCGAGGATCTCCTGGGGTTCAAGACACTCTCCCTCCAAAGCCAGCCCCGCTGAGCACCTTACTCACAGACTTGTAACAAGCAACGTGATTGAAGTCGGTACTTCTGGTCTAGAAAAGAGAAAACAAAATAGAATAAGAAGGATAAAGATTTTAAGTCCACGGGGAAAAATCATTCCTTAGCTTCTGGCGTCCAGGTTTTAAAAATGCTCTGAAAGTAGTTTCCACCGAGGAACTTGTTTCCCGTATCATCCACAAGGCAATGCAAGCCTTCAGGTGGTTCTGACTAGAGTTTGAAATAAGACGTCAGGAGGTCCTGGTCTCAGAGACAGCTTTCTCCAAGACCAGACCCAAGCAGACACCAGATAAGCCTGCCCGCAATGCAGCTGCTTAGCAATCACACCACCCTCTGGATGTCTGAGTCTGCCCTGAGGATATTCACTCTTTGCATGCTATCCAGACATTCAGAGTCGCAGGGAAATTATTACTCCAATATATTTAAAAACTCAAAGTGCATCATCTTCCATAATAGCATCCACAAACATCATGAAGCACAGACTCATGCCTTAGAGTTCCTTACTTCTTGGGGCTTATCTCACTAGAATTCCTTCTCTGACTGCTGTTTCTTTCTCAAGTCCTCCTCTGCTCTTTTTTACTGCATAATTAGAGCAACACTTCATCAGAGGGTATGTATTCTTTGTATGTAACATGCTGCCTATTGATACCTGTACCTCATCAGCTACTGTATAGTATGCTAATTTCTGGATAGTTATTTTACAGGCCAATGTATTTGGCTATTACTTGCAAAATTTCTCGATGAAATAATTTTTTCCAAATTATTTTTCTTTTCTTGAAAATTAAACTGTAGTTTGTGTATATGTATGTCTTCTCTTTTGATGCAGGTATATTTGTTTTAAAAATGTTTCCTCACTTACCTTATTCATATAGTCATTCAGGCTATGAAAAATAATGTTCTCATAGTCGCCTTTTATCTTCTTATAGTCACAGTTGCTGAAGTTGTAAGTTAGCACCAACCTTAGCAATTGCAAGACAAAAATCTTCTTGAAAAAATCTGATAGAACAAATAGCAAGGCATCAGGAATGTACTTGGAAACCCAGTTTCACCCCCGTTCCACACTGAGCTCACCCACCAAGACTGAATGGCCCCAGAGCAGAAGGGCCTGCCTGAGGACCACTGTACAGGCACCAGTCCTGGCTTTTCCCCCCCAGTCCACATGATGCCCATATTCACCCATGATGTTGCCTGAAGTTGGATTCTCCCTGATGCTGTAGAGCTTTCTGGCTCCACATATATAACACCTAAACGCCTACGGGCTTTTTTCTGCTAGGCCAATGATTTCCTTTGATGTCATGCTCTTCCTTTATAGAATTCTGAATTGATGACGTGAAAGAAAAAAATACAAATAGCTAAATCTATGGAATTCCAACACTAGTAAAATCATCAGGAATTTCCCTCACCTTCCTCTTTTTAACTTTGCTCCAACCCTACATGTGTGCTTGAATATGCTTTATGAATGGATATCCACATTTTCTCTTCTGGGCAGTTTCTATGACTGATATTTCTCTTTGCAGGGGACACTCCTGAAACCAGCAAATAGTATTTAGAGTCACCAACCTCCGTCACTCCAGAACACCTTTGACTATTTCCTTTGACCAGTTTCCTCTTCCTCGGTTAATAAGAAACCCAAAGGCTTTGGAGGGTGAGTGCAGCCTCAGGTTTGGGTCACGCTTCCGCCTGACGGCATAAAATTCGTGACCAGACCCTTAGGGCAGGGGACAAAGAGAATTTGATGCAAATAGGTCTAATGGGTCTTTTACTCAAAAATGCATCCGTTTCAGGAAAAGTGGGTACCCGGTAAATGGGGGGCTCCTTAAGGACGGAGGCGCATTTCTAACAAATATCAAGAACTTTTGAAACAACAAAGTGCAGCGCCCAGCCCCTTCTCTAGGCCAGCTGAGAGAGAGGACGCCCCAGCGGTGCGGTCTCCGCAGCCGTGAGCTCGAAAGATGCTGTCCAGCGCGCAGCGCTCCTGGAGGCGCGCAAGCTTCCCCTGCTCCCTGCGCTTCAGGAGCTCAGCCTTGCGCCTAGCAGCCTGGACAGCTTTGGTCACCCGGACCTGAGTCCGGCACCCGTTTTAGGGACAAGAGAAGGGGCAAGATGATGGGGCTCGTATTTGTGCTCGCAAACCCTTGTTAATCCAGAAAGAGAGCGTAAAGGCCAGCCAAGTGATTGGGGAGAGCGCCCATCTAGCAGCCTTCTAGGAGGAGCAGCTCCCGCTCAGGGCTGCAAAGGGCAGAAGGCCGAATCTGAGCGAGCTGTTAGGACGAGCCCCACTTGGCTCTACCTGGTCACGGCTCAGCCTGCTCCGCCGCTGCAGGCCTCCTGACACCCAGCGCACCCCCCTGCACACAGTGGCATGTCAGAGCCTGCATCGTTCGGGCCGTGGGAACTTCCTAGACGTCATCGTCTGAGAGTCCCAGGTTGGGCGCTCCAAGAGAATCTGCGAATGTCACGGGCCACGGGGATCCTGGGACGAGAGCGGGAAGCAGCAAGAGAAAGCACGGGCTCCAGGCGGGGAGATGGAGTCTGAGGGGGACATTCTCTTTCTCAGAAGGCATCCGACTGCTGTACCAACACAGCTGGACGCAGTTTTCTGGTGTTAGGATTGGGGATACAGGATTGTAGCAAGAGTGACATAAAGCCTCTGACTCACTGCTGACTTCAAGATAAGCTTTTCTGGAACCTTGCAAAAATTTGTTTGTTTGTTTTTTTAACATTTTTAATGGTCGTCTTCTCTGGAATGCAACAGTCTGCCCTTATCCCCCCAACAACCACTACTCAGAGTTTCATGGGTTTATGCCAAAGCCTGATTCATTCTCCTCAGCACGGGGACATTGGATAGGTACACAGGAGCTGGAGAACCACTTGCTTTCTGTATTTTTTTTTTTTTCCCGTGAGCTGGAACATTTCCAGGGAGCGAAGGAAAGGTCACCATGCTGCTTCTGCTGCTCACTTCATTTATCTTTCTCTTTGGTGGCCTGATGGGGACAGAAGCCCCTCTCCCCATTAGAGCTGCAGCTCGGTTGCTGATGGGGCAGGGATGGCAGAACGCAGCCCACGCTGAGTTTTTGCTTGCTGCTCCCTGCCTCTGTTTCTCCTTGACACTGAACCTGTAGAAATGAGGCAGACAGGGTGCCTTCTACTGGGACCCCGGAAGGCGCCTCTTTACCCTTAAGCACACTGCTAAACATTTGTCCCTGTGTCCTTCTCTGTAATTATGTGACCTCTTAGATCAATTCGGCGTTACTGTTTTTTTGCTTAAAAACTTTCAGTAGACTCACAATTGCTTAATGATTTTCAGTCATCTTTTCTTCAGCTGCATTTTCCAGCCTTATCGCTTTCATTCTCCTAGGCTTCTGTCAAACAATCCCTGAAGGTAATGTGCACTAAATATGTCCTGAGCTTTCTTCTTCCCAACCCCACTGTCTGGAAGTAAATCATTTCCTATCGAAAGGACCTCTCTATAAAGATTTCTTTTTCTAGCTTTTTTGCTGCTGTCTACCTGGAATCCACTTGTGCCTCCCTGGAGCAAATGCCCAGACCAGGGTACCTTTGTGGATATTCCGGGTGAGGCGAAGAGATTCCAGTTTTACATTTTTTTCATGTATTCAAATACAGGTGGTGTGAAGACTATCTGTATACATAGTTTGGAAAACCCTAGGTTAGATTAAAGATGGTGTATCTTTCAAAAGGTAGGAAATGGAAATGAGATCATTTTATCACTCCGATTTCTCAGGAAGCTTAGGCAATACTCTCACACATCACATGGGTCAGAAAATGCTCAGGATGTAAGTGTCTCTTCTCCTCTGCTCACTAGAAAGATTTATTATTCATTTATTTCCTTAATATTTTTCTTACTTTAATTACCATTTCCATTATTTCTTTTATTCCCCTATTATTTTTCTCCCTCTTTTAAAATTTGCTTGTTTCAGCTGGGCATGGTGGTGCACACCTGTAATCCCAGCACTTGGGAGGCTGAGGTAGGAGGATAGGTGTGAATTTGAGACCAGCCTGAGCTACATAGTGAGCTCCAGGTCAGTCTCAACTACATAGTGAGACCCTTTCTCAAAAAACCAAAAAAAAAAAAATAATAAATAAATAAATAAATAAATAAAATAAAAATTACTTTTTTCTTCCACTTCTTTAAACTGTCCTTAATATTTAAAGTAGCCTATTTCTCATGCAAAACTTGGTTTGAATTTGAAGAGTTGGATCCAAATTTCAAAGAAAAAAAATCTTGTTTTTTTTGGGGGGTATTCTGTTAAATCACAGAATACTAGACTGTAAACCAGAGATGATAGCAGACAGGTTATTGGTGAGATGGGCGAGATCCCCTATGTGGTAAGCCAACGACACCAACTTTAGCTTGGCAACATTTTAGGAAGTGTAACAGTGAACTTTCTCCAACAGAAGTATCTTCTTTTGGGCCTGGAGGTAAATTGCATTATCCAGACCCTTCAGGATGCTGTATAAAAAAATATATGCGCATACACCCTGCCTCTTGGTTTCCATATACTCATGCAGAAAGAAAAGCCACACTTTGTAGAAGTGAGTGCTATTTCTTTTGTGATAGTTTCTCTTGGTTGCTCATACTTTGGCATAGTAGCTCCATAAAGGGACATGATCTTTGTCCAGTTTGCGATGACGGCAGCAGATGTATGTTTTGTCAGTTCATTGCATCACACATTGATGCTCCAGCAGGTTTGCTACTGCCCTGAACTGCTGATTTAATTTAACAAACTCCTTATTTCCTCTTAGATCCTTTGGCATGTATACTGGTGGTCTAGAAAGTGAAGTGAAGGAGTTTCCTGTGGCAACTGTGAAAAACATGCCTTTCATTATAGTTTATTATTTTATTTTATTTCAAGACTGATGGTACCTGCATAATCAGGCTGTGGCAGACAAATTTGGCAGATATGTTTGCATTAGAGAATAAAGGAGGATTATTATACACATGTAAACCCAGTGCTTGTACTCATTCTTCTGTAAAGAAATAGTGTTCCCCTTATCCTCCCCTTATCCAGCAGCAGATAAAAGAAGATCTTGCTTACTTTGCTGTATTTTTGAAATATATTAGGAAATAAATGAAAAGAATGTTTATCAAAAGAAAAATGAGAGGATATAAGAAAGTGGAAAGATGTCCCCTGCTCCCGGGTAGGAAGAATCAACACAGTGAAAATGGCCATACTACCAAAACTCCTATACAGATTCGATGCAATGCCAATTGAAATCCCAACACTATACTTCACAGAACTAGAAAAAAGAATCCAAAAATTCATTTGGAATCATAAGAGACCTAGAATAGCAAAAGCCATCCTAGGCAACGGACACATGGCAGCGGGTATAACAATTCCCAATTTGAAACTATACTACAAAGCCACTGTGATAAAAACAGCAAGGTACAGGCAAAGAAACAGACCTGAGGATCAGTGGAACAGATTGGAAGACACAAAAACAATTCCAGATGTACTCAGAGACTTCATCTTTGACAAAGGAGCTGACCATCCCCACTGGAGGAAAGATAGATAGCCTCTTTAATAAATGGTGTTGGAAAAACTAGATCTCTTTATGAACAAATCCTCAGTAGCACGGGAACTAGCACAAAGAATCAACAACTGGGATCTCATGTTATTAAAAAGCTCTGCGCTGCAAAAGAAACCATCAACAGAACTAAGAGACAACCTACAATGTTGAAAAAAATTTTACCAGCTGCTCCTCAGACAAAGGGCTATTATCTAGAATATATAAAGAACTCAAAAAATCAGCCCCCCCAAATATAAAGACCCAATTCAAAAACGGGCATCTGAAATGAACAGACATTTCTCAGACAAAGAAGTAAAAGCAGCAAGTAAATATATGAAAAAAATGTTCCACATCACTGGTCATTTGAGAGATGCAGATGAAAACAACACTGAGATTCCAACTCACCCCACAAAGAATGGCTGCTATCAAGAAATCACACAATAACAAATGTTGGTGGGGTTGCTGGGAGAAAGGAACCCTTCTCCATTGTTGGTGGGAGTGCAGACTGGTGCAACCACTATGAAAATCAGTATGGAGATACCTCAAAGAGCTGGGACTAGAGGTTCCATTTGACCCAGCCATCCCTCTGTTGGGTATCTTTCCAAAAGAATTAAAAGAATCATACCACAGTGATATACGCACACCTATGTTTATAGTGGCACAGTTTGTTATAGCTAAAACTGGGAAAGGGCCCATTTGCCCATCAGTTGGAAACTGGATAAAGAAAATGTGATTTTTCTATAAAATGGAATACTACTCAGCCATAAAGAATGAGAAATTAGATTCATTTATAGGAAAATGCATACATATTGAGGATATTCTAAGTGAAATAAATAAGTCACACTTGTAAATACTGAATAGTTTCTCTGGTGTGAAAAACCAAACAGTACATAAGATCCTAATGAGATAATTGACCATGTGAAATAGGAAGAAAAGGGCTAAAGTTGTAGAGAAAGGGGGAAGGGTGGGGGAAAGGGAATAAGGGAAAGAAAAAAAATAGGAGAAAATGAAAAAATGGAAATAAAATGTTTGTAAATGGGGAGGGGAGGAGGGAGTGAACGGAGGGCAGGGACAAGGAGAAAAAAATGAGAACCAAGACCTGTCACGTAAAGGTACAAGATCCCAGTAATGAACGTAATTGCACTGTATACCTAAACTGTACCAATAAACTCAATAAAAAGTAGGACCTTTCGAACTTTTTTCCTATTACACAATATCCATGATACAATTTGATCCTTATTTGCACTTTAGTTTATCAAACCAGAGAAACTATACAGTATTTACACGTGTGTCCTATTAATTTCACTTAGGAATGTGTCCTCAATGTGCATCCACTTAGCTATAAATGTGTCTAGTTTCTCATTCTTTATGGCTGAGTAGCCCTCCATTTTAGAAAAAAAAAACACATCTTCTTTATCCAGGGGAAGTGGGAGAGGTAGGGGAAGGGTAAGAAGGGGAAAGAAAAAGTAAAAGAAAAGGAAAAAAATGGAAACATCTGTAAAAAGGGAAGTGTGGAGGGGGTGAAGGAAGGCCAGGGGAATGAGGAAAAAATAAGAACCACGATACCTTGTTTAAAGGTACAAGATCCCAGTGATGAATGTAACTGTATTATATACCTAAAAGGTACCAATAAAAATAATTTTTTGCAATAAAAAAGAATGTAGGACTTGAGCTTACTTAGAATGCTCCAAAAAAGTTGTAGAAGTGGCCAGAACTGAAAGATAGTCATAGTTTTGGATATTTTGCAAAGAGAGTTGTATACTGGATATCTTCTGTTTTCCCTTGTATTCTTCCCTCTTGCCCTTCACCACCCTGCATCGTACCGTGGGAAGTTTTCCTGTAAGGACCGTCTTAGCAGGATGTCCTGACCTCCAGCTTCTGGTTAGATTCTGTCAGTGAGAAAGAGGTAATGGCAAGGAGAAAGAGGAATGAAGTTGAGCTTTCTAATTCACCCATTCCCTCCTATTGCCTTACCACAGATTGCATGCTACCTTCTAGTGAGGGTCACAGTTCCTGTAATATCTGTGATATTTGATATTTTCACCTTGCTGTATGCCGCGTTCTGGTAACCATTCCTTGCCTTTGTCCGTTTAGGCTTAGGAGTGATAAAAGTTCTACACTATTGCTGTCTGGGGTACTGCACTATTCCAAAAGTTGTACTTTGGCTGGATCACACGTGTTGGCCTGCAATAATTTATTAATAAAACTTTCTTTTACCCTCTAAAGTGACACAGTTTCAATGAAAAATTATGTGATTATTGTTGGTTTCCCTCCTTATAACCACTGTAATTATTAAACTCTCCTCGAATTACCCAGAGAGTATAACTTGTTTCCTATGGACTTCTGACTAGCACTGTCACTTACAAAAGTCACCAACTGTCATCAGATGAGGCCTCAGCTAATAGTCTTCTACTCATCTTTTGTGTCTACCATGTACCTTCTCATGGGATCTATAACTTTCTCAGGAAACTGTGGTTCTGGATATGTAATTTAATTATTATCATTATTATATTATTATTATAATTATGTTAACATTTAGAAAAATGTTTTCTTGTTCCTATCCATGAAAGATGACTTATAAAAAATTCTTCACTTTCTTTTTCAGTATTTTTCGAATGATATCTCTTCCTATGAAAAACATTGGCCAGGACGAGCAAAAAAGTCTCACACCTACTGGATGTTATTTTGTAACTTACTTCACAATTTATGTATAAAGTGCTTTAAGAAAAGTGACTATTATGTGAATCAGGTGACTGTCATTGGCTTCTTTCTCAAACATCTTTGGAGTGTGTGAGGCTAACTGTTGTTCCTGTGCTGAATCCCACTGTTGCTCTTAATGATCTCTGGATTAAGCAATCACACTAAACATTTCCTCTGTCAAGTGTAATATGTTTCTAGAAGGTGACCAAGGGATGGAAGGAGAGTAGGGGAAGGCGATGAAAAAAAAAGAAATAAAATGCGTTATGTACATGTCCCAACTCCCTACAATGAGTACAATCATAGGGTCCTGCAAACACGTACTAATAAACATATGATATGTTTCTAATACCAATTTTTGTGCTAGTCATTGAGTTATGCACTTTTCCTATCAAACCAGTCAGGGCTTCTGAGAAAGTGCTGCCGGAGAAGTCCAGACTTCTGACATAGGGAAGAAGAGTTAAAAAAGAAAGGGGGGTCAGTGGGAAGTCCGGAAGAGGAGGAAGGGACAGCAAAGAGTATGGGAGTCTCAAAGTCTGAGCTGAGGCCCATCCTTAGAGTATCACCTAGAAAAGAGTCTGGGAATTTGGAAGAGGAGTTTAGAGAACCACGGCCTGTAAGCCAACTCCTGATCTGTTTTCATAAACCTCGCTGGAACTTCTACATGCATATTTTAAAAACACGTCTCTGGTTGTTTTCGTACTGCCAAGAGAGAGTCAAGCACTTGGGAGAGAAACGATCTGGTCTATAAAGCCTAAAATATTTACTATATGGCCTTTCACAGAAAAATTTTATAGAACTAGGTCGAAAGGGTCATATTATTCAGTCCTATAATAGATTTAGCTTTTCACTCTCAAAAGGTCATCAACAGTATGTGAGTGTGCTGTGGACTCAAAACTGGCAATTCTCTATCGAGCTGATTTCCCCCATTTCTTCTGATTTCTAACCATTGTGCATCAACATTTGTAACATAGACACCTAATTCACATCAAGTATCTTCTAAGAATATATATATTGGCACTGGGGATTGAACTCAGGACCCCTGTGCTTGTGAGGCAGGCAGTGAAACCACTGAGCTAACTCCCTGGCTCTACTGAACTAAATTGCTGGCTTCTAAGAATATTAATGATCCCACATTTCCAAGTCTTTCCTCATGAGTTCCTACCCATTTTAAAGGTTCAAATATTATTTAAAGAACAGCTTTTCTAAAAATACATTGAAAAAGATGACGTATTCAGAAAAATGTATAATGAATACATTACTTTGAAAAAGTCAGGAAAGAACTGTAATAATTCTTTATCTCAGAGAATATAAGGCACTATTTCTTTTTTGAAGACATGCATTGAATTATAAATATTATTCCTACTAGAAGGATGTGCTTACTTATGATTTCATTGAAATAGAATTCAATAAAGAATAATTGCTTTTCCACTAACCCCCCAAAACATCTGCAATGCAAGGAATTGTATTACTTCCCTTATGTATATTTGTTTTAAATGTCATAAAATCAGAAATTTTATGGTGGCTACTTTTCTTTAAAGCATTTCTTATGGAGGGTAATAGTATTTTAATTATCTTAATAATTCCAAGGCACTTGAATTCATATTGTTACATTTATACCTGCATTCTGTAGGGCCTAGCGCAATTGTTTACACTTAAATGAACTCAAATCTACTTGATATTTATTGAGCAACTATTAGTTGAAGTGAAATAAATCCAAAAATTCAGATAATATGATATTTTGCTTTATAAATAGTTGATTTTTAAAAAGAATCATGATATTACCAATTTAAAAGTGTCAGTGTATAGTCAGTATGGGATGGGGCATTTTAGTCCTGAACGACCCAATATGGTCACACAAAGCTATGTTTTCCTTGTGCCCCACTGGGATTTAAAAGATTAGGATTTAAAGAGTTAGTATACACAGAAACCCTTAAGTATTTGGGTAGTTGATTAGTTGAGTATTGCATTAATTAAAATACAAAACACTGAGTAAATAGTTCTCCATCTTCAGAGAAAACTGTCTACCACTAGGTGTCTCAGTGAGAGTAGGCTGCATCAAAGAGACCTGAGAGCAGGTTCCCAAGTAGTTATGTAATGAGTAGCCCTGGGCCTTTTTGTCTCTTTTGCAAAGGGGTTGGAGTAACAACTATCATGGAGTTATTATTTTTCAGTGAAGCGAAGAATCTATCTTATTCTGGTTAGGCTGTGGCAACAGAATGTCCAACATAAACCACAGACATTGATCTCTCCGCATTCTGAATGCTGGGAGGTTGCTGACCAACTCCACTCCTTCCTGGTGCAGGCTCACTTCCTGGCCTGGGAATGTGTGTACTTTTGCTGTATCTTCGTATGGTGGAGAGAAAGATCCTCTCCCTGGTGTTTCTTATCCTCCTCCTCCTCTTTGTCCTCCTACTCCTGTTCTTTTTCTCTTTTTTTTTGTTTTTTGTTTTTTTTGGTGTTTCTTCTTATAAGGGTACTGATCCCATCATGAAGACTCCACCCTTAGGATCCGATTAAATGTCTAAAGCCTCACAATCACATTAGAAAATTAGAAAATTAGAGTTCAACATAGAAATGGGTGCGCGGGGGCGGGGATGTTCAGCCCATAGCATATGCATCTATGTCACAAAATAGAAGGCTGAAATATATTTGTGTTGTGAGAAAGAATGTATATCAAAATTAAAGGGTATATATTTTTTGTTCTAGAACTATTGCTTTTTCTAAGTTTGAACTTACATGAAAAGGAACCCTATAAAAGGGTTACAGATACAGCTGAAGCCTCCTGAGTATCATTCTATAATCTTGTTATTACTATTCATTCTCAAAGGTAACTGCTGGTCTGATTTAACATTTATCATCTAATTCATATATTTATAATTTTTTGCAAACATATTCAAAGCAATGTAACTTAAAATGCTGTCCTTTATGCATTATTCTATACATGTTTACACATACCACCCAAGTTTATACATATCTATTTGTATACTATTTTCACACATTGCTATGCAAGTCTGAGCTTTCCTCAAGTAGCTATGTCTTAGATATTGTACCATATTATTTTAAAAAATGTTCATTCAAATTTTTGTTTTATTGTTTCATAGTATTCCATTTTTATGAAAAGTCAAAATTTAAAGTTTCCTGCTTTTATAAAATTGTTTTATTTTTTGCATTTTAAATGAGTGCTTCAGTAAATAACTTTTGCATTCATCAAATACCTTTACCTGGGTGTAAATTATCTGTAACTAAATTCCTATAAATAAAATGCCTAGACTAAGTGCTATGTTAATTTGGAATATGGATAAGTGTTGTCTGTCTGTCTGTCTGTCTATCATCCCTATCTACTTAAAGAAGTACCACACCAGTAAAATAGTTTCACACAATTCACATATGAAGGTCTGTGTTTCTTGTCAATAAAGGAAGTTGTTAAACTAACTGATCTTTGCAAATTTGATACATGAAAAATTATATTACAGTGTTGTTTAATTTATTTTATTTTGAGTTGAGTAGCTTTTGCAGTTGCTTTAGACTTTGTAGTAAACATATTTAGTTTTTTTATGTATAACAGTTGTTTGTATTTCCTTTTATGTGAGCTTAGGTTTAAATGCTTTGCTAGATGTGTGTTTTAAAAGGTAGTAATTTTCTTATTAATTTGAAAGAGATTTACATATTAGGAAAATTGTCCCATCTTTGGTCATATAACTACAAATACTATCTACAGCTTTATGATTTGTCTTTGATTATTCCTCTCATGGTTTCTGATATGAAGAGTTTTTTTTCTTGGCTTCTTTTGTATTGTAGGTAAAAAGTGCTTATTTATTCTGGGATTACGGGAAATCAATTTTGTTCATACTAATATTGTCATTCTTTCAATTTTTATACTTAAATCCTTGTTCTTTCTGGAATTTACTCCAGGAAAAAGTACGAAACAATATTTATATGTTTTTTTAAAAGTTGGTTATCTGAATATTAAGTTTTGAGTAATTAATTTTCTCCTATTGATTTGAAAAAATACCTTGTTTATATTTACATTAAATTTATAGATATATCTATGCCAGTATGAAATTACTTTATTATAGTTTTGTATTAAATTTTCTCCCTGAAAATAGTCTCTGCTTTAAAATCTACTTTGTATAGCTTTTAACCTATGCAGATCTTATATTTATAGCTAGTTTCTTTTTAAAAAATTCATTAATTTATCGGTACATTTTAGGTATACAATATATTGACATTCATTATTGAAAATTTGTAACTTTACATAATTGATCTTATTTTTTTCCCTGTTCCCCTGCCCTCCCTTCAACCCCTCCACCCTTCCATATTTACAAAGACTTTGTTTCCATTTTTTCTTTTTCTCATATTTATTCCTTTCCTTTCTGGTCCAAAGGGGAAGGGAAAGCGGGAAGGGTAAAGGGAAGGAAAGTAGAGCTAGTTTCTTGAAAGTCTTATTTTTAAATACAGTGCAACAGTCTTTTAGTTGAGACATTTAGACCATTTACATTTAAAGTTATTGTTAAGGTTGTGTTTACATCTGCCATTCTACTATTAGCTTTTTTTTTTAAAAAAAAATCATTTTCCTTTTCTTTGCCTTCTTTGGAATTAATTCAATAATGTTTAAAGTTTCCATTTTATTGCTTTATTTGATCATTAGCCACAGATCTTTTTTGAATGTGACTCCGTTAAGTTGCCAGCAAGTTCATTTATTTAGATTATTATAATCCATTATCAAGTAATATTATACCACTTAATGTATAGCATAAATATATTAGAAAAGGGTGCTTCTGTTTCCTCCTTCTGAGTTTCTGTGTCTTGTTCTCATGTAATTTTATTTATGCATAATTTACAAACTCCACAGTAATTATCATTTCAATTAAAGAGTAAATCACATTCTAAATAGAATTTTAAAGGAAATTCTTATATATTTAACTATGTAGTTACTATTCTTAGACCCTACATTCTTTGGTTGATAAATTCATAATTCCAGTTAATAATCATTTTTCTTTTGCTTTCTTTAGTATTTTTATAATGTTGGTATGTTGATAATCAATTATTTTAAACTTTTGTATGACTTTTTGTTCCCCTTTAATTTTCAAAGCTATATTTAAGGTTCCTTTCAGTATCTTGAAGATCTTGCCTCACTGGCTAGTGGCTTGCACCATTTCCAAAAAGAAATCTACTGCCATAACATAAGAACGAACATAAAGGAGGTCAGTCAGCTTTGTATTATTTGAACAAAATACCAGAGATAAGCATCTTATAAACATAAAAGGCTTCGTTTGATTTACAGTTTTGGAAGTTTCAGCCCACGGTCAGACAGCTCGTCGTTTTTGGTCTATGCGAAGGCAGATCATCATAGTGGGAGCACGTGCTGAAGGAAGGTGCTCACCTCATAACAGCCGGGAAGCAACTAGAGAGAGGAAGGGCTTGGGGTTCCCATATTCATGACCTCTCTTATTCCCATCATGCTCTACTTCTTAAAGGCCTCCTCACTCCCAGTCCTGCCACAGGCTGGTAACCAAGTCTTCACTCTGTGGGTCTTTGGGAGACCGTATTCAAGCTGTCATATAAAACATCCTTCACACTAGCTGATTTTAAGATGTTCTATTCATCGCTTCATAGATTTCTTTATTTTCTAGACAATTTTGTTATGATGACTATTAGTTTAGTTATTATGATTTTTTTTGTCTTAAGAGATTAAATCTGTGGGTTTAGATTGTTCATCAGATTTGGAAAATGTTTAGCCATTTTTTTTTTCAATTTTTTTTCCGTTCCCCCTTCTTTAGGAATTCCATTACATGTGTGCTTGGCTACTTTAGATTGTCACAAAGTTCCCTGATTCCTTATGATTTTTTTCAATATTTCCTGTGTGTTTGATTCTTTTGGATTGCTTATATTGTTATATCATAAGTTCATCAATTTCCCTCTGCAGAGTCTAACATAATCTTAACACCTTATAGGATAACTTTAATTTGAGATATTTCTGTTTTCATTTCTAAAAGTTTGATTTGAAATTGCTTTTATGTCTTCCGTGTTTCTATTTAGGAAGCTCAATCTTTCCTTTTCTCTACTTTATGAAACATCTGGAATATAGTTATGTTAAGCATTTAATATCTTTCCTATTAATTTTATTGTCTCTGCTGTTTCTGGATTTGTTTCTTTGATTTTTTTCTTATTATGAATGATATTTTTCTCTTTCTTGTATTTCTGATAATTTTTATTAGACATTAAACTGTAGAATTTACCTTATCATGAGTTGGGTATTTGCAGGAATATATTTGATTAATAAAAATAATTGTCTTTTATATCAATATTTGTTCTGTAAATGGTTAACAATAAGTTTTCTTCTCTTAAGATTTGTGTTTAAATTTTGTTAGAGAGAAAGAATCAGAGCAGTCCTGTGCTAATTTTTATAAGTACTTCACCTGATGACCCTATGTAAGGACTAGTGCTAGTTCCCATTTCTGTTTTTGGGTTGTTCTTTTCCTGGCAGTGGTTGTGTTTCTGCTTATACACACCACTCAGTAGTCAGATGCCGGCTCTAGCAAAGCCAGCAGTGCCATAGAAAGACACTATGGTTTTGGAACTATGTAAACTTGCATCCTAATTCCAGCTCTGCCAGTTTTACTGACTGTGTGATTTTGGTCAACTACAGTAACTTAAATTTTTCTTAGCCTAGGAGTTCTGACTTAAATAGGAATACTAATAATAATTTGTGTGAATAATAGAAATGATAACAATAATAATGACCTTCCAGACTCACAGAGAGGATATGTTGCTTGTCCTAGCATAGTTCTTGGAATATGATGAGTTTTAAATGTTTCTGTAAAAGCAAATGGGGATTTTAATAATGACCATAATATGTAAGGTAGAAAATGAAGCATACTGTTCAAAATTTGGAAGCAAAACTTGTCATAAATAGAAAATATAGTTCATTTACATATACAATTCATCATCATATGATTCAGCTTCCCACTAGAGAGGAACCAAAGAAATAAATGAATAGAATCACTCAGAATATTCCCTGAATTTTAGCACAATATCTCATTTTACCTTACTTTCTGTTTTTTTAAAAAAACCAATATTTTCTATACACATTAAAGGCTAACTTATTTCCTGCTGATCAAAATCCTGACTGGAGAAAGTAGAAATATCTTTTTCTTAGAGATACCATAATAATTTGTTTACTTTAATTATCCATTATATTTCTAAAAGCATTAGCTTAATATTCTATTGCCCTGATCATTTCGTTTTTCTCGTTTACCTTTCCATATTTGGAATCACATTGCTGTTTTATTATTTTTTTTAATGAGGACTTCTTTTATCCATTCAGTTTGGTTTTCATCCTAATATGGATTGTTGAGTCACTGTTCACAGTTTTGCCCTACTTTGCTTCATTTCATTTTACTTCATCTTGCATCTTGGCTGACACTTTATTTTTATGGCAAGCAAACATTGCTTTTGTGTCACAGAGACAATGCTGAGACAGGTCTGCATTTCATGAATGTTTGTTGGTTTTATTTGTCACTGTGGCTTAAATTGACCTAATGTGTGTGTCTTTGTCCTTATTACTTTCACTCTTTGTCTTATTTGCCTTTTCTATAGTTGTCTGATTCCAACCCTCCTTTCCTCTCTCTACCATTCCTGCTCACATGATTCTGATGGTTATCTCCTAGCAGAAAGACGTGGCAAGATAACAAGTCATGACAAGTAACTACCAACATTAGTAACCTATTAAAAAATCTATTCCTTTCTTGGCATATGCTTCAAATTGTATTAATTTTAAGATTTTTTTGGCCACTACTGATTTTGTATTACATGAAGCTAACAATGAGTTGAACCATTCTGGTTTGCTATTTGTGTTTTACTGTTTCACTTCTACATCTGCTTTCTTCTTTGTGTGTGCTACCATTTCTGTTTTAGTTTTGCTGCTTTCCTGAACCAAGTCTTGTTTTAAGGTCCAGACTAGTATTGGTCTTCATTTTATATCCATGCCTATTTTGTAACATGGTCATGCACAATATTAATCATAAATGATTAACCTTGTGTTGACTGGAATGCTTATAGCTATTTTACCTTGTTCAGAGTGGACAGCTTCCAGCTCAGATGGATTTGCCTCAAATCATTATGTAGTTAGTAAGAAGTTCCTGGGCCGGGGATTTAGCTCAGTGGTTCTGCTGCCTGCCTTCCAAGCACAAGGACCCAAGTTTGATCCCCAGTACTAAAAATAAAAACAAAAACAAAAGAAGTTCCTTCTATGTTTTGCATTGTGCTGAGGCTGACTGATATTGCAATATCACTAAGAAGCTTAGAGCCTTTTATAAATATACCTAGGACATCAACATAGAATGAAGGGCTGAAAACACTGCTATAAATAAATATTATAAGATATAGAAAAATGAAGAATGATATGATTTTGAATTATGTATTAAAAGCTATTTTCAGTAATGATGAAATGGCAGGATTGGGAGAATTAGTTTGGGTACAAGGTCATCATATTGAAATAAACCACTTTACAGAAACCTAGATGATATCAATCTTAAAAGATACTTTTTTTTCTGATGGTTTTAAATTCAGCATGAGTCACTGAGGTATTATTTAATGAAATCCTATTTGTGAACATAGTAGAGAGTACTAGTTGTCCTTCCAAGCCTGTTCTTTCTTTTTCTTTTTTTGATGTTAATAAAATTGCGACTGGAAAATGATTTTCCAGCTGTGTCTACCCTAATTAACATAATGATGTTATACCAAAACAGACTGTATATGTAGAGTAAACTCTCTAGCTCTAAAACAGGTAAAACTAATATACTTTTGATAACATTTTGTGGGACTCACCTATTTCCTCTCTAGTCATCTTTCTAAAAGCGTTAAAGACATGATATTACAGGTCCATGTTTATAGCAGCACAACACTTAATAGCTAAATCTTGGAAGCAGCCTATAATTCCTTCAGCAGATGAATGGATAAAGAAGGCATAGTACTTAAACACAATGGAGTACTATTCTGCCATAAAGAAAGATAAACTTGAAACACTTATAGGAAAATAGATGCATCTTGAGACCATAATATTAAGTGAAATGAATTAGGCATGCAAGTTTAAGTTTTGCATAGTTTTTCTTATATGAGAAACCCAAAAATATATAAAGAGAAAAAGTAAAAATAGATAATAGGAAAGAAGGTGATAGATCTTTTGCAAAAGAGAAGGGGACCAAAAGATAGAGGGAAGAGGGAAGAAAAGAAGGACGAGATTTAAAAGAGAATGAAAATGTGTTATATAGATATATCAGCTCTCTACAATGAATGTAATTATTATGTACTGATTACAAACATTATGTAATGATGACAATCATTATGTAATAACTGCAAACAGATACTAATAAATGAACATTGAAATAATTTGTGGGTTTACGTTTTCTTTGGAGTATCATTAATTCTAACTTTATGCGTTTCTTTCAAGTCTTAAGAACTTTTATCATGGATGCTGTCATCTAGATTTCAGTCAATTCAAGATAACCAATGAAGCCAAGTACTCTATGACTTTCCTCCTTATCTTCACTCTTGCTTCCTGTAAATTGTGCTTTCTATTACATTTTTGTGAGCCACATTGTCTATTATAAAATATTTCAATAGAGACAATGATTCTGACTCACAGATTAGATGGTGCTTGTGCTGAACACTGGAACTATCTGTTGCAGTTTAAACAGTGGCCTTACCCAGACTATCGCTAAATCTTTGTGTGTTCATCCAAAGGTGGTCTCATTGGTCCTTAAAACGACTTTTAGGTTCACAAGTATAAACTGTACATGGAATTTAAATACATTTGCAGGATATATATCTTACAGGCTGCAACTGGTTTAACCTGTTGCACCTACAGAGGGTGATAAGAAGGAGAGGAAAATGTAAAATTGAAACTAATAACTTATGTTGCTTGATATACCTGGGAAAGAAACCTGAGTATAATGGAGAAAGATGAAAGAAATGCTTCAGTGTGGTTTCTTGGACTGCATCTCCAAACTGTGCCTTTTGAAGAAATTTTATTTTTCTATGCATCACATTTCTTCACTATACAATGAGGAAATTTAACCAGGCTGTCTCTGAGCTTTCTTACAAACTTCAGTTTCTTAGTTTCTATAGCTTTTTTTCCTTCACCATTAAAAAATGAACCAGAGAAAAGGGGAAAACATTAAACATTTAATACTTTGATTTTATAATGAACCAGTAGCTTTATAGTGAGTAAAATTGTCTTACTGGAATTAACCAGTTATTACAGGCTATTTTGGCATGAGTACTGTAGATAAATAGAAGTAGACCATCTGTCTATGTATTATCTATGTATCATTCATTCTTTTGTATTACATTTATTATGTGCCAGTCAATTATTATTATGTCCTCTAATCACTTTTTACATATTAGCTCATTTAATACTGCTATAATTCCATGAGGTGGAAAGTATTGTTTCTCCCTGTTTTACAGATGAGAAAATAAGCTTAGGGAAGTTTAGTATCATTTCAGAAGTCACACTTCCATACAAGATGGATTCGAATTCCAGCGGTCTGACTCTAGGTCCAGGGCTTTTTGCTGCAATATTAGTCTAGTGGGAAATACAAAGAAGAAATAAAGAGGAGGAACAGAAGGAAGAGGAACGAGGCATCACGACAGCATAAACACTTTCCCAGGGGGTAAAGGGCAAGAATATTCACTCGCTTCCCATCCTTATTCTTTAAGGTACCTATGCTCAGCTGAACCTGATTTAAAGTAAAGTAATACATCCAATACTTTACCATGTTCCTATTTTGTATCTGGCATTGTGCTATGATTATCACACAGCTATATATTTTAATGTACACAACTGCCCAGGAATGGTGCTGTTAAGTCAAATTGGATAAAATTGCCCATAATGGATCATTTTCAATCTATAAAAACATCAATATCATAAGGTTCAACCTACTGTATTATTGTTACTCTTACCTGTTAAAGGAATAGAAGTTTAGCAGTGTTAATGTAACTTTTAAAGTTATAGAGACTCATAGTGATGGTGCTGGTTTCTTGAATAAAGTATGTCAGACTCCAAATCTCACACTTTCAAAATACTACTTTTCCAAAATAAAACCTACTTTTCCATCTGGATTTAATGTTGCATAGAACTTTTCACTATGTGGCTATATACCTTGCCTTTCTGTTTTCAATATCCCTATCTGTCTTTGCACGCACACCTAATGGTACTGCTTGCCATGGTGACATTATTATTCTAAGCCCTTTCTAATTAAAGTATGGTTTGTTAATCAGCAGTATTGCATTGACATGCCTGGCCTGAATGAGATCTTTACAAGCAAACTGTTCTCTGCAAACAACAGGGCACTCTCGGTAAATCAGATAGGTGGCCACAAAAGAAAAATTTAGGATGGCCTGTACAATCTTCCCAGTTCTGAAAAGTACAGTGATTGTCTGCACACGTGTGCTGACTGTCCTTGGACTCTCAGTTAAAAACGTTCCTTATGATGATAGTCCCCTTTCCAAACCCTATATAAACTTAATTTATATATTTATATAATTTAATTTATATAATTCTATCTCAGCTAGCTGCTATCTCTCCCTTGATGTCAGCCCATCCACACACAGTTGCAATAAACTCAGCTGTTCTCAGCTAGTGGCTGAAATCTGCCCCTGATTTCAGTCTTTGTTCACACCTGGACAGGAACAAAACTTTTTTCTCACAAAGCCTATCTTCAAGTGGCCTCTCACACACTTTTTATAATAGGTACTTCTTGTTAGAAATGCCGAATCTCAGCTCGCCTTTGCCTCTAGTACTACTGAATCAGAATGTGAATTTTAAAAAAGTGTCCACAAAAGCACTTAAAAGTTTAATAAGCTCGTTTAGAGCATTCAGAGGCTAAAAGCATAAGGCACTGGAAGCTCCATCTGATGAGGAAAGTCAGTAAAATATTGCTTTAATGGACTATTAGGGAAGCAACCCCTCTGTGAAATGCAGATGGTAGTTATACATTCAGATAAGAGAGTGGGACAAGAGGAATTTTACATGTTGAGAAAGTTCAGATGCTGGGATCCTTGCCGAATGAGAGAAATGAGGCTATGAAGTTTTATTAAATTGGCCAATTCTGTGAGACGTCCTAATTCTTCTCTCTCTCTCATGTTGACCTTCTACTTGCCCTGTCCGTTTAAGACTGAACTTCATTCCTGAAAATGTTGACAATTTTATTTTCCTATTTTTGTGCAGCTTAAAAACATAACATACTCAAAGATGTGTAAATAAAAAGCTTACTCTCATCCATGGGGATTTACTCAGTTCTGAATCATATCCTATTAACTCCAGGGAAAGGCTTGCACCCATACTGAAAGAACCACAGGAAGAAGGTTTTTGAATTAAGTAGAATATGAATCAGGCTCAGGGAAATCCCTGAGAATTTAGAGCTAGAATTGAGAGTTCTGAAAGGATCCAGTTAGGATGTTTCCCTGAGATAACGAGCACCAAGAATAACAGAAATGGCCAGGGGAAAAAGAAACACTGTGTGCCAAAGCAATACCTGTGTAATGTGATAAGGTGATAGGATTCCCTGCCCATCTTGTACTGACTAGAGCTGTGGATTGCTACTTCATGGTATAGGAGGAAGGAGAGGGTAATACATGTCAATTCATCAATTCTGCTTCTAGCTGAATAAGGCAAAGAGAATGTATGGGATAGAAAGGATTAAACCAATGCAAACTTAAAAGAATAATTTCAATCACTTGTTTATATATTTTCCATGAATATGAAAAGCTATTTCTATTCCAAAAGGGGATTGTTAGCATCTGTTTAAAATTCTAGTAGTACAAAGTGGTGTTCAGAGAATTTCTAAATTCTTAGTTCTTCCCTTATTTCTAAAGGGAAATTCTTAACCAATGCTGTCTTTCCCTTATGTGTTTTTTTCCTAGAGATTCATTTCAAAATTACTTACATAATGACAGCATACTGAACAAATTGCTTTGCATACTTATCTGTTTGCTAAACAGTGTATTTTGGAGACTGTTCCACACCAATCCCTACAAAACTGCCTCATTTTTCATAGCTTTGTAGTGGTCTGTTGGATGGTTAGATATTACCATAACTTATTAAGCTAATCCCCAATTGATGAACAGTTAGGTTTTCAGTCCTTTGCTTTACCTGTCTGTGTGCATCAGACAGACAACTTAGCCTTATGCGTAAGGGTTGAGCCTGTAGAGATGAATTTCTTGAGTTCAAAGACCAACTCTATACACCATGAACTGGTGGGAAAGTGACTACTTCTCTTTGCCTTCTGATATGTTGTAAACCATTATGCAAGGGTGAGCTACTTGCACGTGGGGTAGTGCTTCTGTAGGACAAATTTCTAGAAGTAGAATCACTGTGCCAAAGAGTATATGTATTCATAATTGTAATATATATTATATTGCCCTTTGTAAGTTTTATAACTTATGCAAAGCATAAGTGTACCTCTTCCTTCACAATTTGAGTATGTTAGTAAGCAAATATTTATTTTTTCCATTTATTAGCCAGTTAAAAGCCTGTCCACCAGTAAACTTTAGAAAAGACAGAAGAAAAACACAGAAGTGAGCAATAGGATTAAAAGGACACATTCTCCATTTTTTCTGAGGTATATGTCATCATTACAAAAATAATTAAATGTAACTCAATTTTCATCAACTAGTAGGTGGCATTACAAAGCAGGTGAAAATTATGCTCACTTTGCCAAGCCTAACCTCCAAAATACCCTGTTATCATCACCTTCCTCTCCCTCACTTCTTTTCTCTCCCCCACTGTCCCCTAAGGAGGGACCACTGCCCCCTCAGGTTGCTCTGTGGCTGCACTCCAGGACACGCCGACAGTGTGGATCCGTGGAGCCTTGGCGTCCTTCCCCCATTCTTCTTTCTATATGTTGCCACCTCTTCTAAGAAGTTGCAGACACCCCCCCCCCAACATGTGGTAGAGACCAGAGAGGGATCCAGGCCTACTTGTAATAAGCCGACTTTCCTTGATTAACGCAACCCCTCTAAAGTTTCTCCAGTTTGGGCCCTCCACCTTTTGTTATCATCTACTTGCTTTGAGATTTGCTATCATATTTCCTTCTAATCTGTGAACTAACGTAGCTGTTTTTTAAAGTTTAAATTACTTTACTATTACTATTACTCAGCTATTTTTAAACTATACATTTGCCATATGGTCAAAAATTGAAACAAGGTATAGACATGTAAATAAAAAGGATAAGTCTCTATTCTTCTTAGGTCCTCTAACGTCTCTTATCCCATCTCCCTCTAGTTATTTTTTATGTGTTTTTTCAGAAAATATCTATGTATGTGTGTGACCACAGGTAAAATACACTTTGAAATAATATGGAACGCTGGTAAACATACTCTCCAGCAACTTAGTTTTTTTCCTTTAAAGTTATATCTTGACCTTTTTTCTTGAGTATAGAATATAGATCTATATATTTTTGATGACTGCACTGTGAGTTACTGCATTGACCTAACAACTTTATTCAAAGAGTACTTTGATTTTACAGTAATAGTAGAACGTAAGCATTCAATCCTTCTCCCATTCCCATTGAGGAGGCTGAGGTGCTAAATTCAGTGGAAGTTACAACAGGAAGTGCTCAGTGTAGAAAAATGAAATTATGTAACCAAGTCTTTCTACAGTACTTGCAAAGACAAAGCAGTATTCTTAGAAACCTACCATAATCCAGAGCTGTGCTAGGTATTATCTAGCATAGCATTCGTGATACACACAAAACTAGTTTTATGTGTTAAAACTAACACAGAAAAGAGAAAAAACATTTTTCCTATTCTCCCTTCATATCCACACCCCACCTGTGTTAAGCTCCATATTTTTAACATCAGGACATAGGAAGGTACAACTTTATTATTACATTAGGGCTTTCTGCGACGTGAGTACATTTTGTCATTAAAAAGGAGTAACTAAGACAGTGGATATGTTCATTTGCTTCACTATAGCAGCCGTTTTCTTACCTCTGTGTATCCCATAGCATCATGCGATAGATCTCACAACAAAACTCATTTTTAAAAAGGTTAAGATGGTAGTAGAGATTTTCAATGGATTTTCAGTCTCCAGTACTGCTGATGACATATTGCGGCAATGCAAGTCTCTCTCATTATAACTTGTATCAAGCAAGCTTGTAATCCCAGCACTCTGGGAGGCTGAGGCAGGAAGACTACAGATTTGAGCCCAGACTGGGAAAGTAGTGAGACCCTGTATCAAAAAAAGTATATATAAATATATGTGTATATACACACATATGCATATCTACCTGAGATATTACATATATATATATAATTCATATGTTGTCTCACATATGTGAACTGTAGAATAGAATGCAAGGTAACCTTAAAGTAGTAAGGGATTACTAGGGAAGGAGGAAGGGGCTGGGAGAGGGAAAGAGAAAGATGAGAGAGGGTTTTAGGGAGGGGTGGATAAGATCAATGTGTATATTCAGCCCCAGTATGAAACACACGCACAATCACAAGTGCACGTGTGCATGTGCACGCACACACAATTATAACAACTGAAAGAAAAGTATTTTGAATAATACATAGGAAGTGACAGCTGCCTTGGTCCGTTCTAGTTGCTATAAAAAAATAATAGACTAGGTAGCTTAGAAACAATATAAATTTACTTTTGTTGATCCTAGATCTTGGATGTCCAAGATCAAAATAGATATCTTGTGAGGTATCTGGTGAGGATTGCTTCCTCAGATATGGTATCTTCTCGCTGAATCCTCACTTGAAGGGAGGAGAAAGAGCTACTTTGAGCTTTATAAGGCTACTAATACCCTTCAAGAAGAGTTTGACATCAACTCTAATCACCTCCTAAGCACAAGAGGTTAATATACCAGAGGGATTGCCCATGGGCTAACCTAAGAATAGGAGAGGCGTGCACCTTAGATAGCCACAGTAGCCCTATAATTAGTCGAAATTTGAGCGTATTGACTGGTCCAAGCTGGTTTAAACTTGAGCCTTCTAATGTGAGCTTGTTGATTAGTCCAAACCCAATTATCCTAATTGGCTCAAATTCAAGAAGGACATCCAGGACAGCTGCCTTAATTGCTTTTCTCATTGCTGAGACAAAATGCCCACGCTCAAAGATAAAGGAGGGAAAGTTTATTTTGGTTCATAGTTTGTAGAGGTTTCAGTCCATAATTGTCTGGCTCCAAGGCAAGGCAGGATGGCAGATGCATTACAGAAAAGAAATACTCCACGCCACAGCAGGGCAAGCAACAGCAGTGCAGTAGCAGAAGCAGCAGCAGCAGCAGCAGCCATTTTTCTGACCCTTATATTCTACGAGGCTTTGGTGGGGTAGGTAAATACAAGCCATAACAACAGCCGAAGCTGTAACAGCGGCAGTTCCATGGAATATCAGGAGCTATGAGCTGTTTGATTGACAGCTGTCACATCTGAAAAAGTAGGAGGGCCCAAACTGGAGAAACTTCAGAGGGGTTGCGTTAATCAGGGGAAGTCGGCTTATTACAAGTAGGCCTGGATCCCTCTCTGGTCTCTACCACATGTTGGGGGGGGCGGTGTCTGCAACTTCTCAGAAGAGGTGGCAACATATAGAAAGAAGAATGGGGGAAGGACGCCAAGGCTCCACGGATCCACACTGTCGGCGTGTCCTGGAGTGCAGCCACAGAGCAACCTGAGGGGGCAGTGGTCCCTCCTTAGGGGACAGTGGGGGAGAGAAAAGAAGTGAGGGAGAGGAAGGTGATGATTGTCAGCCGCATCATTCCCTCCTCAGCCATCACAGAAAAGGGAGACTCGGGTGCTTCTTGTCTGTCTCAGGATCGTTGCAGCAGGAATCCAGATGGTGACTTTTGAGAATTCACCCGCTAACCACCAGGACACAGAGACAATGGGCACCCTGGTTATATCTCAGATCAGTGACAGTGGGGCTGATCCCAACAGTGATGTGATTAAATTTGTGGTTTTTGTAAGATCTCTACTTTCTAAATCAGAGGACTTTGAATGATTAGTAGTGATTGTAAATATGAGTCTAGATTTGGAGTGGCTCCACGGAAATGCTTTAGGAATGACAGGATGTAGCATGGAAAAATAGACAATCACTAGGTTAAGGGTGTAGGCTCTAGATCAGATAGAGTTGCATTTGAATTTTGGCTCTTGTTTATGAGCTGTGCAGTATTGAGAATGTTGCTTTATCTCCAGAAGCCTCTTTCCTGCATATACATAACAATAGTAATACCAACACCATATATTATTGTAAGAGATAAGTAATAATAAAATAATAAACACACTTTGACATTATTTTACAATATTATAAAATAATACACTGACACTGGAAAGCACTCAGCAATGGCTATGTCCTTTGTTACTACTTCTAGTACAATTATCCACTTATTGGATGGTGACGGACTTTTCTGTAACTTGGTTTATGGAAATATTTCTCTAAGGCAGCTTACTCGTATAATTGTTATGAAGAACAATATGAACCACAGTCTCTCCAGAATGTAACTTAAAAACTCTTAAGTAATATTTAAGAAGAACATTTCTTAATTGTTTTGTGGTGGAGTGAGTTGCTATCATCTACTCTTCCCAGGAATGATGATTGTTTGGTTCCATTTAACAAGAAGTTAAACAAAAGTAAGTACTTCTATAGTGTTAAAATGGTGCTAAACTCTATGCTTTTTTAATCATTAATATTTCTTTCACAGTGTTCAAACCTGCGGAAAAGGTCATTGCAAAGATATTGCTGTTTTAGTTTTCAACCATTCTTTGTAGAGATTTTAATTAATTATATTTACGAAATACCAATTTTGGTAAAAATTCCAAGTGTGGGGGAGGGTTGGCAAGAGGGAGATAGAGAAGAAAGAAAAAGAAGGGGACATTTTTGCCAGTTTGAAGAACTGGAATTGAAAATTTAGGTGACCTGGCCTTTTGGAGGTTACCATAGCTTTAGAAGTATAGAAAAACACTGTCTTAATTTGTATCTGATACTAGAAAAAAGAACAAGATTATGACTATGGGAACCATGAACAGATGAGAAATTGTTAAAACGATCTTAATAAAGAAAAAATATTAATCCCATAAATGAGGCATTCGAAGGCCCCTCTTTTGGTCTTATTCAGGATTTTGTCTTTTTTTTTTTCAAGGCGAAAAAGAACTTTTAAATACAAACAGACATCCACTATTTGGGTTTCTTGTTTAAGTGCTAAATCCCAGAATTAAGTGAGCTCAGGCTATTTTAAATATACAGTATACTTCAAAACACAAATGTTAATGGCTCAGTTTTTATATACAAAGTGAATAAATTAAATTGAATTAAGGAGGTACGGTGGACCCTTGACTTACGAACTCAATTCACTCAGATTGCTGGTTGCAATTCAAGATGGTCAATGAAGGTTCAGGCTCCTCACACAGCCTTCACAGTCTCTCTCCTATATACAGGCAGATCTCAGTGGCCTTAGAGCGACACTGGCCCAGGATTTCTCAATTAACCTCGTACAGAAAAGGATGTTGTAATGTTCCTTCCAGAACTCGTTAAGGGTTAAATCTGTATCTGAGACCATCTGGAAGTATAACAGGCCAAAATTCAGGTCATAAATCAAGACTTTGTTCATAAGTTAAAACTAAAATTCTAGTTGTAACCCAAGTTGTTCATATGTCAGGCCAGTTGCAACGTGAGGGCCCACAGTATACCTGACAGTTACCAGCAATTAGTGATTTCTCGCAGACTGTTCTACATTGTATATAACTAATTTCTCCTTCCAGTGAAAGCTTAGATAGAGCTAATTAGTTTTTTATTTTTATTTTTTTTTCTTTAAATGAGGATCTAAAATGTCCTTCAAAGTTCTAGGTTCTGTCTGCAGGTTCTGCAAAGCTTATTCATTTTCTCTTCCGGTGAGGTGAGGAACAGTCCCTCTGTGAGGGGTATTAGAGAGCATAGCTGTATGAGATAAAAATGTTTGTAAGTCTCCCTCCTCTATATGTATTTATTGCTTATTATTTGAAAGATCAGAGGATGAGATTTAAATAAAAATTTGTTAAAATTAATTCAAATATGGTAAAGAAATACTGAATCCTACTTGTGACTGAATTTGTAGGGAGGGAAAGTATAGCAAATAAATTTCTCCCTCTGAGAGGAAAAATATTTCTTTCTGAGTGGAAGATCATTTTAAGGTTTTACATAATCCTAGAATTAAGCCACAACACTCAACATTGTTTTCTCGAATTTTTTTTTTCTTAAGGAGGAAGAACAGGACAAAGACTAAAGAGTACTTGCATAGAGTTGTTACAATTTCAGCAACACAGTTACATTTTCAGACAGCTTTAATAAAAATAAGTGCTATCCTATACAGCCTATGTATTTAGAGTGTCTAAGTAACGGTTTTTAGCATATTCACAGATACGTGCAACCATCATCATAGTGAATTTTAGAACATTTTCATTATTTCAAAAAGAAATAGCATCAACCTTCTTCACTTCTTCTGGCTTTAATCAATCCTAAATTTACTTTCTTTCCCTAAGATTTTCTTATCTTGGATATATTGTATTAATGGAATCACATGATATGCATTTCTTTGGTGGCTGGCTTATTTTATTGAGCATAAGATTTTCAAAGACCATCCTGTTATAGAATGTACCAGTATCATTCCTTTTTGTGGTTAGATATATTCCACTGAGTAGGTATAACACGTTTTACTTATCTTCCATTGTCTAATGGATATTTGAGTTATTTCTGGTTTTTATTATGAATGATGCTACTATTAATTTTCACCTGTACATATATGTCTTCATTTCCTTTGGGTTTATATTTAAAGACTGTGATTTCTGGATAATTGTTAATCTATGCTTAATTTTTCAGAAACTACCAAGTGTTTTCCAAAGTGGCTGCACCATCTTATGTTCCCACAACTAGTGTGTAAGGGTTCCAATTTCTCTATATCCTTATTATTATCTGGCATTTTGGTTCTAGTCATCCTAGTTGAAAAAATAATTTAAAATACAGTAAAATCTTTGATCGCAAGCAACTTGCTCTGAGAGTGTTCTGCAAGAAGAGCAAACATTTCTAGTAAGTTTTAACTTGATGAATGAGAGATCTCTTGAAATATCAGTAGTACATGACATCCAACGTCACATGATGGCAACTGAGCCAATGGTGCCCCCTCCCTGTCTCTCTCTCTCTTCTCTTTCATCATAGGGTAATAGGTGATCATCTCCCAACAGCAAGGGATTATGGAGGTTTTGTCTACAGAGGAGGAGAAGAAAAAGGCAAAGATATCTCTCACTTCAAAAGAGATGAGAGAGATATATACAATGTGGGAAACAGTGCAAAATTTTATAGTAGAACCAACTGAATAAGACTATAATGTTGGGAGTGATGAATCTGTTTAACAACAATGCAGTGTCACATTTCCATGAAATCCTCACAGGAGGAAGAAGCAAGTATCATTGGCTAGGTTCCTTGTTGAAGTTGAATGAAAAGAAAAAGATTCCATTGAGCCACTAGCAGTGATTCCATTAGTGAGAGTGAAAGTTGTCATACACAATAACCCTTCTTTCTCTAATTACAAAGGTAACCAGCTACAAAGGTTTTTAAAGGTAAGCACAGATTAGTTTGTTTTTTTCTTTATATTTGTATTATATTACAATATTGTAATCATTGTTATGTGAATATTTTTGGGTTGTGGAACAAATCATCTGAGTTTCCATTATTTCTTATGGGGAAATTCAGTTTGATATACAAATGTTTTGGATTACAAGCATATTACCAGAATTAATTATGCTTACAAACCAAGGTGCTACTGTATTGTGAAAGAAATGAAAAGAATAATGAAATTGTTCCAAAATTCAAACTTTGCTATACAGAAGAGGCATGTACATCGATTAATGCAATTTTGAGTTGAAATGTTTAAGGGTAGGTTAAGGTGACTTCTAGTTTCACTTCAAGGTACATGAGAAATTAAGAATATTTGAAAAGAAATGAGAAAATTAGTCAATTTTATGGGTAAGCTTGTATGTGTATTTTTGTTTAAGTAAAACAATAGGTTTAGATGATGCTTAGTTTAATTAGGATTTTTAAAGATAAGCCAAAATGTCTTATTTGCAGCTGTACCTGACCTCAAGCACTACTTCAGCATCAGCTGGGCCTCATTTCTGGGACCTTGAATGTCTACATTTCTCTGCCATGATATAAGCTGCCGCTTTGACAAATGTCACCTTTCTTCCAAAAACTTTTTAACCCCTTCCTTGGGTTTGCCTTCACAGTCCATAACACTTATTTTCAGTAACTTCTAGGGCAATAACTCTTAAGAATTTGAAAGTCTTGAGTTTTTGCAAATAGACACTGGTTGCTAAGATGCATAGTGTAACTAAGTTTACAATTTAAATTTTTGAAGTTTGCAAACCAGTTATGAAGTCAGTTCAAAATAAGAGATACGATTGAAAGACAAAGCCCAGACTACATAAATGACATTGAATAAAATGTGCTTCTTTGATTGCTCTTTAAGATGAACACTTTGAATACATTTTGTTTAGGTATAACCTTTCTGAAATTTGAAAGATCCCATCTCTAACTTTGGAGTAGTCATCCCAAGATGTCAAGAAAACTGTGATTATGTATAGTTCATTCATTTTACTGATACATTTTCAAATGCAATGAAATTTCTTTTTTTTTTAATGATAGACATTTTAGTTCACTCTAATTTTTACTTCTACAAACAATACACAAGACCCTCTATCAATGTTTCAATGAAGTTCTGTGGATGAAAAAGCCTCAGAGAGAATGTTTAAAAGTGTATTTATCTTTCAGTGAAAATTATAGCTTAAACAAATAACTTTGGGTTGATAGCTGTTTTAACTCATCACTCTGACTATATTACTGATTTATTTCTAAACTTTGTTGTAGGCGATATGTCTGCTATATGGAATGACTTTGAGAGTACTCTTTCTCTTTCAACATAGACAAAGATTTTGAGGAGTATTGGTGTTAAATCTTCCATAAATCTCTTATAGAATTCAGCAGTGAATCTATCAAGTCCTGGACTTTTCTTAGGTAGTAGATTTTTTAAATTATGGCTTCAATGTCATTACTTGTTATGGGATTTTTAAGTCTTCTTGGTTCTGTTTTGGAAATTCACACACAGGTAGAAATATTTCCATTTCTTCTAAATTCTCCAAATTATTAGTGTACAGGTCTGTGATGTTGTTGCTAATAATCGTGTTTGTGGTAGTGTTTATGGTGATTTCACCTTTTATCATTTCTGACTTCATTGATTGTGTCTTTTCTATCCCCTTTTATAAAATTGGCTAAGAGGTTGTCTGTTTTGTTCATTCTAAGAACAAGCTCTTCGAATCATTGATTCTTTGTATTTTCTATTTCATTGATTTCTGATCTGATCTTTATACTTTCCTTTTTTGTACTAGTTCTGGATTTGGATTGTTTTTGTTTCTCTAGCACCTTGAGATGCATAATGTTTTAAACATGATTTTCTCTTTATTATTGTACTTAATAAATATTAATATAGTTTCCCAGTAATTTTGTGGTTCTTAATATTTTAAATAATTTATATTCAATTTTCCTAAAGTATATTTTTATTTGATAGTCATATGATTTTTCTAAAATATATGAATAAATGTATGTTAATCTACATGTACATGCATTGTATAGTTATATCTTCACTATTTTAAGCCAATTTTCAGAGTGTTCACTTAGGCAGCACATATACTAAGCCAATTGCCAGATGTTTTTGTCTGACAATATATACAGTCTAGTTTATGATTTTTAATATAATATTTAATGTAACTCTCCTTACTAATACCATTTCATAGTTTTGTAACACATTTTAGTATGGGAGATTTCCAGGTGAATAGTCCTTTGAGTTGAGCATGCATATCAAACACGAAAACAGCAATAATTTTAAAAAATAGTAAGATTCTGAGAGGTCCATAGAGGTTACTAATGCTGAAAATTATGTCCAGTCAGGGTTAATTGTTGTTTTTATAATAAACTGATATAGAAATAGCCCATTTGCCCATCAGTTGGAAACCTGATAAAGAAGATGTGGTTTTTCTATAAAATGGAATATTACTCAGCCATAAAGAATGATAAATTAGATTCATTCATAGGAAAATGGATACATTTTGAGGATATACTCCTAAGTGAAATAAATAAGTCACACATGTGTAAATACCAAATAGTTTCTCTGGTGTGAAAAACTAAAATAGTACACAAGATCCTAATGAGATAATTGACAATGTGAAATAGGAAGAAAAGGGCTAAAGGTGTATGGAAAGGGGGAAGGGTAGGGGAAAGGGAATAAGGGAAAAGAAAAAATATGAGAAAATGAAAAAATGGAAATAAAGTGTTTGTAAATGGGGAGGGGAGGAGTGGGTGAAGGAAGAGCAGGGACAAGGGGAAAAATGAGAACCAAGACCTGTCATGTAAAGGTACAAGATCCCAATAATGAATGTAACTGTACTGTATACCTAAAATGTACCAATAAACTCAATAAAAAAATTGTTATGGGCATGAGATTACTAAGAAGTGTGTCATTTGGGTTTTTATCCAGGAAGAAGGAATGATCCAATAGGGGAATTTCTATTCAAATCTGAATATTTTATGAATCTTAATTTCTAAAACACAAAACTAAAAGCAAATAAAAATAAATGTTTTAAATCCACCAAGTTGATGAAAGATGTTCAAACCAAATTAATAAGATAAATTGTATGAGACAATTCATAACTTTAGTCTTTCACCATTTGAGCTTTGAGTTTTGATTTTAAAAGCCTGCAGGGTTTTATTTTATTTTTTACATAGAGTGGAAAAGTGAAGATTTACTTGGGAAAACAGAAAAAGAAAAAAGCATTAGACAGCAGGCTATTATAAGCAACTTTTCTTATTTATTTACAGTAACATTGCTAGCATGTTAAACATTTAATTGCAAAGAATACATGTTATGTAAGAAATTTGAAAATAAATTTAAAAAATCATTTGTCAATCCATACTACATATAACATTTCCAGCCATTTTTAAAAGGATGATAAGGGTAAATATGGAATTATACTAGCAAAATTATTTGGTGAAACATACCAGTGACATTTCCAAATTTTCCTATAATGTGATTTTAGTGGTTGTGTAATACTGCATATACAGCTTGTAGATTTTTAGTTTTTGAAGACTCTTAATTACGACTGCTTCCAATATTTTGTTGTGATTTGTAATACTACATTAGAGTCATTTATGTGCAGAGCAGGTTTTAAAGTCAGCGTGAAAGGCAATAGTCTTACTGTCAAAATTATATTAAAATTCTACTAAACAATTTCTACCTGGGACATTCATGTTCTGTCTCCGAATAGATCCATTTGGCCAGGTTTTCCTCCTGGTATCAATAAGGACTTTTTTTACTGAAGGTTGGCATTTTTAAAGAAACATGATTATTTATTAAATTAACAAGAAATTATTTGTCATTGGGAATTGATAAGAAACTGGGCTTTAATATGGGCAAAAATTTGGAGAGTTTAAGGGGCCAGCTCACTAATGCGGTCTTAGTGGAATGGATTGGAGCTCCCAAGGGCTATGCCACCTTCTGTATCCCTTTCCTGCGATGTAAGATTTTGGTGGTCGTGACAGGCGATGCTGCCCCCTGCTTAGCTGTGCGGGAAGCAGTCAGAGAGTGCGGTTCTCTGGGCTTTTTGGCGTGACAAAGCATGAGAGACCGGATTCATGATTTGCTTTTGACTAAGAAACTTAGTCATGGGGAAATTCTACCTAACGGATATTATCAATGGGTAGAAAGGAGTTACACAAACCAACAAGTATCGTCAGTCTTTAGGAAAATACCATTTTCTTTCTTTCTGTAATTAAGTGGAAAATAGAGAAGTCGTCTGGTGTTTAGAAACTGTGGTACAAATTAGAACATAACATAGCAAACTGAGGACCCTATGCTCCAAGAAACACTGTGGGACCAACTGAGGGAAATAGGTTCATAGCTTTTATTTTATGGTCACTCTTTAGCTTAATACCATAGGATTGAAATGATAGGCAGAATTATCTGTTTTTTGTTTAAATCATAATTATTTTATTTTTGTAAAAGAGTATGAGTAAGTTTAGGATGTGCATTTCTAGGGGACCATCCATTTCTATAATGTCTTAACCAAGCAGCCATTCTCTCTCTCTCTCTCTTTCTCTCTCTCTCTCTCTCTCTCTCTCTCTCTCTCTCTCTCTCATCTCTCTCTTTGAGACAGGGTCTCACTATGTAGTTGAGACTGATCTGGAACTCACTACTTAGCCCGGGCTGGTCTCAAACTCACAGCAATCCTCCTGCCTCAGCCTCCCGAGTGCTGGGATTACAGGTATGCGCCACCATGCCCAGCAGCCATTGTCTCTTGAGTGAGTCTATGGATAGTTGTGAAGCAGAACTTGAACTCAATAAATTTGAACTCATATTTTATACGTATTTTTCCTGGAAGCCACTCTGATGCTCTCCTTTTATGCTCACTGGGGCTCATGCCAGAAAGAAGATTAAGGACCAACTTTGCACTATCTCTCTTAACATCTGGAAAAAGAACTGATACTTTCAAGCAGACCCGAAGCTATGGGAATAAGAGGCCTGTGACATTTCTGTGAAGCTGGAAAATCTTTGAGAAAGAGTAGTCTGTAAGAAAAATTCATGTCGCTGTGTCACTGGCAGACTCTTTTTCCTTTCCTAAGGCCACTTCTGGGGAATTATTATGCCCTTTCTATGAATCAGCTTCAAGTAAGGTAATAAATAAGATAATATGAGCATTGCTATGAAACTAAAGAGGGCTTTTTCTCCCGGATATGGAGGCTTCTTTTTCTGTGGCTCTCACGTCATGTAGACGTCCCTGAGTCCTTGGAGGGCATCTGATATTCCTTATGGAAATATTGCTAATACTTCATGTAAATGGAAGAAATGGAAGGGATGTTGCAGGCTTTCTTTTCTTTCTCGTTTGTTCTGTGCAAAAATATATTTCATGGTACAAATTTTCCAATCTGAGCTCTCCCAACAACAATTTCTTTCTTTATAAATTAGTATTTCAGTTTTCAACGGTTCTGCCTAACAGCCCGTTTAAAATACATTTTTATCTTACTCTTTCAATTTATGGGAATAATATTCCTACTTAAATTTCTGGCGGCAGTAGAGTCTCACTAAGGTGTACAAAGACCAGTAGTTTTCTGGCATGGTACAGTTTCCCGTAACCTCATTATCACTCCATTTGGTCTCCCCTTTTCTGATAAGGTATCTCTATCCCTCTCTGTTCTTATGGACTTTTTACTTCAATTCACCTTTTTCTTCTTTAATATACATTTATTTTTGGTTTCACATTCAGAGGAAGGTTTATTTCCCTGAGATAAACTATGCTGTGTTTTGAATCTTTCTTTGACTCTAATGAAAACCTTGGGCTGAAATGCATCCTATTCTCTCACATTTCTTTCTCCTTGCTGATTCTTCTCCTATGCTCTCAAAATATCATAATCCCTGCCTGCCTATCATAAGACATTTTCTCTCACTTTTATTTCACTGCCAAACTTATGTACAAAAACTCCACACCTTTCATATTTCCACCACTCATGTTCTTTTTAAACTGTTGCATCCACAGCTCTGTCTCAATTTTCTTTCTTGATAACCAACAATGACCTGGTAAATTTAGGTATTATTCTTGGCTTGTATTTCTTGAAGGGTTGAACAATGGAGATCAGTACAAATATCCTTGAAACTGTGGGTCTTACTTCATTAATCCAGTCTAAACATTTAAAAAATGCTTTAACATGTAATAATTCATGCTGTCCTCAGAGCACTTTATTCAGTGGTACCTTGATTACTATTATTCTACAGATTAGGACAATTGAGTCATCTGCCTAAAGTCCAATGGCCTTGGCTGCCTAATTTAATGGACTCCGCGGTGACATCCCATTACTGCTACCTTACTATGATCTCATTGTTCCTCATGACCGTCATTGGCTCTCATTTTCTCTCTCCACTCATTAAAAAAAATAAAGCAGTCTTGTCTTATTAATAAGACTTTCTAGCAGTCAATCAATACTGCTCTTGCAACATAACTTCTTCATTTTGAATCCAAACTTTCGGTTTATTTGACTACTTGTATTTAAGGAGTCATTTCCATATTCCTGTCCTATTGTATTTTACACCCATCTTTTAAGATACTCCCTTTACAGATCTCCACTTTCTTTGAAAACTTGTGTGGGACAATCTCTCAGACACTTTACTGGAAGTTTAAATGAGAAGTAATGGCCTACTTGAAATTTCATGTCTGCCTCTCTGCTATAGGGAAAATGTCACTAATTAAAGCCTAACCAGGTGTATTGGAAAAGAGGTAATTTTTCCAAAAGAAAACCCACTGCTGTTAGAAAAGGAGAAATGATATTGGGAAATAGCAAAAGAAGTTGTGATAGGTGTTGAATAAATGTTGAAAGAAGTTAGTCGATAAGCTTATGGCATTAATCATTACATTTAGACTTAATTTTGCAAGACTACCATGGCCGATTTGCATTTGTTATCTCTGATTAAAGCTGAGCAAACATATATGGTAAGTAGGGGCTAAAAAATTCAGGGGCAAAAAGCTATGCAAGTCAAGGGCATTGAAAAGATAAATTTAGAACCACCAGCCGGCAGACCCTCATTTGGGTATTTAAATTCTAGACTGTTTGCTGAGAGGTATCCAGAACATTAGGTGATATGTTATCTAAACTATACTTCTGCCTGAATCTAACAATTAGGAAGAATGAAATTAGTCCTGTTCTTCTATTAATTCTCTTTATTCTCTTAGGTTGACCTCAACTCTAGGGGTGGACAATTGGATTAATAATGTACTGTGCAAGGGTGGCCAGCTTGTGGTACATACAGCTTTCCATCTTTCCATGGACATCCGGGGCTTCTTATTCTATTATTGCTATCATACTTGCCACATTCTATTATGCTTATCTGGGCATGCATCTGCTTTAAGTTCCTGGGATCTTGACTTTATATCTCATATCTCTGCAAGCTTCACGGACCCCTTGGCTGTTGAAGTTTCTGAACAAATTATTCAACAAATGTAGGATGAATGCTTTTTTGGATCTCTATTTTTGTGATAATTGTGATAGCCCATATGCCAAGTAAGAGAGTGTCCTATGTGGAGATGTGTTTTGATTTGTTTGTTTTATCGCATCTTATCTCCCTAAATGAATCAAAATGGTTCATATGTATGATAAAGTAGGATAAAAATATAGTGGTGAATAAATATGAGTAAAGGTAACACTATGGTAGGAAATGAAGATATACTAGGGATGCTGTTGATGTAAAAGTTCATACTCAAAGTTGCATGAGAAAGGATATATATAAAATGATTCCGAGTTTTTCTTTGAGAAAACAGAGAAGATATGGTAGGTAGAAGGTCCTAATAACCTCAGTGAATGAGAATTTTATATGCCACCAACATGAACTAAGATTAACAACATCAACAAGAATGAAAAGCTGGAACTAGAGGAGGAGGGAGAGAGTGGAAGGAAGGGGATTAAAAACGGAGCAAGTTCATTCATGTATGTGCATCCTTTCTCCACGATGAGTGTAAGAGGCATGTGGGGCAAACATGCACCAACAAAACAAAATAGGTCAGACAGAAAAAAGGAAAGAGAACCAAGCCAAGTTTTGGTGGACAAAATACAAATCACACACAAAGGTAAACTCTAGTTTTTATTTCATTCTTAGTTCGTCTTTTAGGCAATATCATACCTGAGAGATGTTTCTATTATGGGTGTGTTAGTCTTCCATTTCCAGGGCAAATATCTGAGATTAACGACTTAAAAGGAAAAAAAGTTGTTTTGATTCACAGTTTCTGTCCATTGCTGTGGGGCTGTGGGGGAGGCAGAACATTGTGGTGGGGAGAATGTGGCTGAGTAGCTCATGGCAAGTGCAAGACGGGGGTGAGAAACAAGAGCCCAATATCTCACCAAGAGCATGACCCTAATGACTGTTTTTCTCTAACTAAAAGTTTCTGTCAGCTTCCAATAGTGCCATCAAGTGATGACCAAATCTTTAACACCTGCGTGAGCTATTGGGGAACAATGAAGACCCAAACTATAAAAACAGATCTTCCTCACTAAGATGCCAAGTGATGTGGTGGGAAAATTCTCCCGTAAGTTTGTAATAAATAAGATCCTTTTGATGCTTTTCATATTTCTCAAAATTAATAGATATTCCAACATCAACTTTAATATAGAAAGAGTTTATTTTAAACAGCCACAGCAATATGTTATAATTATATTCCTTCAATATTATGCTTGGATGTAAGATAATGTCTGGAATACCTGGAAAAGTTTATACACACTAGAATACCTGAAAGAATATGTACACACTTATTTTAAAGAATCATTCAAAGTATGTTTCATTTTTTTCTCTGTGGATTAAACCTAACTTGCAGGATTAATAAAACACTGTTCTCCCTAAATATAAAATAAGATTATATATTATCAATGAAAATCAATATGAAATTGACATGCTTTGTAAAAATTAGTTATATTTATTGAATTTATTATAAAATTTATATCTGAGTAGATGGTTGTACCTTATCATATAGAGATTGGTCAAAGCTTAAGCTAATTTCTAGGCCTCTTCTAGCACATTGGAGAGGAGCTGCCAATGATCACACATTTTTATCACAGAAACAGCTACAAGAGTTTTATGTTATATTTTTAAAAAGAGAACTGTGAAAAATCTTACATGGTCAAACTAATTGAAAACAAAGTAGCTAATCTTAATCTTGGTGATCCTTTAAAATCAAATAAAATCTACAATCTGGATTTTTATTCCTAAATACCTTGACCTGTCAAATTAGGCTGCTAGAGATATAGCAATAATTTATTGAAAAATATCCACACAAAGTGCTATTGTTGACTTCTCTGTAGCTGGTTTTCAGGCTATTTTTTATAATGGCAATTTTGGTAGAAGCACAAGAACTGAGGTCATTTCTACGTAGTTTAAATAATAAATCTTTGTTATCAGCATGTAGAATGCTATATTCTCTACAAGCGAGGGAAAGAATTTATAAATATCATCAACAAGTAGTTTTAAGTCAGGAACAGACTAATTAAAAGTAGATCAGAGTATATAATCCTTGACTCAGTACAGACATTTGTCTCTCCTATATGCTAGAATATTTCATTAATGACAAGATGTTCAAATTGGAAAAAGAATATTAAAATTGTTCCAGGAAAAAAATTGGAATTCTGACCAAATTCTAAAAATTGGAATTCCTATTCCAAACATACTGGACTTCAGTTTGAAAATGAATACTGATCCTTATGAAATACATGAGATGTGGAGGAAGACTTCCATGGAAGATTGTTTTTAATTTTTAACTCAGAAAAGCCCAGGTGGTTGAGATATGTAAAAATATTTTTTAGAAGTAAAGTGTGAGTCTTTTTAACAAATACTATTCGTAAATGTTAACCCTTTAAGCAAGAGGAATTCTCTTTACTGAAACAAAGACGATGGCCCACATTGCCATGAGATATATTAATTCGTGAGATGTGACACTTGTACTAATTTGTCTGTCTAAAGCTAAGTGGTACAGGTTCCAAAAGAAAAGGCATGCAGCAAGATTCAATCTCATGCTCATGCTGATGCATTCCAATGGTATGCAGCAATAAAGTCATTGCCTATGTGTACTATCTTCTTAATTTTTTATATATTTTTATGACTATGTGTAATACATATAGTACATAAAATATACTTTAATTTTAAATATATAATAATCCTCCTAATGATCTCCGCTTGAAGAAAATCATTCTTAGTGGGAGTTAGGAGAAACTTTCATTGTCGCTTGGCATTACTTGTGTTTTTGTAGGTTTTCTTTTCCAGCAGCACTTAGTGAGTTTCAAGGTTAAGATTTGTTTAAAACTATTAACTAAGTGAACAAGACTTATAAGGATTCTCTGCCATGATTATTGTGAAGATGTGAATTCTGGTCAAATCCTGTATAATATTCATAGCATTTGTAACTTGTTTCTCCCCTGTGGACTCTGATGAATTTGAACAGCTGAGCTGTGACTGAAACCCTTGCCACACTTTATACACCGATAAGGCTTCTCTCCTGCATGGACTCTCTGATGGATGTGAAGATTAGAGCTGTGACTAAAACCTTTTCCACAATCATCACATTTATGGGGTTTTCCTGCAGTATGCACTCTCTGATGAATGAGAAGATATGAATGCTGACTGAATCCTTTTCCACACTCCCCACATTTATAGGGTTTCTCACCAGTGTGCACTCTCTGATCAGTGTGAAGCTTTGAACCCTTGCTGAAGCCCTGCCCACATTCATGGCAAGTGTAGGGTTTCTCCCCTGTGTGGACCTTCTAGTGAATTCGAAGTTCTGAGCTGTGACCAATGTCCTTTCCACAGCTGTGACATTTATAAGGCCTCTCTCTGATGAAGTTGGAGATTGGAGCACTGGGTAAAGCACTTAACACAGTCATCACATTTGTAGGACTCCTCACCTCTGTGTGCTAATTGATGAATTTGAAGATTTGAGCTCTGACTGAAGCCCTTACCATGCTCATCACACATATATGGTTTTTCTCCTGTGTGGACTCTCTGGTGAACATGAAGTACTGAACTACGACTAAAATTCTTACTGCACTGGTCACACTTAAAAGGCTTCTCACTTATGTAAGTCTCTTGTGAATGTGAAGTAATGATATTCTACTGAGGTCCTTGGGTTTCATTTCTATGTGGACTCTTTGATTGTGAAGACAAGAGATTGACTAACTCTCTTACCGCATGTATTATAGATATAAGGTGTTTCCTCTGCACAGACTTTCCGATTAAAGTGAACTCCTGAGCTCTGACTAAAGGTACTGCCAACTTCAACACATCCATGCTGCTTCCTCCCTGTGTGGATTCTCGGATGTTTGAATAAATCTCATCTCTCAGAGAAGCAGGATGTACTGAAAAAATTTTAATAGAGCTTTTCTCCAAGAGGATTTTTCTTGTGAAGAACATACCGTGAGTTCCAAAACTAAACTTTTTTACATTTACTACATCCACAATAGTTCTCTTGCATAGAGCGTTTCAGTAGATTATTTTGCCATATTTCCCCAGTGTACTCTGCAAGTGTTTCTTCCACTGGAATTGAAGAGTTGTGAGCAACAAGCTTCTCATTTGTTTCCATGCAAAAAAAGTACATATACCAAGATGGTATCAGTCCCCTTGAAAACCATAGTAATCACTCATACAAACTTCTCTAAAATAATCTTGATTATTTTTTGTTTTTAAGGACTGCCGAGGTATATACTTTTTGCATTGTAAGTTTCAGGAATTATTGCCTTCAAAAGTCAGTTTATAGTTTCCATAGCCTGGTGCTTGTGTGGAAAAAATGAACAACTCTTGACACTGGGAAGGTTATTTGGCATCTCCCTGTTGAATGGTTTCCTTATAGTTCTGATTCTCACATATCTAAATGCCAGCATTCCTCCAGACTTGCCAGCAAAGAAAAGTTGGATATTCTAAATATTTCAGTATTTCTTCTTGTGGTTTGTAGCAATCATTCAGGTTTCACGACATTCGTGTAGTTTTCTCACATGACCTCCCAGTAGAGATATTTTGGAGAAGAATCCAGGAATTTGCACTCCTCCAAAGTAAAAGTAAATAGTTACATCTTCAAATGTTGCTACCATCTGGTCAAAGACCACGATAGAGGTAGAGTGGAAACTGGGAGAGTTAATTCCAAGTCTCTATCTGAAGCAGAAGAAAGCAGCGTCAGCTATACAGAATGATACCAATATTTTTCATCTAAAAGTATTTGAAGTGTGGTAAATATACATTCTGATTTTTCACTTAAATCATTTTTAGGTCTACAATTCAGTAGTATTAAGTATATTCACACTGTTGTGCAATCATCACCACTCTTTTCATACAACACAACTAAAGCTTTGTGTCCTTTAAACAATAAGTTCTGATTTGTCCTTCCTGTCAGTGGCTGCCAAGCACCAGTCTACTTTCTGTATCTATGAATGTGAGTACTCGTGGTACTTCATGTCAATAGAACCCAGTCTGTGTTTTTGTGACTGGCTTTCATACTTAGCACGATGTCCTGAAAGTTCATCCATGTTGTAGCATGTGTCAGAATTTACTCCCTTTGAAAAGCTGAATAATATTCTATTTATATAAATATACTGATTTTGTTTACCCATTCATCCATCAATGGAAACAGGTTGTGCATAATGGTACTATGAAGACTGTGTGAAAATATGTGAGACCCTGCTCTCATTTTTTTAGGATGTACACTCAGAGCTGAAATTGCTGGATAGTATAGTAATTCTATGTTTACATTTTTGAAGGAGTTGACAGTACTTGTTAATGTGTGCGTGCATGTGTGCGTGTGTGTGAGTGTAAAACCATCCCGATGCTTGTGAAGTAGTATTTCACTGTGGTTTTGATTTGTAATTCAATATTGATTAGTAATGTTCAGAACGTTTTCATGTGCATATCTTCTTTAGAGCAAAATTTAACCAGGTTGCTTACCCACTTTAGAAATTAGAGTTAGATTGGTTTTGTTGTTGTGGTTCTTCAGTTATAGGACATTTTTATATATTTTGGATATTGACACATTTACAGATATATGATTTGCAATTATTTTCTGTTATTCTGTGGGTTGTTAATTGTGTCTTATAATGGAGTTTTAAATTTTGGTGCAATTCAATTTATCCATATTTGTGTGTGTGTGTGTGTGTGTGTGTGTGTGTGTGATTATACCTGAGAAATCCTTTCCAAATTGTGGTCTTCATTTCTAAATGAGTAAATAAAGAACAGATGATTCCACCTTTATGCAAATTCTTGCAGATTATAGCAAAGAGAAACTACTTTCAAGTTGCTTCTGTGTGGTGTAAGTAACCCAGATATAAAAATACAATAAAAATCAATATGGAAAAAGTAAATTATAGAACTGTTGTACTTACTAATATAAATAAAAAGAATATATTTACAAATAAAGTCAAAATAGTATATAAAATGAACAATAAACTATCACTAATTTAATATTATCCCCAAATATTAATTTAATATTAGAAAAATACAGAAATGTATTAAAGACTTAGTAGATTAAAATAAGGCAGATAAATTATTGATAATCTCTAATATTTATTATTATTATTTAAACCTACTTGCAAATTTAAATGAGCAAGATTCCTCAATCTAATGACCAGTTAATGAAATGACATACCATATAACGCTAAGAAAAAAAAACAGTAGTGGCATTTAAAAAGATATATAAATCTTAGCAGTATAACATTAAGTAATACCTTTTTTATTTATTTTTGTTTTTTCTCATTGAGTTTATTAGTACATTTTAGGTATAGAGTACAGTTACATTCATCATTGGGATCCTGTACCTTTACATGACAGGTCTTGGTACTCATTTTTTCCCCATACTTGTGCCCTCCCTTCACCCCCTCCTCCCTTCCTTATTTACAAAATCTTTATTTCCAGTTTTTCATTTTCTCATATTTTTTCTTTTCCCTTATTTCCTTTCCCCTACCCTTCCCAGTTCCCCTACACATTTAGCCCTTTTTTTCCTATTTCACATTGTCAATTATACCATTAGGATCTTATTTATAATTATAGTTTTTCACACCAGAAAAACTATTTGGTATTTACACATGTGTGTCTTATTTATTTCACTTAAGAGTATATTCTCAATATGCATCCATTTTCCTATGAATGACTCTAATTTCTCATTCTTTATGGCTGAGTAGTATTCCATTTTATAGAAAAACCACATCTTCTTTATCTAGTCTCCAACTGATGTGCAAATGGGCTGTTTCCAAATTTTAGCTATTACAAGCTGTGTCGCTATAAACATGAGTGCACATATATCACTGTGATATGATTCTTTTAAATCTTTTGGAAAGATATCCAGCAGAGGGATGGCTGGGTCAAATGGAACCTCTAGTTGCAGCTCTTTGAGGTATCTCCATATTGATTTCCATAATGGTTGCACCAGTCTGCACTCCAGCTAGCAATGAAGAAGGGTTCCTTTCTCCCCACAACTCCACCAAAATTTGTTATTGGTTGATTTCTTGATAGCAACCATTCTTTGTGGGGTGAGGTGGAATCTCAATGTTGTTTTCATCTGCATCTCAGGAATGACCAGTGATGTGGAACATTTTTTCATATATTTACTTGCTGCTTTTACTTCTTGGTCTGAGAAATGTCTGTTCATTTCAGATGCCCATTTTTGAATCGGGTCTTTATATTTGGGGGGGCTGATTGTTTTGAGTTCTTATTTTCTAGATAAGAGTCCTTTGTCTGAGGAACAGCTGGTAAATTTTTTTCCCACATTGTAGGTTGTCTCTTAGTTCTGTTGATGGTTTCTTTTGCAGTGCAGAGCTTTTTAATAAGATGAGATCCCAGTTGTTGATTCTTTCTGCTTGTTCCCTTGCTACTGAGGATTTATAAAGTCTTTTCCTATGGCAATGTCTTCAAGAGTTCTGCGTAACTTATCCTTCAGCAAATTTAGTGTCTCTTTTTTCATATTTAGATTTTTTTTTTTTTTTTTTTTTTTTTTTTTTTTTTTTTTTTTTAGAACTTGGGTCTTTGTGCTTGCAAGGCATGCCACCAAACCGCTGAGCTAAATCCCCGGCCCTCATATTTAGATCTTGAATCCACTTGGATTTTAGTTTAGTGCACGGTAAAAGATAATGGTCTAGTTTTAATTTTTGGTAGGTTGAAATCCAGTTTTTCCATCATTTATTAAAGAGACTATCTTTCCTCCACTGAGGATGGTTGGCCCCTTTGTCAAAGATGAGGCAGCTGAGTCCATCTGGAGTTGTTTCTGTATCTTCTAATCTATTCCACTGATCCTCAGGTCTGTTTCTTTGCCAGTACCAAGCTGTTTTTAAAATAGTGGCTTTGTAGTATAGTTTCAAATTGGGAATTGTTATACCCACTGCCATGTCTGTTGCCTAGGATGGCTTTTGCTATTCTAGGTCTCTTCTGGTTCCAATTGAATTTTGGATTATTTTTTCTAGTTCTCTGAAATAAAGTATTGGAATTTCAATAGGGATTGCATTGAATCTGTATAGCAGTTTTGGTAGTATGGCCATTTTCACAATATTGATTCTTCCTACCCAGGAGCAGGGGATAACTTTCCATTTTCTTATATCCTCCTCTATCTCTTTTTTCAGAGTGCTGCAGTTCTCAGTGTAGAGGTCTTTTGCTTCTTTTGTTAAAGTGATTTCCAGATACTTCATTTTTTGGGGTGCTATTGTGAAAGGAATTGTTTCCCTAATTTCTCTCTCAGTGAATCTGTTATTTGTGTACAAGAGGGTTATTGATTTTTATGTCTTTTTTATAAAGTGAAAGTAACTGAAGTTAAATTAAAAAATTTTTTTAAAAAAATGAAGGTCTCCAGCATAAAATGGCTTGACCTAAAATGTCTTAAAATTTACTGTGGTGAAAAGTGACGCATTGCCATTACAACTCCTACTACAAATTTTGGATTCTGATCTTTTTTCCCAGGGTAGCCATACAGTAATGTGCTCTCTGTGATGCTGGAGGCGGCCGCAATCCACTGCTTTAAGTCAACCAGCCACACAATCATGAAGGTAAATGACTAGGACTAATACTCTACAGTGTAATGTGTTCCTAAGCTATGATGCTTGATAGGCTAGACATAATAACTGCAATTTTGGTTTATAATATTTTCAACTTACCCAAGGCTCTTTGAGGTGTTACCCAATGTAAATTGAAGATAATTTATATGTGAATGCAGTAAAACTATGTTAAAAAGAAAGCTACCAAAGAATTGACAAGAGATTCTGGAGGATGGCACTTTGCAAGGGAAAAACCATGGCCTGAGACAGGGATGCAAGATTTTTGTTTTTGTTACTTTTCGTATTTTTGAGACAATGTACCTGACACTCAATGTTAAAGGAGGAAGGTTTATTTAGCTCAGTTTGTACACGTTTCAGTCCATAATTGGCTGGCTCCAAGGCAAGGTGATGCCTCAGAGAAGAAAGAGTTCATGGGGGAGCAGAAGGTAGCAAGGCAGCAAAAATGGACCACAGCTCTTTCTATCCCTTATATCTGCTCCAGGCTACTTAGGGCAGGTAGCACTCACACCCTTAATCCTAGTGCCCTTAGGCCTAGCATTACACTATGAATCAATCCCAGCATCACACATTCTAGGCCCAGCCACCTCTGAAAAAGCCCCATCCATGGTTTCATGAGGCTTTGGGAGGACATCTAGACTTAAGCCATAACAATGCTATTCAAAAAATCCTGACTTTTGGAGAATGGTGCTTTCGTAGTATCTTATTACAGAATTAAATAGAAGGAATCAACCAAAAAAAAAAGTGAATCAGGTTTGGAGTGATGATCACATATATATCATGAACCATAAGTTATGGATTAGTTCAATTTCATGCAACCGAGGTCAAAGGAAAGAAAAAGACATTTAAGCATAATGTGGAGAAGAAATTAATAGGGCAGTTCTTAGAGACAATGTGCTGGAAATTTTGGTTTTGTAATGTTTTTAATTATTTTTTTAAAGGATGGCAGGACTTAGTGATTTTATAGACAGGGAAAATATAACAATGACAATAAGGCTGGGGACATAGGACAGAAAAAGAATAACCATGCATTGCTCTACTATCCTGTGTTTATCTCTTTGGAGAAGATACACAGAAGGGCAACAGTTGGGTTGAATTAGTTTTTGATATCTGAGGAAACTTCACACTAGTTTAGGTAGTGCTTTTGCTAGTTTTCTTAAGTCATTTGCAGGAAAATGGATACACTTCAAGACCATAGTGCTAAGCGAAACAAATCAGGGGGGCATTCCATTAAAAACTGCAGGATTTCTCTTACATGAAAAACCCAAAAGGTAAATAAAAGAGCAAAATAAATGATGGATAATAAGAAACAGAGAGGCAGATCTTTTATAAAAGGAAGGGGAGCAAGAGATGGAAGAGGAGGGAAGAGAAGGGGATTAAAAAAAAGAATTCAGATGTGTTATGTGCATGTACCGATTACCCATGATGAATGGAATCATTACGAGTTGCAAACATGTACTAATAAAAATTGGAAAAAATGAACCAGAACAGCCATCATGCTGAGGAAGATTGGAATCAGAACACTGAGGTGAAATTTTTACAGGGTCTTTTCTTCACCCTATCAAAAATGAGAGGAAGAGGTGTGAGTAGAAGATAGTGCAGTTATGGTGGCTTGAATTGGCAGGCGTTCCCTTGTTATTATTTATGATTTATATTTTCTCTTTAGAGCGGAAATCAAAGCCATCTTCTGAGTGAGAGGAAGAGGTAGCATGTAGGCAGTATGGCGGGGGTTGTGAGCTTTTGTAGAACTCTGGCTCAGCACAGGGACATTTAGGTTTGGGTCCTGGCCTCCCGAGGATAGTGTACATGTTCATCTGTTCACTCATCTCTACGGTGATTTCATTTTCTTTCTTTTTCTTCTATTTCCTTTTTCTCTTTCTTTCTTAAACTTATTGCCAAGTTTCCACTAAAAAATTTCTAAGGGTGGCATTAATACAACTTTAATGTGACAATGTGATTTTAGAGTCATTTAAGCATTGGTTGGGTAAGGACTGCTTACGCTGACTCAAATGCCCTCACTCGACCATCAACAGTGGAAGAAGGGGTTGACTCTGAAAGGAGGTGCCCTCTCCCATCCAAAGATGAGTTTCTGAGAAGGGAGATACTACTTTTTACAGACAAAGTAATAGAAGTCCACCATACTACCGCTGATATTGATGCTGTGAAGATTCAAAAGTAACACTAAAGAAACAATTTCTGGCCATAATTGGAGGGTTCTAGTTAAGGATAAAGGTTGCTACAACCTAGGCTGTAATACTGTGTGATTTCACCACCAGTACCCTGGAATTACGATATCAATGAACCTCATTTCAGGGAGATGTGACAGGAAAAAGAAAATGGTAAGAAAAAAAAAGACTAAAAAAAGTTGGTCATGCTGACAAGTTAGAGGATGGAGAGATGGGTGATTGATATCATCAAAGGCATATACATAAAAGGAGAATTGGGAGTAAACAGAGATCCAAATAGCTTTTTCTTTTTAAAATAAATATGTGTGATGGCAGTGAAGTCTGAAGTTAAGGGTACATATTTTCAAGGTTTACTTTCATGTTTCAAGCATGGATAATTGCAGGGTATGTTCTAGGTTCTGGCTCTGGAGGTAGTTTACTAAGGGGTAAACAATATGATTGAAAATGACAAGTTGAAAAAGCAGATGCTAAGATCCGGATGAGCCATTGATATGTACAGTAGCGTCAGCCGGGTTGCTGGGAAGTTTGGGGTAAGCAGAGGACATTAAACCAGATGGTGAAAGCTCTCGTGAATTATGAGACACATACTTGGTTAGAGTTCCCATATTTATTACAGTGATTATTAGAAACTATTTCTCTCTAGGGACTGTAAAATATGAATGCCGTTTCTTGCCATGTACTCATATTAACCACATGTGGTAACATTTTGGATATGAAATTTATTAAATAGGCAAAAATGGATTCATGAACAATGGATACATTTAATAAAATGCTTATTGTTTAGCTAGTATGACATACCTGGAGAGTTATAGACATTACATTTTTTGACTTTAAAGAATTTTTAATTTGTGGGAGTCAGGCATAGGGCATGAGTTGAAAAGGAAAGTAAATGTACACAACAAGTGTTTGTATGAACGATAGGTCAATTTTATTTGGCTTTTCTATTAACTTTGCATGAAAGAAATGTGGACTTCTTTAGGAGCTCCTTTATTTGTGTGGCTAGAAGCTATATTTTTTATACGGTTTTTTAAAATCAAAGATTGAAGCAAGTTGTCCCCAAACAGAATATCCTTTTTATTTTTTACTCTCTACTGAGGAACTTTTAGTTTCTATAAGGTTTTACCTTTTCTTACTCAGGGGAAATTCCTAATATCATTATTTTCATCCTTTCCTTTCTGCAAAGTATATGCTCTTCAATTTGGGAATTTCAGAAAAAGCATTACTCATTTCAGAAATATCTCAGAAAAAGCAGAGCTTCATAGACTAATTCCCCCCCCCTTTGGTTTCTTCCAAAAGTTTTCACAGTTTTTGTGGATCTGTGTAACACCGATGGAAGAACCCCCCAACCCCCATGGTCTAAGTAGAAGGCTATAGTCTCTGTTTATCATGAAGAAAATAATTTTTTATGGAAACTGTAACTTATGAAAAACTGTATTAGTAGGCCATTTGGGAGTGTCTATGTTGCTCCTCAAGCAAAAAAAAAAAAATTCCTTTTCACACAAATCACTAAATTGTTATTCAGGTTTCATTGCTAGGAGACATGGCCTCTTGCCGTGACATACTTCTCAGTGCTACATCCAGGAATACTCTTTGCCAATTAGAAAATTCTTTCCATTTCTGGAAAAAAAGAGAAAGGAGTCCAGTTATTGTCATGTGGCCAGAGTAGTACAAAAGATAATTTTAAACACAGTAACATCATACTCTGAAAATCTTTTAGAGAGAAAAAAAATAAGGAAATTTCAAAATCTACAGTACATTCTTTAAGTATTCCAACCAAGAAAGCCAAATGAAAAATGAGTTCATATTTCTGTTATATCTCTGGCTCAAAAAACAGCTGGAAATTGAGAGTATATGGAAAACTATAGAAGAGTTAAAAAAAGGAATTATCGTCATAGTGAGCAATGATTTAAATATTCAATTAAGAATATTGTCCAGAATGAACAACAGTAGTTCTGCCAATAGTTCTAACTTTGAATATGAATTTATTTCTATATATGGCTCTTGGTAAAAGTCCTGCTATTTGTAATTAATTGCAACTTAACTTTCCTATTTTTGTTTTATCACTGATTTAAAAAAAACATGTTCAGTGAAGAATACCTATGGATTCTAGTACTTCCATAGAAAATAAATTACTAGACAATGGCTGCTCTCAAGTGTGGCAGAGAAACCTTGAAAGAGAGGAGGAAACTCTCCCTACTTAGGCTGGAGAAGTGGTGGGATGAACAGATCTGAATCTCCCAGGTCCTCCCTTCTACTGTAACAAATGAAGAAAACAGAAGCAAGCTAAGACAGTTTTAGTAAATGGCCATTTTATAGACTGACCTTTTTTGATAGTACAGTTATTGTAAGTGTGTAAATGATATTCTTACACAATTGCTTAAGATAATCTTAAGATATTCTATGTCTACCTCAGACTCACCCACAATATATAATTAGTTACCAATCTTTTTAAATTCAAATGCTAAACATGTTGAATGTATTTTTCCATGCCTACTCTTCTGCCTTGTTTTAGGCTTTCATATTCTATTACTCAACTTGTCAAAAGGAGGCTCTTCTTTTTCCTTTTCTTTGATTATTAACACCCACATCCACTAGATCTTCCATAAGGTGCTCAATATCTAAATTTCTTCACTTATTCAATAAATTAAAGGTTTATTCTTTCCTATCACACTTCTTTTCCCATTTAACTCCTATGGTGTCTTGCATACCATTGGCTTTAGCACACTTTAAAATACACCTCCTTTGGATCCCATTATAACCTCAGATGTGCTGGCCTGACCGTGCCATGCTTTCCGTGCTCCTGTTCTAATTTATCTTCCTTACATACCCTTCTCCTACTTGTCCATTTTACTCATCCCTCAGAATGGCCAGTGCTGAAAGTACAGTAGATATGATAAATTTTTAAAATCTGGCTTTCAACCTCTGCCCAAGTACCATCTGCATTAAACTTCTAAAGCCTCTGCAGATACAAATAGCCATTCCTTATAGTTTGTGATTCTTGACAAGTAATTGCATCTTAGTGATACTTTCATTGCATTATGATTATATTTGCCTGCCAGGCTCTTTTAACAGTGCATCTTCATTTGTAATTGTGGGAACTATTTGGAATTTGAACATTGATCAAAGATGTGATGAAATAATGAGGAGTTTAAGGATTCCCCCTGCTCATCACAGATGCGAATTCAGTTTTACCTCTGTCATGGAAGAAAAAGACTCCGAAGGAACTGACTCATATGACAACTAATGCTTGTTGTAAGATAGAAGAATTGAAGTGGGAAGAACCCAACTTTGGGAACCTTTCTAGGCAGACAGGTGAAGAAAATGAAGTGCAGTGCAAAATCCTGATCTCTAAATGTACGTGTGGTCACTGGACTGTAGAATCGGAAAGGAAATGACCATGGTGACTGCACAAAGGAGGAAGCTTGGGAAAGAGACCTGAAGAAAACTTTCCCAACTACTCTTTGATGCCTAGAACAGGCCTGAGACTTACAAGCTGGTTATGAATAGTGTCATCTTGTGGAATAAATCCTACTCTAGGACTTGGAAAGTCATTATGTATAATATTTACTGGAAGTGTGCCTGCACATTTTGAAATGACTTGTCTCTTCTTTCCATCAGAAATATTAGTGGTCCTCTGAAAGGTAACATTAAAAGACATTTACAGAGAATATCTAGTTGATTATATTATTACCAACTTGCATGACCTTTGATAAATTTTCTAGTACTTCTCTTTTATTCTTAGTGCTTGTCTCTTTTCTCTTTTTACTTTCTTCTGTTTCTCTTGTGGTGTACTAAGGCTGTGTCAACACTTAAAGTTTTATAAAGATTTTAGGATTCTACTGTATTTTATGTGGGAATGGTGTATTTTTTTGTCCAAATCATTAATTTAAAAAGAGATGACATATTTTCAAGGGGCTAAAGATTATTTAGAAACACCACAACAATAAAAAAGGATGACTCTAAAGCTATTTCTCAGATACTTCATACATGATGTTGTACAGTGACTTTTTTACCCCTTTATTCATATATTAAACATCTTTTTCTGAGAAACAATGTTTCTCTGGTGCTCCACAAAAGAGGCCCAGGCAGGCTGCACATATTGGAGCTTGAGGGATACTGCAGCAGGCCCATCCTATCAAGTGTGGTTCCTTTTATTCTTCTGTTCACTTGGCTGAACAGGTTCAATTTTCCCAGACTCCTCATTTTCCACTACAGAGCAGCCTACTAAGGTCTTGAAGCTGGTGAAGTTGCTAGTCATTTGAGCAATATTAATAGAATGCTGGTTTCATTAGTTACCTAAAGCAATCCTTGCAGTGTACCATACACTTCACAACTTAAACAGTAGAGATTTATTGTTCAGAAGTCAGGAGTGTTTTCAATGTTGGTCCTTTCTAGAGGCATTGAGGGGGAATCTGTCCCCTACCCCTCTCCTAGCTTTTGGCCCAGCTGGCAATATTTGCTGTTTTTTGGATTGTGGATTTACCACTCTAATCTCTGGTCCTTTATCCATGTGGCCCTCCCTTCTGTGTCTCCAGTTTCCTCTTTTCTCTTCTAAGGGCACCAGTGATTGAATTTAAGACCCATTCCAAATCTAGAATGATCTCATGTTGAGATCCTTAATTACATCTGCAAAGCACCTAGCTCCAAATAAGATGACAATCAGAATTATTAAGGATGAGGATGCATGTGTCTTTTGAAGGAATTACAGAGGTAAAAGTTACTTAATCAGGCTTGAAAGATGAGACTTTTGAGAATTTGGTATAGGTCTATCATTAACATGGAAAATTGATTGAATTTACACTTTTGCTTGGGTTTTTGTCAAATTTTTACCTTTTATTTTTTTTTTTTACAGAATTTCTTGCCGACTGACTTTGACCCATTGAAGACAAAGTGACTGTTTCAGAATTTGTTTTTAAAGTTAAACTTATCTGAGACTCTCTTCATAAATGTTAGAAATTTCTGTAGTATTGGCTTACCATTTTAAAACTTCACAATGAAATATAATTATTTTATAAAACAAATGAATTTCCCTTTGAAAATACATATAAAAACTGGTAATTCTTTGATAAGCTTGAGGTTACATTTAGCTTACTAGGTAGTTATACATCCATATGTACAACCATCAAGTAACATGTATGTGCTTTTTGTGGGTACGAAATTTCATTCTCATGGGACTATTCCATAAAAACTATTGGAAGCACTGAAGTAGATAGACACAATTTGTAATCACACTAAATGACTCATTTGGAGAGATAGGCATTTGCTGAGCATCCTTTAAATACTTCAGCTTATCAGTGCTCTCCATGACACTATGGGGTGTATATGTTAGGTAATCAATATGCATCTATGGCTTGGCAATTAATATCAGACAATACAAATGCCTTACAGTCGGTATAGCTAAGTTTGTGTGAAGATTTGGAGGATAGGAGATTAATTTCACTTGAGATGCTTATGTAGTACTTTATGAAGAAGCAGGATTGAAGAAGTAGGTATGAATTATGTAGGTGTGGAAGCTTACAGATCACATAGTCTCAAGTGTCAAATGAAGGGGACGTGGGTAGAATGGAGCTCCGAATGGGTTTTGCATAAGATTTGTGAACCCCAAAGAGGGGATATGATTTGAGATTACCCTAAAATATCTTATATCTTCATGTGGCCACTTATTTCCATAAATTCACAAAAAACAACTCACTAAATGGAGAACAATTAAAATGCTTTTACCTTTACAGTGAATGACTAAAAAGTCAGTAAGTATACATCTTGTTGATGCTTTAAAACATTTTTTGTAAGTTATGCTTTTATTCAAACCTATGCCACCAAAAGTTTGAATTTAATTCTCCTCTTCCTTGAATATGGCCTGGCAATAGAGATTTGATTCCAGTGAACTTATGTGGCAGAATGATCTATGTTTATTGTGAGGATACGTTATAAAAGATGACAGCTTACGCTTTGATCTTTCTCTTTTGGAAAATGCACATAACCTTGGGAGTCCTGAGTGCATATGTGAAACACCTGACTGTCCTGACGCAGCTATGCTGGAGAGCACAAAAGGAGAACTTATATTGACAAAGAGTGTTCCAAGGAACCGCCACTCTCCTACCCCGCAAATACTCCAGTGGCTACATGAAATCACCAGGCATATGATGACTTCATCCCTCAGCCTTCCAGCTACCTCAGTTGGTACTGAATGAAGCAGAGACAAAGCAGTCTCTGCCAAAGCCTACAAAATTGCGTGTGTGTGTGTGTGTGTGTGTGTGTGTGTGTGTGTGAGAGAGAGAGAGAGAGAGAGAGAGAGAGAGAGAGAGAGAAAGAGAAAATAAATGTTGTTGCTGTTTTAAGCCACTAAAATTGTGGTTTTATTGCATAGCAATGTTCTCTTTATTTGATCACAGTGGCTTCATTAAGTTCATAGATTAGTTCCTTGTTAACCACTTCTAGTTTTCTGCATGCTATTGTTAGGTGAGAGTTTCAGTTTCCCCACAAGAGATCAGCAATTAATATATGTTCTTTTAAAATTACAATATACAGTGTATTTACCATTCTTATTTTATTTTTGTTTTGAAAAATTATTTTTATAGAACTGTTTTTGTATTTTCTTTATTGCTATCTACTTATATTGCTTTAAAAAGATTGTCAAAAAAGAAATGCACCCATTTTTAATGCACCTCATTTTCAATATTTGTTTTCTGTTTTGCATCCATGAATACAACTGAAATAGATCCAAACTCAAAATATCTTACTACAGTGTCTGTTGCAATGAAAGGTGAATTGTTCGCTTAATTTTACAATTGAAGGCTCGTGGTCCCATTTTCCATTCTATATCTAGTTAATAAGATAATTTCACCTCTTCTATATTGTCTATTGAATCTTCTATTTCTTTTGCATGCTAATGTAAACTGATGTTTATTGGATAATTCCAGGATGTGTCATTACAAGGTCTCCTCTACTTTGCTTTTCCTGTAGTGCTTAAATTGTGGGTATGGAAACAGTTAGATTCTTCATTGATTTGCTAGCTTCTCCTTGCCTTCTGGTCAAGAATTTTCTGAAATTTAGAGTATCTCCCAGATGATACAAAACCCTGAGCCTGGGAAGAAGCCCCTGTATAGCTGCATATTTTAGAAAACCCATTTCTTGTATATCTGAACTTACAAGGTTAGGTAGCTATAGGTCCCACAGGAAGTATACAATCAAAGCCCATGTTCTCCCCAAAGAATGCTTAGTGCTCCCTATAGTCCCACACATACGGTTCCATGCATATGGCACTTTTAGGGACGGCATATTTCTTTTTTCTCATTGTGTCTTCCTGAGAAGAGTCTAGTGATTCCTCTGATGATGGATCTGTCCCATTGCTCAAGGAGTGGCTTAAATATGGCTTCTGTGTTGTGTTAAACTAAATGACTAAATATCGAACAAATGAGCATAAGTCCCATTATGTAGCTGGGTAGGCCAGGATATAGGGAAAAGATAGGGGATAGCTATGAACTGTGGGCTAGAAACTGGTGGTCTCTATGTGGCCACATCTCAGAAAAATTGAGATTTCTAAATTACACTTGCAAGTAAATTAGGAAGACATGTTTTTATATGTATTAAAATACAATATTTTATTTAAGTGACTTTAGAGCTTGATTTACAATTTTTCATTATTTTCTTGCAGTAATAACATTTAACCGGAGATTGTCCCTCTTAACAATACAATATTATTTACAATATAGTGTAGAGGGTTAGGGATTTAGCTCAAAGGCACAGCACATGCCCAGCAAACTCAAGGTCCTGAGTTTGATCTCTGGTACCAAAACACCAGCCCCCAAACAACAAAAAACCCAATATTATGTACAATACAATATTGTTACTAATGCTGTATAGCAGATCTCTAGAGGTTAAGCATCTTGCATAACTGAAACTTTATAATCATTGAATAATGACTCTATTTCTTTTTTCCTTGTGCACCTGGCAAGCACAATCCTTTTCTATTCTGCTGCAATGTTTTTAACTATTTTTGATACCTTATATAAGTGAGATCAGGATGAATTTGTCTTGTGTCTGGATTATCTCTCTTACTATAATGTTCTCAGATTCATTCACACTATTGTACATAACAAGATTTCCTTCTTTTTGAAGGCTAATTACTTGCTGTATTTTTCTACTACTTCCTTTTGTTTAGTACTAGGGATTGACCCTAGGACCTTTGAACTGAGCTACATGCCCAGCTCTTTTTTTTTTTCCATTTTGAGACAGTGTTTCAGTAAATAGATAAGTGCCCATGCTGGGTGTGAAATTATGATTCTCCTGCCAGGCTTTCAGAGGGCTGGAGTGATAGGGACAAGCTAACATTCTCAGCTTAATATAACACATCTTTTTATTCATTCATCTGTCCATGAGCCTTAGGTTGTTTCCAAATAACTATTGTGAATACAGTTGCAATGAACATGTAAGAGCAAATTTGTTTTCCCCAGATTCTGATTTCAGCTCTTTTGGATATACATTTGGAAATGAGATTGATATGTAAGAAAGCTTTTCATGTTTCAATTTTTTGAGGAATTTACATTCTATTTTCCACACTGCTGCACCATTTTATATTCTTACCAACAGTGTATAACTGTCTCAATTTTTCTACACCCTCACCAACTTCTGTTTTGTGTGACTGCATACATGTGCACATTGAATATGTAAAATACTTTTCATAATATGGATATTTTAGAAATAAGTTTTAAATTAATAAATATGATACAGTATTTCTATTTTGGGGGTTTTCTTTAATTTTATTTTCTTATCAATACTTTATAAAGTTCAGTATATGTTTTTCATTTTCTTACTTTATTCCTGAGTTTTTTATTTTCCTATGATCTTGTAAATGTGATTATTTTAATAATCATTTGCATATCATTGATAGTGTATGATATGCAACTGATTTTGGAATATTGATTTTGTATCTTACAACTTTTCTGAATTCATTTATTAGTTCTAACAGTTTTTTTTCAATGTTATGGAGTTTGGAGCTTTATAGCTTTAAAGTCACATCACCTGCAAAAATAATCTTTGCTTCTTCCTTACTGATATATATGTCTTTGTATAATTTTCTTCTCTAGTTTCTTTGCTTAGAATATCTAGTCATATGTTGAACAGGAGTGGCAAAAGAAGCCATCTTTTTCTTATTCCTTATCTCTAAGAAAAATCTTTTAACTTTCCACCATTTATATGATATTAGCTCTGGTTATTTCAATTGTGGCCCATATTATGGAGAGGTAATTTCCATATCTAAATATATGGAAACTTTTTTATCTTAAAAGGACGCTGAATTTTGTGAAATGCCTTTTATGTATTTGTTACTATCTCAACATGTTGATATACATATAATATATCTAATATATACATTCTATATATCATGGTTCTCTATATAATATATATAATATATAATATTATATATATAATATATAATATGTGTATGATAAGCTTACAGGATTAGAGGTGGAAGAGTCCAAAATGGTCATCTTCATGGTGAAGGGCCAGAGGATTTGGCAGCTGCTCAGCCCAAGAAGCTGAAAGACACAGAACAAGAAAGATCAAGAAAACAGCAACAGC
>NW_022900915.1:20690618-20711088 GCF_012274545.1 Fukomys damarensis
TATAATATATAATATGTGTATGATAAGCTTACAGGATTAGAGGTGGAAGAGTCCAAAATGGTCATCTTCATGGTGAAGGGCCAGAGGATTTGGCAGCTGCTCAGCCCAAGAAGCTGAAAGACACAGAACAAGAAAGATCAAGAAAACAGCAACAGCCCACCCCTTCAGACTAGCCCACAAGAGTAGAATGGCAACAGCTTGCAACCATCTGGTAGGCCTGCCTCTTTGACCCAGTGCACCAGAGGAGACCAGCAGCAGCTAATGACCCTCTGGTAGGCCCACCCCTTCAGCCCAGTGGACCAGAGGAGCACATCTATGCAGATGCCAACCCAGCAGTGTTTGTGCACCCCTACACCTCCAGCCCACCCCCATGAACAAGATAAAGAGGGCATCTCTGAGGCTCCTCGATGAAAATTGAAGCCCAATGGAAAAGTGAAGAAAATCTGCGATAAAGGCACACCACACCAAAGTAGCTGGAAAGTTGGAAGGACCAGCACCTCACATCGGAACCTGGTTTAACTTCAAGGGAAAGACAGCTGGAACCTGCAGTAGATAGAAACTTGCAGAGTTCGGCCCATCAGGTGGTCAGAGATCTCAATTTGGGCCTTGCAGAAAGGAATCAGTCTGAACATCAGGGGTCAGCTGCTGGCTTGCAGAGTGTAATTAAATTAGATCTGCACACTCCTGCCCATGCTGTCTACTGTGATAACAGAGGCATACCCTGAAGGAGGCCCTTTATTTCTATATGTATTCTATTTTCAAAGTAATATTTTTCTCTCATCTTTAGTCATTACAATTTTTAAAATCTATCTTTCTCTTTTCTCAAAATTTTTTCCTTTTTTAATCTTCTCTCTCTCTCTCTCCCCTCTCTCCTCCACCTTGATCTTGATTACTCTCCCTCTTTGTTTCTGTTCCTATCCTGTTTTGAATTTATTTTCTTTCTTTTCCTTTTCTTCCCTTTTTCCTTTTCTCAATTGTCATTAGTTTTAAAAGAAAGTGATTACAGTTTCTAACCTCCCTACTGCTGTTAGTGTGTTCTGTTTTTGTGTATATTTTATTCTGTCTTCTCCTCTTCAACAGCTCCCTAGAGTTTGTGTGATCTTTCTGAGTCCTCTGACCTCACTTCAAACTTTCTCTATTCTAGCTGTTTATCCTTCCCTCCCCAACTCCTTATAAATCCCCATCCTGAAGGGTAAAGTTGATATATTGAAGCGTTTATTCATTTTAAACATACTTTGGGCTGGTCCTCGATCTTGATTTAATTCACACAGCTAAAGGTGATAGATTAATAACTACTATAAATTTTCATTTTCTAAGCTTTACTGGATGTTATTGTGTTGCTGATTGTATCACTTGGGCTAAAGTGTTGTGATTGATTTAATCAGTTGTCCTCCCTGTTATAATGAAAATGAGATTGCCTCAGAATCTTTAGAGACTCAAAACCTACATACTAGCTGTATCTGGAAAATTGAAGTATTATCCCAGGAATTAAACTAAGGACAGTACCAATGACAAAAATAGAAACAGGAAGACATTTAAACAGGACACAAACACAGATTTCCACCTCACCAAACTCTGGGGAAAATGAGGTGGAAAAGTCTGACAGTCAACCATCTGGACACCCTGAACCGATAGCACAGTAAGAAAAAAACAAAAAAACAAAAAACAGATAATCGAGACTGTAGAAAAATTCAAAGCAAAAATAATTTTCCAGATAACCACAGAGATGGTGAGAAGAATGAAAGACATTATTAGAGACTCTAGAAAAGAAACAGATTTTTTAAAAAATAGATGAGCTCATAACCATGATGGAAACCATGAACTCCCAACACAGGAAAGAAATGGAATTCATGAAGCAGATTCAAACAGATATCCAGGAGGTTAAAAACTCTATAGAAAGCATTTGCAGCAGGGTGAATAAATGTGAAGCTAGAATTTCAGATATAGAAAATAGGATTGTGGTCAGTGACCATGAAAAGAGAGATCCCTTAAAAAGAATAAGGGATCATGAGAAACTGATCCAACAACTCCTAGATGATGCAAAGAAGAATAACATAAGACTGATAGGAATCCATGAAGTAGCAGGAGAAAGTACAAATGACATTAAAAAAAAAACTGTTCATAGAATTAATGACAGAATACCTCCCAAAAAGAGGGGAAGAATTTGACATACAGATAAGTGAGGCATATAGGACTCCAACTAGCCATGATTAAAAAAAAATCTACACCTAGACGTATAATAATCAAGATCCAAGAAACCCAACAAAGGAACAAAATACTACAAGCAGTTAGAGAAAAGAAAAAAAAATCACATGCAAAGGAAAGCCTATCAGAATCACAGCAGACTTTTCAACACAAACCTTTAAGACAAGGAGAGCTTGGAGTGAGGTATTTCAAGTGCCAAAAGAAAACAACCTCCAACCTAGGCTGATGTACAATGCAAAACCATCTTTCAAAATTGATGGGAAAATAAGATACTCCCATCACAAAGAATACCTGAGAAATTTCATGAACACCAAACTGTCACTCCAAAGACTTCTAAACAATATCCTGGGAAAAGAACATGAAGACCACAACTCCATAAGGAGCAAATTAAAGGGAGAGAGGGAAAAATAAAAAATGAAAGAACCAACAATAGCAAAATAACATGACAAGGAAAAGTCCATACATAACAGTTATTATCATCAATGTTAATGGCCTCAATTCACCAATCAAAAGAAACAGGTTTGCAGAATGGATTAAAAAGCACAATCCAATAATATGCTGTATACAAGAAACCCACTTAATCCACATAAATATTTATAGACTGAGAGTAAAAGGATGGAAAACAGTTCTCAATGTGGCAGGAGCCCAGAAAAAAGTGGGGGTAGCTATCTTATTTGAAGACAGATAGATTTCAAATGAAAACTAATTAGAGAGACATAGAAGACCACTACATCCTTGTGAAGGGAACAATACAAGAGAAAGAAAAGACAATCATAAATACATATGCACCAATTACTGATGCCCCCAACTTTACAAAACAAATATTAATTGATATGAAAAATGAAATAAGTACTAATACAATTGTAGTGGGGGACCTCAATACTCAAAACAGACAGATCATTTAGGAAAAATAGACAGATCATTTAGACAAAAAAATCAACAATGAAATAACAGAAGTGAAACAAGTCTTAGAACAAATGGACTTAGTAGATGTCTACAGAGTGTTCCACTGCACAAGATCAAGATATATATTCTTTTCAGCTGCACACGGGTCATTCTCCAAAATAGACTACATGCTAGATAGTAAAACATGCTAAAGTAAATGCAAAAGAATTAAAGTTATCCCCCTATATTATCAGACCATAGTACAATAAACTGAAGATCAGTACCTTAAGAAACTGCAAGAACTTCACAAACACATGGAAATTAAGTAACACACTGCAGAACAACCAATGGGTCACAGAAGAAATTAAACAAGAAATTAGACAGTTTCTACAATTAAATGATAATGCCAATACAACATAGAGGAATCCATGGGACACAACAAAAGCAGTTCTATGAGGGAAATTCATAACAGTAAATGCTCATACTAGGAAAACAGAGCGAGCTCAACTAAACAACCTAATGTTTAGCCTTAAGCTTCTAGAGAAGGAAGAGCAAGAGAAACTGAAATCTTGAACAATAGAGAATATTATAAATTTCAGAGCAGAAATCAATGCAATGGAGACTAAGAGAACAATACGAAAGATCAATGAATTGAAGAGTTGGTTTTTCTAAAAAATAAATAAAATCAATCAACCCTTAGCCTACCTCATCAAAGAAAGAAAAGGTTCACATCCATGCAATTAGGAGTGAAAAAGGTGAAGTCACAACAGATCCACCAGAAATCCAGAGAATTATCAATACTTACCTAAAAAACCTGCACTCTAATAAAGTGGAATATACAGAAGAAATGGGCAGATTCCTAGATACATGTGAACTTCCAAATTTGAATGAAGAAGATATAAAAAGTCTAAACACCCCAATTACATTCAGAGAAATTGAAAATATAATTAAAACATTATCAACAAAGAAAAGCCAACGTCCTAATGGCTTCACTGCTGGATTCTACAAGACATTTACAGAAGAACTATTACCACTATTCTTTAAACTCTTCAATGAAATTGAAAGGGAAGCAATATTTCCAAATTCATTCTTGGAAGCAAATATTACTTTGATTCCAAAACCAGGGAAAGAGCCTACCAAAAAAGAGAACTACAGGACAATCACCCTAATGAACTTAGATGCAAGCATCCTCCTCAGTAAGGTACTGGGAAACAGAATACAGAGGGTCATTAAGAAGATCATGCACTCTGACCAAGTTGGATTTATCCCAGGGATGCAAAGATGGCTCAACATAAATATATTAATAAATGTAATACACTATATTAACAGAGTCAAGGGAAAAAAACCATATGATCATCTCAATAGATGCAGATAAGCATTTGACAAAATTCAACACCCATTCATGATTTTAAAAAACGCTACAGAAAATTAGAATAAACAGTCTTCATCTCAATCTGATAAAGGCTATCTATGAAAAACCAGCAGTCAATATCTACTAAATGGTCAAAAACTGAAAACCTTCATGCTAAAATCAGGAACACATCAAGGATGTCTGTGATCACCACTCCTGTTCAATATAGTTTTAGAAACATTAGCCACAGTAATTAGACAAGAGAAACAAATAAAAGGAATAAAGATAGGAAAGAAAGAACTTAAACTGTCACTATTTGCTGATATGATACTCTACATAGAAGACCCAAAAAACTCTGCCAAAATATTTCTAGACTTAATTGACAGATTCAGTAGAGTAGCTGAATACAAGGTAAACACTCAAATATCAATAGCCTTCTTTGTATGTGGACTCATTGAGAGAGAAATTAGGGAAACCATTCCTTTCATGATAACATCCAAAAAATTGAAATATCTAGGAATCAATGTAATGGAGACAAAGGAACTCTGCATTGAAAACTATTACACTCTAAAAAAAGAGATCGAAGAGGATATAAGAAGATGGAAAGACAGGAAGAAACAACATAGTGAAAATGGCCATACTTCCAAAACTGCTATACAGATTCAATGCAATCCTAATTTAAATCCCAACAGTATATTTCAAAGAACTAGATAAAACAACCCAAAAATTCATTTGGAACAAGAAGAGACTTAGAATAGCAAAAGCCATTCTAGGCAACAATGACATGGCAGCGGGTATCACAATACCTGACTTAAAACTATACTACAAAGCCACTGTGATAAAAACAGCATGGTACTAGCAAAGAAACAGACCTGAGGATCAGTGGAATAGATTAGAAGATACAGAAACAACTCCAAACATTTTCAGCTATCTCATATTTGACAAAGGAGCCAACCATCCTCACTGGAGGAAAGACAGCCTCTTTAATAAGTGGTGTTGAAAAATGATTTCAACCTGCTAAAAATTAAAACTAGACCCCTATCTTTCACCATGCACTAAACTAAAATTGGAGTAGATTAAAGATCTAAGTATTAAAACAGAAATACTGTATTTACTGGAAGATAAGTTAGGCAGAATTCTTGAAGACTTTGGCATAGGAAGAGAATTTATGAACAAAACCTCAACTAACACAATCAACAGCTGGGATGTCATCTTTTTTAAAAAAGCTTCTGCACTGGAAGAGAAACCACCAACAGAGCTAAGTGAAAACCTACAATGTGCAAAACATTTTTATCAAATGTTTCTCAGACAAAGGACTACTATCTAGAATACATAAAGAACTCAAAAATATCAGCCCCCCCAAATATAAAGACCTGATTCAAAAATAGGCATCTGAAATAAACAGACATTCCTCAGAGAAAGAAGTAAAAGTATCAGATAAACATATGAAAAAAAATGTTCCACATCACTGATCATTTGAGACATGCAGATGAAAACAACACTGAGATTCCACCTCATCCCAGAAAGAATGGCTGATATCATGAAATCAATGAATAACAAATACTGGCCAGATTGTGGGGAGAAAGGAGCTCTTCTCCATTGTTGGTGGGAGTGCATACTGGTTCAATCACTGTGTAAATCTTTATGGAGATACCTCAAAAAACTAGGACCTGAGTTCCTATTTGACCCAGGTATTCCTCTTTTGAGTATCTTCCAAAAATAATTAAATATATGTGCACCTATGTTTATAAGACACAGTTTGTAATAGCTAAAACTCTGAAACACCTCAGTTGCCCATCAACTGGAGACTGGACACAGACAATGTGTGTGTATGTGTGTTTTTTAATTAAATGGACTACTACTCAGCCATAAAGAAAGAGAAACTAGAGATATTTATAGCTAAATGGATGCATATTGAGGCCATACTCCTAAGTGAAATAAATATGACACCTATGTGTAAATACTGATTTTTTTGTACTGATATTTTTTCATTTCTTGCTATGTATCTTTGAAGGTGTTTCCTTTCTAGTTACCATGGGCCTCACATAAAGCAACTTATAGCATTGTATTTTAAGTTGATAACAATTTAATTTCAATCACAACAAAAATCCTGTAACTTCTCACTCCACTGGTACTTATTTTATGTTATTGTTGTCCTAATTTACATATATTTATATTGCATATATTTGAACATATTTTTATTTATAGTTATTTTAATGCTTTTGTCTTTTAATCCTTGTACTACAGTTAAGTAATTTACCAAGTACCCTGACAGTATCACAACACTTTGTTTTTGTCTGTATATTTACCTTTATCACAAGTTTTATACTTTCATATGTCTTTATATTATTATTTAGCATCTCTTTTAAAATACTGGAAGCATTTCTTAAAAGACGGATCTAGTTTGTCTGAGAAAATCTTTATTTTGCTTTGATTTTCGAAGGACAGTTTTACCAGATACAATATTCCTCATTGACAGGAATCTTTGTTTTTGTTTTCATTTTATTTTCCTTTAGCACTTAAATGTATAATCTCACTGTCTTCTGGTCTACAATGTGTCTGTGGAGAAATCCACTGTAGGTCTCATGGCGGTTCCCTGCAATATGACAAGTAGCTTTTTACTTCTTGTTTACAAAATTTTTTTGTCTTTTTCTCTGTCATTTTTATTATGATCTCTGGTATAAATGTTTTTGGTCTTATTTTATTGAGGTGCACAGGGTATTCTGGATTTAGAAGTCCATTTGCTTTCCCTTATGTGACAACTTTGCAAACAATATTTCTTTCTTTCGGTATGTTTTCTACCCTCTCCTCTCCCTGTTATCTTTCTGAGCTACTATTATCTATATTATATATGTGTAATGGTGCTCTGAAATTTGGAACTGATACATAAAGTTGTGCATATTTATGGAGTGCTCTGTGATTTTTTAATACATGGGTGCACTGCATAATGTTCAAGTCAGGATAACTATACTCACTTTACTGTACAACAGAATACTAGAACTATAATTTCACATAATTTAGAGTCCTTTTATAAACATTTACCAATATCTTATTTATTTACTTTTATTAGTATGGGTTTGCGGTATACAATGTTTGAATTCCTTGTGTAGATTTGGCACATTTACATAACACAACTTAATTTCTATTTTCATCCCCTTTCCCTCTTGGCATCTGAGAAACATCTGTCTCCCTACTTTCAGTTGCCTAGCTTTTATTTTACTCTTTTTTTTTGTATTTTGGGTTTCTCATATAAGAGAAACCATGCAATATGTAAGAATGTGTGACTGATCTATTTCACTTAGCATTTTCCTTTCAAGGTGCATCTATGTTCCTACAAATGACTCATATTAGTCCTTTATGGAGTGGTATTTGTTGATCCTTTGCCCTCCTTCTGTGTTAAGCTGTGTGTGGGTTTGTAGTATGCGTCAGCATGTTAGTTTAAACTGCAGTCTTTGATTTCGGTAGCTCTTGTGTGACTACCTAATGCCAAGTCCCATCATACTTGATTCAGATGAGATAGGACCCAGTCCTCCAAGACACCCTACATAAGTCAGAATGTTGTATATATGATTCAGTTATTTTATTCCCTCTTCAGGGAGAAACTTGGAACTGGAGATTTCCTCCTGATCATGTGTGCTGAGTGTGGGGTTTATAGGGAGAGGGTGTCTTGACTATCTCTGCTGGCTACAATGCTCTGGTTTATGTACTCTAAACTGGTTCTGAATTCCTCACAAAGGGTACTGTCCAGTGTAGTGTTGAAGCAGTGTGTCTTCAAGCAGGAATGAGGATCTAGGGTTTCCTATTTCACAATCTTGATGACATCATCTCTTCCATATTTTTAAATATTCAGAGGTATGACGTACTGTTCTGTCTTCTTTTCTTTTTTTTTTCTTTTTGCTTCATGAGTGTTCTGAGCTAGTTTGCTTCTAGAAAGTAGAGCAGTGATGTGGAAAAGGGTGCAATAAATTTCTGCCCCACAGAGGGAGAGATTCCAGCAGGAAGTTGTTCTGATTGTGTTGAAAGTCTCTCATTCTCCAAGCCTGTGTACTAATTGTGGATTAGAACAATCAATTGCCTTATGTGGCTACAGGAACAACTGAAATGTATTAGAGTATATTTGTCATAATATTTATATTTAGACAAATGCTTACTATATTTTTTTGGCAAAGTGAGAGATATTTCTACGTGACTGTATAATTACAATACTTCTTTGTAGATTTCTAAGATTATAAGATAATGCTATTAGAGTAAGTTTGTATATGTAACTTTATGTAAGTTTGTACTTAATAATAAAGAATAATTAAACTACTGCTGTAAATGTTTTATAGTATTTATATTGCTTGTCTACTGCACCAAGCACTGCCTCAACTACTAGAATAAGTGGGGAATACTAATTCTGAGTGTGAATGAATTTCATCTTTAAGTAGTAACCTCATAAAACCTGAGTTACTAATGAATATAAGATTAATTTTATTGAAAAAAACTTGTAATCATAACTCTTTGTGTTTATCTAAATAACAATATGTGGATATGTTTTTAGTCTTGCTACTTAGTTATAAATTGTAAACACTGGCTGTGGTCGTGTTATAGTTTCTTTTTTTTTTCAGAAATTTTCAGTTGTTTCACATTGCTACTTAATCAGTTATAAATGTCCTAGTCTAGCATTCCATACTTTTTGTAACACGCTACTGAACTAAACCAAACTGTCTACATCCCTTCCTTTACAGATTTATGGCTCACTCCCATCCTTATTTATGATGTGTTTTAGCAACATCCTGTATTTTGGACTGCCTGTGTTTCCTGACACAATACTGTTCCTCTTGAGCCTTTGCTGATGCACTTCCTTTTCATTAGAAATTGTTCACTTGAAATCCGGAAATCCTCCCTCCTGAAACCCAGTGTATTCTCTCATCTTTTTCAAATATGACTTTCTCTACAAAGGCGTTCATGATCCTCTACTGATTGATTGTTCCTTCTGCTGAACTCTCGTGGTACACATTGCACTTCTCTTAATGAACAAGAAAGACGTCTTCTGTTGTCGTCACTTCTCTTCTCTGATCTCTTTTTGTGGAAGGTGGAATATAACTTGCTTTCATGTTTGCTGCTTTTAACACCTACTGTGTACTGACTTCAGGCTATGATCACTATGAGGTAAGCAAAGTGGGAAGGCTGATTTGAGGACCAATTTAAAAGACCTGCACATGACAGTTAAAACTGAACTGCTTGCACCCATTTCTCCATATTCATATATTATAGCCCTAAGCACCAATGTGACTGCATGAGGAAGTAATTAAAGATACTGAAGTCAAGAGGGTGGGACAAGTGATAATTAAGCTTCATCTGGTGACAGATCAAAATGTGATTACAATGTACACTGGGCAGCACGTGCCTCCGGCCACCCCTGATGGGATATTTGTAGGAAAACAAGCTTAGGGGTCCCATTGATCCCACCTTATGGTGAATTTTGTATTTATTCCATTACATATTATTATATAATAGTAATAGAGATAAGGTGCTCAATAAATGTAATGTGCTTGAATAATCCCTAAACTATCTCCTTCTCTAGTCCATAGAAAAATTGTCTTCCACAAAACTGAAACTGGTGGTTGGTGCCAAAAAGGAGCTGCTACTTTAAGACATTCAGTATTAGTAGTGCCGGCCACATGAAAGGACTAAAACAGATTTTCGCTGTAAGAAGACCTAGAAATGCAGAAGTGTGTCTGGAACTCTTAGATGGGTGAAGAATGAGTAGTTTTCGAGTACTCACAAGAAACAATCTCAGGGTGTTGTGAAGAGATTTTTGGTAGAAATATAGATACTATTGCTGATTTTGTTAAGGATTCAGAAAAAAAGAAGACACCTAAAGACAAAGCTTCATCTTTTTAGACAAGCTATGAATGATTATGAGCAGCATATTGGTAGAAATATAGCTGTTTAAGGCCATTTTGATGATATTTCAGACAGAAAGAGCAGTCTATCAAAAACTGGAGAAGGGTAATATTTGTATGAAGTAGCAAGACATTTGAAAGAATTGTGCTTATTGCGTGGAAGGTGAGTGATGAATATTTCTAAATAAAATGCTGATGCTTTCAAAAAGATTTGAAAAGAGATGAATTGAAAAAAAGGAACTATTAAACAGAAAAGAATCAAAAGTTAAGGGATTCAGAGAAAAAATCTCATTCTATCTATACCGCAAAACATGAGACAATTCCTTTTGAGGATAACATGAAGGTCTCTCATGTTTAAGTATGGAGATCACATGCATGGCTCAGGGACATAATCTACTATTATCTCAGGAGAAACCAGGAACAGAGGTATTTAAACCAGCTGGAGCACTGCCAATTTGAATTAAAGCTGTCACAGGAAGTTGGATGGAAGGAAAGAAGACTTTTTGACTTGCTGGATTCTACATAACTAGACCTGATAGCTATTCAGCTGCCAGTGTAAAATAATTTTTAAGGAAAGGAAGGCATAACATCAGCACTGATTCAGAACTCAGTGGAATAGTTCCAATGTCTGATTCAGAAATCTGTTACTTTCACTCCAGAAGGAAAGATATTTCCCCCCTTGGCTTCAGAGGATAGAGCTCTCGTGGAGAGCTGTAGGAGCAGTGTCCTCACAGAGAGACGTTGCGTATCGAAAAGGCAGGGTCTTCTAAATGACCCAAAAGTGCAAGGCTTTGTCCAAAATTACAGTGTGCTGCTATTCCAGAGGCCCTGGAAGATAGGACACCAAGCCATAGAAGATTGTTTTTGAATCTTAAGATCTAATGGAATTTACCTTGCTAGGTTTTGAACTTGCTTTGAATTTACCACCCTTTTCTTCTTTCCTATTTCTATCTCTTAGAGTCTCTTAGAGAGATACTGGTCTCTCTCTCTCTCTCTCTCTCTCTCTCTCTCTCTCTGTTCCTGGAAGGCTCGGAGTTCATGTGCTTTAGTTTCTTTGAGCTACTTTACAAGGCAAAAGCAAATAAGTGGAGAGGATACGTGTAACATTCTATCAACAAGATCTTATTATATTTTGACAAAATTTTTTCATAGCAAATGTAAAATAAGAAAAAAGCATATAGATTATTTATACCTTTAATAAATACATTAATGCTGATCCGGGTGTTTCTCTGTACTGGAAAGACTTGAGGGAACCATTAGGAGAGGCAAGGTCAGATGGAGTGGCTCCAGCTCCCCGCCTGCCTATCTGGACAGTGACTGGCGGTGTCATGGTGCTCTTACCTGAAAGCTCAAGTTTCCAGCCCCAACCCTCTTCTCACACCTTCTTCACAAGCTCCGACAGTATGAGAACACAAAAATGTGACCATCTACAAGACAGAAAGAGACTTTACCATAAACCAAATTGGGCATCGTCTTGGTCTGGGACGTCTATACTCCAGAACAGAGAGGGAAACACAGCCTGCTCTTTAAACAATCAGCTCTGTAGTATTTTGTTATGACAGCCACAGCTGACTAATAAAATGCTCTACATCACATGCTAAGTCTGCTCACCTTCAAAATCACTCTTTAAAAGAAAGTATGTTTTTCAAAGTAGAATATAGAATTAGTTATTGAAAGATATATAGCCAACAGTCACCAGTGTGTTTTCTCAATATTCTATATCATTCAGATCATTTGCTTCCACTACAAACTTTGCAGTATAAGAATAATTATCTTTGTACATAAATCTTGGACTCAATAAATATTTTGACATATGATGCCAAGCAAAAGTAAGTACAATTTTCCAGGCACATAAGAAGTTGCGTATAAATATCTTATTTCTCAATCATTTTGGCAGGAGAAAGGAATGTTAGGATTAGTGTGGCTAAGAAAGCCAAGCTGAGGTAAACATGAGTGTTCTTGAGCAGTGACTTGTTCAAAAAACAAAAAATGGAATCAAATCATAAATTGCACTTCCTTACTGTAAATCAATTATCAATTCCTTCAGCAAAATGAAGTATTATGTTTTTCTGTGTCTCTGTATATATTATTCTGTGTGTATTTATATGTATATATGTTACATGTGTGGAGAAAGAGAAAAGTAGAAAATGTTATTTTCATAATTGTTTTTTGTTTGCTTGTTTTGTTTTGTTTTGTTTTTGTTTTTTTGAGACAGAGTATCACTATGTAGTTCAGACTGCTCTGAAACTCACTGTGTAGCCCAGGCTGGTCTTGAACCCGCAGCGAACCTCCTGCCTCAGCTTCCTAAGTGCTGGGATTACAGGCATGCACCACCACGCCCAGCAAATATGTGGTACAGCTTTGTTTTTTCTTGGTACTGGGGATCGAACTCGGGTCCTTGTGCTTGCAAGGCAAGCAGCAGAACCACTGGGCTAAATCCCCAGCCCTTTTATTTTCATAACTGGGAACAGAATTCCTTTGGTTGGAAAAATATTATTTGGAAAAATGCTTTGATAAATATTTAGGATGAAAGATGAGTCCCTCAGGGAACTTAAAAGTCACCAGATTTTCAGAGTTGGGAAGAAATATTGTATATCTGGAGGGAGAATTTAGAGATTCCTAGAAAAACTGAGATACCCAGGATTTGAAGCAGGGGTGGAAAGAGAAGCTGAGTTCTGTGCAGATGTTTTAGGGAAGAGCCCTCTAGAAGAAGGGGAGAATCGCAGAGGAGGAGTATGGAGAGGAGGCAGTCTGTCTTCTGGATAGGACACAAGATCATCCTGCTGTCCTCTTCTTCTCAGTGAAATCTGCTCATCCAAGAATGATTAGCATGAGTGCTTTTGTGTGCATGTGTTTGTGAAAAAATGAACATGAGAGTAACGTGTGAGCATGTGGAAGCCAAGTAACCCCCAAGGACACAAGCACCGTAGCCTATAAATGAACAAATAATAAAATAGATAAGAATACAGGTGTGAGAAAGGTATTGAAATTATTTTTTAAAACGTTCTTACATTGAAAGACACAGTTCCATTAATCTCCCTCAAAACACTCCTCGGCTTTAAACACACTTATCTCTGAAGCAGTCTGATAGTTGTGAGTCTTTTTAGATGGTCAGTCGTGGCCAACTCACTGTTCTGAATTGATTCAAAATGCTTACCTTTTATGGTCATTTTGACTTTGGGAAAGAGCCAGGAGTCACATAGTGCCAGATCTAGTGAGTAAGGTGGATGAGGACACACTGTGATGTTTTTAGGAGCTGCCTTTCTATTGGATGGCACTTGGAAGTAACATTCAACATATTTTTTAAATCATGTCTTGTAAAGGCAGTTATGAAATAAGACTTCCAGAACTGCTTTATAAAGTAGCAAGAATGATGGTATAAGTGTATTTAAAGTGAAGGGGAATTTTTGATAGGGATTAATGGTAATGTGTCTTTCACTTGTAATAATTTAAAATTTTTAGATATTCACTTTCCACTGTGATTACACCTTGCACAGGCTGATCGAGCCCAAATGACTCCAATTTTTAGGGTTTGGTGCTCAGCCCAAGAGTTATTTTATAGAACTATAAGTCAGAAGAGATATTTTGATGCTACTGTCTGTTTAGTTTTAATTCAACTAGCACTGTAGATTTAAGTATCAGAAAAAAAAATACAGAACCATTCACTTGATTTAAGAAAATATCAGTTTGTCTTCATTGAAAGAAAAGAAGGTGGGAGGGGTAGGAGAAAGGAAAGAAGGGAAAGAAAGAAATAAGGGAAAGGAATTATATGGGAAAAGAAAACAAATGGAAACAAAGACTGTAAATAGGGCAGGGTACAGGGATTGAAGGGAAGGCAGGGGAAGGGGGAAAAATAAGAACCAAGATATATTATGTAAAGGTACTAATGCCCAATAATGAATGTCATCATACTGTATATCTAAAATGTACCAATAAACAATGAATTTTTTTAAAAAGGTTTCTGACAAGACATTCATTATATGTCTGCTAATATTTCTTGAAAAATCTGTCTACCTACTGCATCCCAATTTTGAGACACATGCCCCACCAAAGGCTTACTTTTTAATCCCCTTTAAAATAACAAATAATGACATAACTGACAAGTGATCTGCTTTCTAGCATTTACTTCATTATTTTTTCAGAACATGTTACTCAGAATGTTTTTAAATCCTCAATTATCTATATTGTAGAAATGAAATAATAAGTGTTATAACTATATTGTTTGAAACAAAATTTATATATTCATAGGTAATTATATTAAGCAAAAAAGTCATAAAATATTGCAGAAATTGTAACTTAAGCAGTCTCATGAACTTTTAAATGTAATTTTATTTTTTGGGTGTGTGTGAGATTTTTGTTTATGCCCTTACTGAGAGTGACAGCAAGGAGAAATGGCCCCATGAAAGGCAAATTAAATTAATTAAAAATGCTGTACAAATACTTCAGTATCACTATATCAAAATATTTCAAATCTACTTTAAACTAAAATTTTTGAACTTTAATTGGTCATTGAATCTGCTGAATCTTAACTGTCTGCTATGGATTCATCAGAAATATATTTTCATTAAACATTTCAACTAGTTGATATAAAACTGTAGGTTTGCACAAAACCATTTATGTGTATGTATGTTTCTAGTTCAAGGATAAATGGAAATCTTTAAGGAGGCTTTTCAGTAAGAACAGTCCTCTCTTTCTGCACAGAAATACATTTGCATGGTGAAAACCAAATTTCCTCCAACAGTGTAGGGCTTGTATAGATCAGTGACTAAAATGAGCTAGACCTCCTCTTTTGGAAGAATTTGAGATTGGAATTGCATGGCAATAGTCTGTAATAGGATTTGGCTGAGGAAGGATATACATGGAAAATGCATAGAAAAGTTAGTGTATAGAGACTATAAGGATCAAAGAAAGGCACAATGAGGAAAAGAGCTGAAGATCAAGAAGAAACACATACAATGCCAGTTGATGGAGCTCTCTACTAGAAGACCTATCAAAAATTCATTTCATGGTGAACACAATCAAATGTCTGTATTTGAAAGACAGAGATCTATTTACAATTTCTACTGTCACATCGCTAACCATATAATGATCATGCATTAAGTCTTGTATAAAAAAGGGGTGGGCTCACACATCCTGTGTGAGGAATGGCATTTTAGAACAAAAGAAGGTGATGTTGGGTCTCCAATAACTGACTTCTTTTTCAGGAACTGGATGGAATCAATGAATAATCTTTGTATTTATGCGTACTATTTAATATCTCTTATGATGCCCATAGGGTACTAAATGCCATTTTTTCTTGGGAAAAAAGTTAGGTTAGAGTATCCTTAAATAAAAGCTACATCGATTCACTGAAAATGAAATCACATACTGTATGAGTAACTTACTAATAATTTAAAAATAAAATCAAACATATTGAGTAATAAAACTCTTTGGTCATTAGGAAAAATAAATTATAGGGCTGGGGATTTAGCTCAGTGGTGCCACTGCCTACCTCGTAAGCACAAGGTCCTGCATTCAATCCCAGTACCAAAAATAAAATAAAATAAATAATTCTATTTCATAATAAGCAGATAGCATGCCTCATTAAAGGCAAAAGGCCATCAGCTCAAATGCCTATAGATCCTTGATAAGTAGCTGAATGAGTGAATTTGACCCGGTAAAGATAATAAGTAATGAAGACTGAAAGAGTGTGGAAACATTTCTTGCTTTAATAATCAAATTCAAACAATAGACATCATACGAAACAAAATATATAAACAAAAAACAAACAAAATCATCAATTTTTTTCTGCTCTCTTTTTACACTGTATTTGTAATATTTGTTGGATGTAGAACATATGCTACCAAAATTCAGTGGAATTGGCCTCTGACACCCTTATGTTTCTCACAAATGCACTTCAACTGATTTGGTACTGAATTTCCTCAACGCGGCTTCCAATTCTTGGCTTTGATCCTGTTTTATTAGGGAAAGGACTTACTGTCATGAACCTCACATTTACATATATGAGAGGAAATTTCCATTCCACTGCCCAAAAGGCACTCCTTTCTCTATGCTATTTTACCTCTGGCAGGATGAGCACAGAATCCTGGGAATGACTGGGTCTCCTTGGGTGGAGTTAGCACATTGACAATTATGACTTAGCCATGTGATTTTCTCTTTGTTATGATGTTTTGACAAGCTAAAATCTTTACTTTCTTGAGAATTTGATGGCTAAATATGAGCAAGATACTTTGTAATTTCACTTTTTCCTCTGTGTGGGTCCCAAACTAGATTTAAGAGAAAGTAGTAGCAGGCCCTTGAATTGGTGACAGATTCGGGTTATACCCTCCAATTCAACTTTGAAATGCAGTGAAGAGAGTGGTAAATGTTAATGCACACTTGTCTCATCCTATTTTCACTTAGTTTATATTTTTGATATATTCAAAGCACTGATTTTTATTTATTAAAAGAAATTAAGTGAACATAGAGGCTGAATAAAGCACTTTGGATTCAGTACTTCATCTGAATAAAGCACACTACACTCTCTGGTTAAGAATATAAGTGCTCAAGAAGGATTCTTAGCCAGGCATGGTGGCGCAAGCCCATAATCCCAGCACTTGAGAGGCTGAGGCTGGAGGATCAAATAATGAGTTCCAGGGCAGTCTCAACTACATAGTGAGACCCTGTCTCAAAAAAAGAAGGATTCTTTCTCTGATATAATGAAATACATGAAAGGTCAGCTTTCTCCAGTTTTCAAGACTGAGATTACTTTTCTAATAATCTTGGATTTACAAAAATTTATGTCCATCCAAAGAGGAGTTATTTGCATTTTTCTCTGATATCCCTGGAGCTTTATCTACCACTTTAATATTCAGAACTTCCATTGTTAAAAAAATTGCTTTCTGTCAGTCCAACTGACCTTTTATTTATTTATTTTACTAACATTTTCTATTTGTTCATTAACAAAAAGTGCATAGTACAAACCCTTTATCTCAATCAAAGTACTCAGTAAAAGATTAACAATAAACCCTGGATGGCACAGACATGATTTGTTTGGCATGATTCTAACACTTAAAAACAGCAAATTTACATTTACATTTAACTCATAACATGACCTCTTTGCTTTTCAACAAAGTAGTCATCAGACATTATTTTTTAATGTAATGAAGAATGTTGGTTTAGATTTGAGGGAAACTGAGATACTTTTTATGTCCATGTTATCTCATTATGTCTTAGTTAAAGAATAATGGAAATAAAAAGCTATCATTAGACAAAACTACTTTCAATTAAATAGGGCATAAATACATGAATCACCTTAAGGGAAGAAGAAGCAATACTGCCATATCTATGGAAATTTGTCTTCCTTTCCCAAACCAGTGGTTCTGTGAACTATAATGATCATAGACTCGTTGTTTTTGTTTTGTTTTGTTTTTTGTTTGGTACCGGGGATCAAATTCAGGTCCTTGAGCTGCAAGGCAGGTGGTAGCACCACTGAACTGAATTCCCAGCCCAAGGATTAGTTTTAATAGGCAGCCAAGCCCCTGGAAAATCTATTTACTAAGACACTAGAGAGTTTTGGAGAAGAAACACTCATATATGTGGCTCTATGAGAGTTAGATGTGCTGGAGAAATAAGCGCTTTGTATTTATGGAATGCAAGTAAAAGGTGATTCATATGACCAATATTTGAGCAAATAAAGAAACTAGCAAAGAAAGGATATATAAAAGAAGGTATTAGAAAAATGAGTAAAGAATATTTTTTGCATTATATCTGCCATCCAAATCAGCCCCAACATGTTTCCTAAGTCACTAACATAATTTGATTCTTATTGGCATGCAAAGGAATTGTATTCTTCACTCTTACAGGAAGTTTGAATTATATTCCTCATAACTTTTGATTGAGAAAGGTCTAGTGTAGAGAACGATAATGAGAAAGTAGTGAATTTTGTGTTCTGTTTACATAGTAGTCACCTAGTCTGAATGGAGATAATGAGACGGGATCTGAATAATTGGTTTTGTAATACCAGCCCTTCAAATCTTCAATGTTTTAGTCTGTCTTCTGTTGCTGTACCAAAAACCAGAGGCTAGGTAATGAACAAAGAAATAGATTTATTTACCTCACACCTCGTGGACAGAAAGTCCAAGATTGTGAGCCCTGTCAGTTGAGTGCCTGGTGCCTCCTGGCTCTATCACAACGTGGGGAAGGCATCATGGTGGAAGTACATTCAAGACAGAGACAGCGGTCACATGCAAAAAGAATGCAGTGGCTAGTGTTGATTTTTTTTATAGCAACAAACAATCTCTCAAGAATTACCTGGGGTCCCAAGGAACTACTTAAAATCCTGCCAACTCAGCACCTGCAAGTACCGAACCTTCCCTCTTTAAGCTTTCACCGTCTCTGTCCCACTACACTAAGGACTGAGCTTCCAGCAAGAGAATACGTGAATGGACACATTCAAGCCATACTGAAACTGTAGCATTCAGTAAGCCTTGCTTTGGACTAAGGGGATTACACAGGTGGCTGAAGCAGCAGCTAGACTGCTACTCAGAACCACAGGGACTGCTGAGAGCTTCAACTAGAACCAAAGTCACAGTGCAATATTTACTTGAAACAGTCCAGTGTTCTCAGACTGAGAAAAGAGAAAGAACCTCAGAATAAATGCATTAAAAAAAATCTCAAGGGTAACGTTCTTCCTGTACTAAAATATTAAAACACGATTAGACAGTCATATTTATATTTGATTTTACAAACAGCCTACCTAGTGTTTGTCTGATTTTAAAATTTATTTGGAAAAATTTAAAATATAATTACATCTGTCTGAATCGAAAGAGACCTAGCCTAACGACTTCATTGTCCCTTCTTTTCAGATGTATTACAAGATCACAATTTTTTTTGTGGGGCAGTAGTAGTCAGGAACTTTGAGATTAATTATAGTTAGGAAGAAATTGGACCTTATGAGGACTAATTTGATCATTGAAGGATATGAGGAAAAACATTTGAACTACAGGGATGTGCCAACACTACAAGTTTCATACAGAGGATAAAATAAATTCCCTACATTGGATTAATCTTATCTTGCATATGTTACTAGAATTGTTTTTAATCTATGGTGGTAATCAAAAACATCCTCGTGAGTGGCTAGACTCACACAGTGCAGAGTACTGGCAGGCATCTCTGGAAATGTGGGGAGAAAGTTCTCAAAATGAAAAAATGGAACAGTTCCAGATTCCAGAAGATGTGGAAATTCTGAGAAGAAAATTGGAGCAATACTGATGGATGAGCCAATTGACTTGGTGCTGATCTTTGCTGGAAGTCTTCTACTGATTTTAGTATTTGGTTTATTAACTGTGGGAAAAATTAAAGGGTATTAAACCACATATGGCAAGTACTGTGAGTGTTATTGTTTTTCTTTAGGATCATATCTGAATCAGCCTCAACTAATAAGTGAAGGCATTCTTTCCAAGAACAATACATTTTAATTCCAAACAGATGTTTGCCTTCATTTGGCAGTATTAGAAATTTATTTCCTGTTTTGTTACTTCAATGATATTTAAATTCCTCCACACCAAGTCATAATCTGGTAAATATGATTTAAACAATGTCTTAGCCAACTCAAATTTTGAAGTAACATCATCACCGACATTTGGGTCAGGGTGGCTCAGAGGAATGGTGTAGACTCTGACTTTTCTTGTTTATTTTATGGCTGTAAAATGATAGGCAATTAAAGAAGAAATAAGTTCAGGTGCTAAACCACACATAATCTTTCCTGGAAGCCTAGAATCTGAGGGCAAATAAAAAATGTTGGCTGAAGACCATTAGTTAATGTGAGAATTCATTGTGATGTGTTGAATTTACTGGATTAGCAAATGCCTAGCAGATTAGTAAAGCACACTTGGTGTGCTACTCAGGAACATTTATGAGTGACTCCAGAAGCTGCTAGCTTTGAGTGGGGCCCATAAAAGCTTCTGCAACAGATCCAAGCTATTGTGCCGGCTGCTCTGTCTCTTAGGCCATATGATTTGTCTACATAAGAAACATGACTGGATAGGGCCGGGGATCTGGTTCAGTGGTTCTGCCACCTGTCTCGGAAGTGTAAGGACCCGAGTTCAATCCCCAGAACCAAAAAAAAAAAAAAAAAAAAAAAAAAAAAAAAAAAAAAAAA
>NW_022900915.1:20711125-20711668 GCF_012274545.1 Fukomys damarensis
AAAAAGAAAAAAAGAAAAGAAAAGAAAAAGAAAAAAGAAAAAAAAAAGAAGGATGACTGAAAAATGGATGAGTAAGACATTTGGGAGTGAGATCTATGTGATTGGAGCTCTCCATATGGGTAAAGGATGTGAAGATATTTGTGTCCAATATAAATGCTCACAAAAAGGTGATCTCAGGAGGCTGAATAGTATTTAAGGTGTCAGTATTAGATAGGGATGTGGATCAGAACCTCTAGCAGACCCTTATCAGTGAGTCATGGCGGGGGCCCTTAGCATTTTAGGCCGAGTCTCTGCTATCATCTGCACACAACTATTCTCCCTTTGACAAAAACCTTCTGGCCCATTACTGTGGCCCTTATTGGAAATCGAATACTTGACCATGGGACACCAAGTTACTGGGAGACCTGAGCTGCCCATCATGAATGGGTGTTATTTGATCTATTAAGTCGTAGAGATGAACATGCACAGCAATAATTCATCATCAAATGCTATATGTATATATGTATATATATGTATGTATATATATATATATATATATATATA
>NW_022900915.1:20711750-20744674 GCF_012274545.1 Fukomys damarensis
ATATATATAGAAAGAGAGAGAGAGAGAGAGAGAGCGAGCTCGGGTCTGACTTACTGATGGTTTTGCCCATTACATATGTACCTCCTGAAAGTGGACAGCTGCAGCACAATAACAACTTCCTTATTGGAACATCACAGAAGGATGCGACCTGTTGGCAGGATGATTGTATTAGATCACTTCTATCATGAAAAGGAGAATGATTTGTCCTTAACGGAATAGATACTTATTCTGGTATGTACTTTTAAAATTTCCATCCCTTTTCCCTTCTCCCTGTGCTCCTCCTTTCATCTTTTGGTCCCCTTCCCACTTGAAAAAGATCCCCTACTTCCTACTATCTATCTTGTATTTTGCTCTTTATATTTTGAGTTTCTCATATGAGAGAAACTATGTGATATTTAAGCTCGTGTGTCTGATCTATTTCACTTAACATTATGATGTCAAGGTGCATCTGTTTGCCCACACATGACTCAAATTTATCTGTTTATGGCAGAGCAGTACTCCAATGGACATAAATACCATATGTTTTATCCACTTATCTATTGATAGAATATAAGCTACTTTCAAGATGTAGCTGTTAAGAATTGCGCTGCTATAAACATAGGCCTGTGTGTATCACTATGATATGATGTAATCACTGTGCCTTAGTAGCATAATTACGGTGTAAGTCCTGTAAGTAGAGTAAGTCCTAGATTGTGATGCCTTCTGTCTTGCTCTTGCTGCACAGGATTTCTTTTGCTATTCTGGGTCTTTTCTAAAATTCCATAGGAATTTTAGGATTATTTTCTCTACTTTTGTGTGGAATGTTATTGGTGTCTTTATTGGAATTGCATAAAATCTGTAAATCAGCTTTGAAACTATGACCATTTTCACAATATAGGTTTAGCCTACTCAGGGATAGGGGATGTCTTTCCATTTTCTGATGTCCTCTTTCATCTGCTTTGCCAGAATACTGTAGTTTTTGTTGTAGAGTCTTTCACTTCCTTGTTTAGGTTAATTCTCAAGTATTTAATTTTTCTTGATAATATTTTGTTTAAAATATCTTTCTTATAAGGGAAGTGGGAAGGGTAGAGGAAAGGAAATGAGGGAAAAGAAAAAAAATATGTGGAAATGAAAAAATGGAAACAAAATTTTTGTAAATAGGGAAGGATAGAGGGGGTGAAGGGTGGGCAGGGGTATGGGGAAAAATGAGAACCAAGACCTGTCATGTAAAGGTACAAGATACCAATGATGAATGTAACTGCACTGTATACCTAAAAAGTACCAATAAACTCAATGAAAAAAAACTTTCATTTTTTCATTGAAAAAACTTTCATGTTTTCATTTGGAGAGTTCATTATTTATTTATAGAATATATACTATTGATTCTTGTGTGTTGATTTCACGTGCTACTATGGTACTGGACTTGGTTATTAATTCTAGGAGTCTTTTGGTAGAATTTTCAGATTTTCTATGTGAAGGATTATATCTCTCTAAATAATAATAATTAGACTTTTTCTTTTCCAATATATATTCCTTTTAGTTCTTTGTCTTGCTTGAATGCCGTGTTTTGAGAACTATGTTGAACAAGAGTGGTGATAGTGGACATTTTTGTCTTATTCCTGATTTTCCCCATTTAATATGATGTTGGTCACTGGTTTTTCATAAATGATTTTTATCAGATTGAGATAAAATCCCTCTGCACCTATTCAGAAATGTTATCATGAATGGGTGTTGTATTTTGTTGAACACTTTTTCTGCATCAATTGGGATGTTCACAAATTCAATTTTTTGTTTACATGGTATATTATGTTTATTGATTTAAGTATGTTGAACCATCTCTGCATCATTGAAATGAAGTTTACTTGATCATGATGTATGATTTTTCTAATAGTTTATTGCATTCTGTTTGCCAGTAGGTTTTTGAGAATATTTGCATTTATGTTCATTAAGGAGATTGACCTGTTCTCTTTTTTTTTCATTTTCTCATATTTTTTTCTTTTTATTGAGTTTATTGGTATATATTAGGTATACAGTACAGTTACATTCATTTTTGGAATCTTGTAACTTTACATAACAGGTCTTGGTTCTCATTTTTTCCCCTTGTCCCTGCCCTCCCTTCACCCCCTCCTCCTCTCCCCATTTACAAACACTTTATTTCCATTTTTTCATATTTTTTATTTCCCTTATTCCATTTCCCCTACCCTTCCCAGTTCTCTTACACCTTTAGCCCTTTTCTTCATATTTCACATTGTCAATTATACCATTAGGATCTCATGTACCATTATAGTTTTCAACCATAGAAATTATTCTGTGTTTATACCTGTATACATGTGTGATTTATTTATTTCACTTAGGAGTATATCCTCAATATGTATCCATTTTCCTATGAATGATTCTAATTTCTCATTCTTTATGGCTGAGTAGTACTCAATTTTATAGAAAAACCACATCCTCTTTATGCATTCTCCAACTGATGTGCAAATGGACTGTTTCCAAGTTTTAGCTATTACAAACTGTGCCGCTATAAACATAGGTGCACATATATCACTGTGATATGATTCTTTTAACTCTTTTGGAAAGATATCCAGCAGAGGGATGGCTGGGTCAAATGGAACCTCTAATCCCAGCTCTTTCGGGTATCTCCATATTGATTTCCATAGTGGTTGCACCAGACTGAACTCCCACCAACAATGGAGAGGTTTCCTATCTCCCCACAATACTGCCAAAATTTGTTATTGGTTGATTTCTTGATAGCAGCCATTCTTTCTGGGGTGAGGTAGAATCTCAGTGTTTGCATCTGCATCTCTCAAATGACCAGTGATGTTGAACATTTTTACATACATTTACTTGATGCCTTTACTTCTTTGTCTGAGAAATGTCTATTCATTTCAGATGCCCATTTTTTAACAGGGTCTTTATATTTGGGGGGGCTGGTTTTTTGAGTTCTTTATATATTCTAGATAATAGTCCTTTGTCTGAGAAGCAGCAGGTAAAAATTTTTTCCCACATTGTAAGTTGTCTTTTAGTTCTGTTGATGGTTTCTTTTGCAGTGCAAAAGATTTTTAATAAGATGAGATCCTAGTTGTTGATTCTTTGTGCTAGTTCCCATGCTACTGAGGATTTGTTCATAAAGTCTTTTCCTATTTCAATATCTTCAAGAGTTCTGCCTAACTTAACTTCCAGCAAGTTTAGTGTTTCTTTTTTAATATTTATATCTTTAATCCACTTGGATTTTAGTTTAGTGCATGGTGAAAGGTAAAGGTCTAGTTTTAATCTTTGGCAGGTTGAAATCCAGTTTTTCCAACACCATTTATTAAAGAGGCTGTCTTTCTTCCACTGAGGATGGTTGGCTCCTTTGTCAAAGATGAGGTAGCTGAGTCCATCTGGAGTTGTTTCTGTATCTTCCAATCTATTCCGCTGATCCTCAGGTCTGTTTCTTTGCCATTGCCATGCTATTTTTATCACAGTCACTTTGTAGTATAATTTCAAATTGGGAATTGATTGATCATATGATTTTTGAACTTGTTTCTGTTTATGTGATATATTACTTTTATTGACTTACATATGTTGAACCATTGTTACATCCTTATACCTCTTATTTGATCAATATGTATGATCTTTTTGATAATATCATGAATACTACTTGCTTGAGGATTTTTGCCTCTATGTTCATAGAGGAAATTGTTCTATAGTTTTCCTTTTTGGTTGAGTCTTTACTTGGCTTGGGGATCAGGGTGATACTGGCTTCCATAAATGAGTTTGGGAGCACCATATCCATTTCAATTTCTTCAAAGAGCTGGAGGAGTATTGGTGACATAACATCCTTAAAGGTTTTGTAGAATTCAGCAGGAAATCCATCAGGTCCTGGGCTTCTTTTGTTTGGCAGAATATTACTGTATCAACTGAATTGCTTGCTATTGGGTTGTTACCCATAGTTACGTCTTCTTGGGTTAGTTTTGGTAGTTTGTTTGTGTCTAAGAATCTGTTCATTTCTTATTGTGTGGAGTCCAGCTTTTTGGACTGACCAGCTGCTCCATCTTTTTTCTGTCAGATGGCCATTGTGACTCTGCAGCTTTTGATAATGTAAGTTTATGTAATCATATGATCATACCAATAGATGCAAAAAAGGCTTTTGACAAAATCCAAGACTCCCTCATGATAAAAACTCTGAAGAAAACAGGTATAGAATGACCCTAGCTGAATATAATCAAAGATATATATGACAAACCAATAGCCAGCATCTAACTAAATGGGGGAAAATCAAAGCATTTCTAAATGACTCCTAAAATCAGGAACAAGACAAGGATGTACCCTCTCACCTCTTCTATACAACATAGTAATTAAATCATTAACCAGAGCAATTAGGCAAGTAAAAGAAAAAAATGGATAGATATAGGAAAGGAAGAACTCAAATTGTCATTAGTTGCAGTGACATGATATTCTATATAGAATACCCAAAGAACTCCACCAAAACAAAAAAGCTTTTAGAATTAGTAACAAACTTCAGCAATGTAGCAGGATAAAATCATTAGCATTTGTGTACACCAACAATGAACAGGATGAGAAGGAAATTATGAAAATAATACCATTCACAATAGCTTCAAAAAATGAAATATTTATGAATTAACCTAAACAAGGGAGTGAATGACCTTTACAAAGAAAACAACAGCACTCTGGGAAAAAAGGAGATTTAATAGGACATCAGAAAATGAAAAGATGTCCCCTGCTCCTGTATAGGCAGAATTACTATTATCAAAATTGCCATACTCTCAAAACTGCTATACAGATTCGATGCAATGGCAATTGAAATTCAAACACTATATTTCACAGAACTAGAAAAAAGCATCCAAAAATTCATTTGGAACCAAAGAGACCTAGAATAGCAAAAGCCATTCGAGGCAACAGAGACATGGCAGCGGGTATAACAAATCAAAAAATGTAACAAGAGATCCAAGGACAAAAATCACATGATCATCTCAATAGATGCAGAAAAAATTTGACAAAGGCCAACACCCATTCATGATTTTAAAAACCTACAGAAAATTGGAATAGTTGGTCTTTATCTCAATATGATAAAAGTCATCTATGAAAAACTAACAACCAACATCATTCTAATTGGTCAAAAAATGAAAGCTGTCACTCTAAAACCAGAAACAAGGCAAGGATGACCACTATCACCTCTCCTTTTTAATACAGTTCTGGAAACATTAACCAGAGCAATTAGACCAGAGAAAGAAATAAAAGGAATAAAGATAAGAAAGGAAGATATTAAATTATTATTATTTGCAGATGATATGTTACTCTACAGAGAAGACCCCCAAAATTCCACCAAAAGACTTCTAGATGTAATAACTAAATTTAGTCATGGAACTGAAAACAAACTCACTCAAAAATCAGTAGCATTCTTGTACACAAATAATGAACTCACCGAAAGAGAAATGAGAGAAACCATGCCTATAACCATAGCATAAAAAACCGAAATACTGAGAAATCAATCTAACAAAGGGAGTAAAAGATCTTTACATTGAAAACTACATTTTTTTTTAGTCTTGGTTATAATTATTCTAACTGGAGTAAGGTGGGATCTCAGTGGTATTTTCATTTGCATTTCTCTAATGGCTAAAATGAAGATCTGCTTTTCATTAAATTATTGGCCATTTGTACTTCTTTTTTGGTTTGTTCATTTAAATTGCCAATTTTTGAATTGAGCTCTTTGTTTTTGAGGATCTAATTTTTAAATTTTTTCTATATTCTAGATATTAGCTCTCTGTCCAAGTAACAACTGGCAAAATTATTTCCCATTCTGTAGGTTGTCTCTTTGTTGATGCACAGAAGCTTTTTTATTTTATATAATTCCATTTGTTGATTTTTCTGTATCTATTGAGATGATCATGTGATTTGTGTCCCTTCTTCTATTTATATGATACATTATATTTATTGATTTGCATATGTTGAACTACCCTTGTATTTCTGGGGTAAAGCCTGTTTGGTCATTATGTATAATATATTTGATAATTTGTGGCATTCTGTTTGCAAGTAACTCACTAAGAATTTATCAATATATTTTCATCAAGTATAATGGCCTGCTCTCTCTGTCTGTCTCTCTCTCTCTCTTTCTCTCTCTCTCTCTCTCTCTCTCTCTCTCTCTCTCTTTTCTTTCTTTTTTTCATTGAGTGTTTTTCTAGTTTTGATGTTAGGGTAGTATTAGCTTCAAGGAATGATTTTGGCCACTTTTTTCCTTTCAATTTCATAACGAGCTTGGGCGGTATGAGGTGTTCGGTCTTATCTGATATTCTTGTAAAATTCAGCAGCGAATCCAGTGAAGTTTTCCACAATTACTAAGTTTTTTATTACTGACTCAATTTCATTGCCTATTATTGAATTATTGAGGGAATTTTAAATTTAATTTTGTTTCAGTTTAGTAATTCATATGTATCTAGGAATTTATTTACAGTATTTTTACTGGATCCTCAAATTTGTCAGAGTACAAGTTTTTTCAAATAGTTACTAGTGATCTGGATTTTTGCAGAGTTCGTTGTGATTTTACCTTTTTATCTCTAATTGTCCTTATATGGGTTTTTAATGTTTTTGTGAGGTTGACTAAGCTGTTGTCTAGGTTTTTATTATTTCAAAGAACCAGCTCTTTGATTAATCAACTCTTTGAATTTTTGTTCTGATTTATATTAATTTATCTTCTGATTTTTATAATTTCCTTCCTTGCACTCGTTTTCATTTGGATAGTTCTTACTTTCCTAGAACCTTGAGGTACATCATTAGTTTCTTTAATTGAGTTCCCTATGTTTTGCTAATGTGGGCATTCATAAATTCTAAATTCCCCTCTTGAGACTATGTTCACTGTGTTCCATAGGTACTGGTGTGTATTGTCATTATTGTTTGATTCTAGAAACTAATTTCTACCCTGATTTCTTCTGTGACTCATTGATTATTAGAATGTATTAATTAATTGTTATGTATTTGCATAATTTGTATAGCTGCAAATACAGCTATTATATAATATAGAAGTCTTTGTTATCTTTACATGAAGGCTACATTTCACACTTTTAGTAAAGGGGAGCTACGTATTAATAAGACACCAATTATATTTTTGAACAGTTTAATTGTTAAAAATTCTAACATTCCAGCAAAATTTATTTTGCTCATTATTCTGTTTCTGCATGTGCATAGGATAGCTATATTTTGGCCCTATAACATTCACATATCTGAAGAGAATTCTCTTTCTTCTAGAGTATTGTTTTGTCCAAAATGCTAAATAAGAATAAGATAATTTTTATTTTATATTTATAATAAATTAGGTTTATATTTATGTAATCAAACAGATGTTTATTTTGATTTTCAATCATTTATTCTGTGTACAATTTTCATTTTCAGCTTCTATGTTGACTGGTTGTAGCAGATATCTTCATTTTCTTTTTTGTAACAACTTTGATTGTACCTAAGTATTGGTAACCCTATTTATATTATATGTTAGAAAATTCAGAATCAAAAGCATAGCCCAAACAAAAGCTTTGTCTTATTATCTGAGGGGAAAATTAGTGCATTTTCATTTACACACAGCAAAGTTGTTTCCAGTCAGACACAATTATGAACTTAACAATTGCACTTGAAGATTATGGATAGTTTAAGGAGGTGTCAGATTGTCAAGCTGACAAAGGGTGAATTGTGACTGTTCATCATGATATGCCAAATAAATTGATTAAAAATACCTAGCAGATTAATAAATAAAGCACATTTTTGGGGTGTCTTTAGACGATTACCAAGGAATCCAGCAAACTGGTGAAGTCTCACTCCAGATGTTGGTGGCACCAGCCAATAGGCTTATAGCTTTGATGTAGTGAAAAAGGGAAAGACGGAAGAAGTGTGACCATTTCTGGAGTCTTTGCCATCACCGTTGTACATTAGTCTCCAGCATCTTTAGCCTTTTAAAGCACACTTGCACTAATGACCTTAAAGTGATTTTCTAATCCTTTGACTTTGGATTAGTGTTGCATCTTTGCTTCCTCTTGTTCTGTGGCTTCCACCTTCTTGGCCTGAGCAGTTTGCTTTGCAGAATACAGGTGGCCATTGTAGACTCTCCTGTCCCTAATCCCTTATGTGGCCATTGAGGAATCTCCCACTTCTAATCTTGCAAGCCTATCTAATAAAATTCCTTGCTTAATTAGCACATATTTTCTATTGAATCTGTCCCGCCAGAGAACTGTAATACAGTGCCCAAGTAAATATTGGCTCCAGAAACTGTATTAATAATTTTTACTCATTTCCCCTGTGAAGATATTTATGAGTCAAGTTGATTGAAGTTATTTTTGACCTGGCAGGAAATGTCTTTATGTTATGTTGCATAATTATTTTTCTGTTGGTTTTTCTTTTCCACTTGTTGCATACTTATCTTTACTTTCTTTGTTATTAAAATGTTATAGAGGCATATACAAAACAACCTCTGTTTTATGTATACACACACACACACACAAACACACACAAACATGTTTGTGTGTAAATTGAGCGCCTTCTCAACTTGCAATGGATTTTGTTCCCATAAACCCATTTTAAGTTGAATATATCCTCAGGTGCAAATCATTTTAATACACCTCTCATGCCAAACCTCGTATCTTTTTTTGGGGGGTACCGGAGATTGAACTCGAGTCCTTGCGCTTGCAAGGCAGGCCACCAAACCACTGAGCTAAATCCTCATATCTTAACCTAAACTATTTTAAATGGGTTCAGAACATTAACATTAGTTTGTACTAGGGTAAAATCATCAGACACAGTTCATTAGTGAAAATGTCATATAATTTATCAAATATTTATATTGAGAAAACTGCAAAACTGCACAATGTATTAGTTGGTTATTACAGCGATTTAGTAGCTGAATCACAGTTTGTTGCTCATTGCTGCTGCTCAGGATCATGGAAGAATAAATTACAACATATTGCTTATCTGGGAAAAGATTAAAATTCAATATTTGAAGTATAGGTTCTATTGAATATGTAATATTTTCACATCATTGTAATATTGAAAAAGTGCAACCATTGTAAATTTAGGACCAATCTCTCTCTCTCTGTCTCTGTCTCTCTCTCTCTCTCTCTCTCTGTCATATATATATATATATATGTATATACATATATATCATTATATATGTATGTATGTATGTATTATTCCTATATGGATGACCATATGTTACAAAAGTAATGTGTTATGAACCTTAAAGATTTGATTGTATATAAGGAAAATATAAATTTATAGTTTGATGAAAAGGTAAAATCTTACTTTGCTTTAACTAAGGCAAAAGACTTGAAATAGGGAAGTAACTACTTTCCTACTGTCGCTCACACGTCTGCAGTGTTGTTTTTCAGTTTGGGTACATGGATCCTTGTGATGGCTGGAAGATGTAGACAGGAAGCAGGTGAACTGCACTAGCATGGGATATTAGCTGTAGGTAAAAGAGTGAACCAGGGAAAGTCATGCATCTTTTTCCTGCCTTACTCATTTCTCAGGTAAAGCATATCAAGAATATGATCAGCCTGGAAAATTGCAGTGGTCCACTTGTGAACACCTTGTGCCAGGACTTAGTTTTTTGTCTAATTCTTATAGGAGTTCTGGCATTGTTTTGGCCTAGTCATTGGCAGCTGTTGCTAGGTTATAACCTCTGTGTATGATGATCATATTCACCTTCCGAAGACATAATGTTTCAGTATCAATAAGTAGGTATTTTCAAATGTGATGAAGAGGACCCAACCTCACGCAGCCCCATTGCACTTGGGAAGGACTCAGATAGGATGGTGGGAACAGGAAATACCTCAGCTTGGGACAGGATGCAGCATGTTGCAGGTCAGTTTACCCAGAAGAGGGGTAAGAAGACGTGCCTGGGGTGCACCTCTTCAGGCAGCACTCGGTCACTCTGTCTTGATGTAGCTCTGTGGCTTCTCAAATGCCTCTGCTCCCAGTCTCTCTTTGGCACTTATTCAGTAGCTTCCAACTTTGATCCTGATTTAAAGGTGTGATTTGCAGCATTTCCTCCAGAGCACGAATAATCAGTTCTACTTACATAATAAAAGAGCATCATTCGCAGTGTTCAGGCTCACAGATTTAAACAGATGAGATATTTAAGTTGATAAGATTTAAGTGCCAAGCTTTTAAAAATGACTTAGTGTCTTTTTTTTTAAACATTAGAGCCTATTTTTAGTGAGGACTTTATGTGACCTTATAGGTCAGAAGACTTTCTGACTTGATTTGGGAAACACTATTTGGGAAACATAAGATAATAAAGATCGTCACGTGAGTGAAAATTTACTTAGATTTTACCCATGGTGTTTATGCCAGACATCTTATTTTTATGATACTCATCTGAGTCTCCTATCTTATGAAAATAGATTTGCTCAAAATCCCATTGTATTTGAATGATTTTCTTCTAGGTCTCAGGATATTAGGAAGTTAACCAACAATACCCTCATTAATATCATTTGTTGCCTTATTTCATTTTATTTATTTTTTGGGATAAGTGTCTCACTATGTAGTCTAGGTGGCCTCCAGCTCATTTATAGCCCAGGTTGGCCTTGAACTTGTGATCCTCTTCCCTTAGCCTCCTGAGCACTGGGATTACAGATATGAACTCAGTTTGATTCCTTATTTTTAACATCATTGACCTGTTGTTGAAAAGTTGGTTTAAGAAGTACATTTACATAGCCAGGCATAGTGGTGCATACCTGTAATCCCAGCATTCTGGTTGGCTGAGGCAAAAGGATTGAAGCTTTGAGCCCAGCCTGGACAAGTTAGTAAATTAGCAAGACCCTGTTTTAAAATGAAAATAAAAATAGACTGGGACTATAGCTAAATGCAAAGTCCCTAAATTCAATCTCCAATACTGCAAACAATAAAAACAAAGCAAGACAAAATTTATGTAAAATGACCTTAAAAAAGTAATCAGTGGGAGAAATGTCAGGTACGTACCAAGAAAATAGGGGAGATATCTTTTGCCATTAGATTCACACCACATTTAAAACTGCTGGTTCTGCTTATATACTGATCCTGAAACATTTCCAAATAGAAACTTCTTTTCCCCTGAAAATCATTCGCCACACTATTCTGCATTTCCCTTAGAAGAGCAACTGTTCAACACAGAGGCAAGAATGATGAAAGTGAGAAAAAATGGTGTTCTTCCTAAGGTCTATGCTTTCCATGACTTGTGTTTATTTTCTTTATTATACAGTTTCTGCAAGAGAACAGTGGAAACAAGTTGGGATCTCCCACTGCATTGATCAGCTTTTTCAGTTGCTGGAATCCAATGCTTAACACCTACAACTTGAATAAGGAGAGGTTTACTTTCGCTCATGGTTTCAGGAGATTCGGCCTATGGATAACTGGCTCCAAGGCAGAAATGTGGTGGAAAGATACGGCAGAATAAAGATGCTTTGCTCATGGAAGCCAGGAAGCAGAACAAAGGCACAGTGTGGAAAAGACAGGGTAAGGCACTAGATGTAGACCATAAAGCCACACCTCCATGACCGTCCCAGATATATTCAGGAATGTGCTTTACTATTTACTTTTACTACCCATGGGCAGCTCTCAAGCCAATCAGCTGAACAAAATTCAGCTTAACCATCATACCCAAACTAAAATACCATGTAACACATTACAATTTCATGAAAATATCTTGTATTCTTTCTTCACATTTAGTGATAAAATAAGGATGTATCCCTTCTCCCCCCAAAATACCAAGTATATAGTCATTTTATATTTGCCCCTGCTCCTAAAGCACAGTTACTCCTGAAATCAGTTTGTGCATTTCTCTGTTTCTTTCCAGAACATGTGACTTCTGTGAATAACATTACTTGAACTCTTTCAGTCTTTAGCTTCTGTTCAGGTTTGAAAAAGGAGAGATTCAGTCAAATGGATGATCTTATTGCCCTTGTCTGCTACCTTCCTGTCATGCTGCTTTTCTGGGTGCATCCTTCTATATCCCTCTATCACATTAAATTTTGTTACTGGGTTTCTTCATAGCTGCAAATCTCCTTAGGTTCTGGCAATATCATTCTATCTTGCCCTCAGGCCTGGGACTGAGAGTGCATTCCTGTTATTGAATGTACCTGAGAGTACACACACACACACACACACACACACACACACACACACTAAGTTCTCATTAGCAAAACTCTCAGAGTGAGCCAGCTGTTTCTTGTTGAGAACTTGGCTGAAGCTCTGGTTCAAGAAAAGTTGAGATCTATCTTGATTTCATTCATTTATTCCCCCATCTATTTATTAAGTACATCCCATTTATACTGTCTTAGGAACCCGGAGAACAGAGAGCCAGGAGAAGCACTCATCAAGGAAGGCAACTATTAGAATAACTGTAGTATGATCTTTTACAGCCTGATGGAACCAGACTTCTGACTTGGAAGTCCATTTGCCTGAGGTCCTGTGTCATTTCCTGTGGTCTGACAAAGAAAGCTGCCATGTTACTGAATGCGCTACTCCAGGTGTAAGTGTCTCCCTTGCTAAAAGCTGTCATGCCACAGGAGATGGATTGGATAGAACCATGTGCTTGTGTGTGTTTGTGAGTGTATATGGGAGGATGAGGCAGTAAGCAGCAAAGATGACTCATTACCTTGCATTCCTTTTCTCTTCTATTTCTGTGAGGAGTCTCCGCAAGCAGAGTGGAAGATATCTATATCATTTAAGAAACACTTCAGATTCCAAATCAGTATGATGAGTAGACACTAACTGGGCTCTGAATGAAATCTAAAATGTAACATTAGCCCTAAGGACAAGGAATGCAGGGAAAAGGAGAGTTCATTAGTCTGCTCCAAGGGCAGACAAGAAAAACAGTTAAACAATTCACTAAAAATTGTACTTATAGCTGCATGCATCCTAGCCCTCTCAGACACTTAGTGATTATATGGCACCCTGGAAAATCACTAACCTTACAAACCTTCAGTTATTTCTCTGTTCAATGAGGACAATTGCACATATATTAAAAAGTTGCTGAGATAGATAGCAATTGCCATGCGATAATTGCTCAATCATGATAGCTGCTATTATTGTGCACTATATTCTCTCACTAACAAAATCTGCTACCTTTAACAGAATCTTCTTTCCCATTGATACACTGTTGTACTTTTATTTTCCAGTAGCTTACGTAATCTTGTCTTTCTTGTTTGTTCTTAATTACTCTGAGGTTGGGACTATGTTAAAGTAGTTCTGGAAGCCCTCAGTAAATTTACAAACTAGTAATGTCTAACTCTTACCTCTGCATTCTGCAGAGTACATGTGTTTGCAGGACTATTAATACATTATTTATCTGTGGGGAGAATCAGCATGCCTTTGGTGATGAGGCAGGAAGTCAAGTGCTGGACACAGGCTTTAAATGAGGAAAGAAGAAAGGTCAGATGCTGAGGATGTTGATCTGGACTTGATCTTGTTCATAAATGGCCCTGTAAACACATTTTGGCTAGAGATCATGGACCTCTTCAGCCTTGATCTTGTGAAACTATTTCCTAGTCATGAATTATCAGACCAAATATCTCTAGTTAAAGAAATCTTTCCAGAACCGTGTTTATTTATCTAGTATCCCAAGTTTTCAATAAAAGTAAACTATATCTACTCAAACTAACATAGACATTGTGATATTAACAAGCTTTATCCAGAGAGAAAAAAGTTGGTACAAATTTAGTAAGACTTTAGGAGCCTTTTAATTCATAATACTATGATTTGAGACCTTAGGTGGTATTTGGTAAGTCTTGGCAGTATTTGATTAGCGCCAGGACTAAACCTAAAAACTTGCTTTTGCAGAATGTACTTAGAAACACATTGGCTTCTTTCCCCCTCCAAGTCTTCAACAATCTGCCTTGTGGTCTCAAATGATGAAAGTTATTCTCTTTAATAAAGGACATCATTTTTCAAAGCATTTATGATGTGCTTAGTGCTGCATTGGACGGGAATAATGATAAAAATATACAAAAGATTCAGGTCATGTTTTCAAAGATGTTGCCATAATAACAGGGCATTTTCTTGGTTGGTGATAGTTTGGATTATTTGGGTCTCAAGTGAATAAACCTAGGGTGAACTAGATTAGATTTAAAAGAGGATGCAATTGGCTGGATATTACATAAACAGTACAGAAATTGTCCCTGGGGATTGAAAGTTTTTCACTCTATTTTTCTTTCTAAGTTGGAATAATTCTTGGACAAATTCTTCATTGTGTCTGAAATATTGACTATCAGCTGAAGGACTTGTCATAAAAAATAAGAAACCTTTTGTTTTTAGTTCCAATTTTTTAGTGTTCTCTGTACACAAATGTTTATAAAAGCTCTTTGTAGTAACAAAAATTAGAAACTATCCAGACTTTGCTCAGTAGCTGAATGGAGAAACAAATTTTGGCAGATCCATACAATGACATTCTGTGATGCAAGAACATAAACAAATAATTTTGCCATGTTAAAGAGACCACAGAAAGTAGTATATACTGAGTGATTCAATTTGTATAATATTCTAGAAAGTGAAAAATGATCTATAGCTGTAGAAGGTGATTCCCTGAGGTTAGGAGGATGGTGCATATGTGTAATTAATTTACTATGAGTCAGTTATACCTAAAATTTTGATTTTAAAAGATTAAATGTAAAATAGAAGCCATAAAAAATATATAAACACTTAAAAACCATGAAAATTGGCCAGTAATAATTTAAATGTTTTGATTGAAAATATTTTTAATTATACTCTTTAAATTTTTGTTTCCACATAAAGATGCATGTATTTATCATGTACAACATAATTTCTGAAGTGTATGTTTGTGCATTATGGAATGGCTAAATCTATCCAACTAACATGCGTAACATCACAGGTATCATTTTGGTAATGAGAATACTGAAAAATCTATTAGTATTTTTCAAGTATACATGATCATTAACTATAGCTAACATGCTTTAAATTGTATTTCTTGAAATTGTTCTGCCTAATTATAATTTTGTGTATTTTGACCAATGTTTCCTCAGCACCCTCCACTCTCAAAACTCCTTCAGTTCTGAAACCACAGCTGTGCTGTTCCTGTGTGATCAAATTTTGTAGACTCTCCATATAAGTAGATAATGCAATACTTGCATTTCTGTGTTCAGGCTTCTCCCAGTGCCCATCCCACTTGTCCCCACACCAGCCATGTTTGCCTATTTTTGTTAACTTTGGAGCCAACAGATAGTCATCAGCCTCAAGGCCTTGATATTTGATGTTCCCTCTAGTATAAATGCTCTTTATATAGAAATGCCTATGACTTACTCCAATATGGTTTTCAAGTACTTTATCAGATGTTACCTGTTGCTAATGAGGCCTATTCTGATCTTTCCAATTATAGCTTTCTTCAACATTCCCCATCACTCTCTTGTAGCATTCATTACCTTCTAATATGCATATACTTGACCTATCTTTGTGCGCTTCTTATTATTTCTCAAGAGATAGGATAAGGATGGTTTAAAATTTTGTGTATTACTGAATTCTAATACTGAGAGAGTGCCCAGGACAAAATAAGTGATTATTACATGTTGTTGTTCATGTAGATTATTAATATGATTTAATAATAGAAAAACACAAAAAGATGAGAGAAGACATATTGACAAAAGATGGTTGCAACTGACTTGTGCTGGAATGGTAATAGCTCAGCTGGGGAGAAACGCATAGATGGAGAACATGTTCTGGAGCTGGAGCCATGAGGATTTGGTGATAGATTAGATGACTGTAATAAGAAAAAATGGGAACTCAAAGTTGATCATCTGACTCTTGGCTTAAATGGGTGGGTGGTTGAGTATGAAGTATTGCCAGCCAGGGAAGATCATCTACACCCAGCTGGTCTCAAGGGTTTGCATTGGGTGGTCCTTCACATGCATTGGCATAGAGCAGCCACGTGGCTTACCTTAGCTTTTCAGTGTCCAGCCTGCACAGTTCCTTAAGTTCAAATCGATACACACTTCCAGATATATAAATGCACTCTTACTAGGCAGAATGTTCTAAAAGCTCAGCTCATAGCTTCTAAGAGTCAGCTGCCTTGAATGCTAGTGAGTTGTTTAAAGATGAAAGATATATGCTTGTAGTCAGGACTGATCCAGTAAAGAGGCTGACATTGATGATACAAAGGGGAGAAGAGATAATTGTAGACACTGATTCCTCTGAAAAGCAAGGAAGGATAGGATCAAGAACACATCTTTTTGCACTATACAGGAGAGAAAACAGCAAACACAATTTGCAGTTCGTTCTTGCTTTTGGATATTTGATGAAGAGCATTTGGAAGATTTGCTATCAAGTTGCTTTTAATCTTAAGTGTGGTAAACTATTTTAAATTTATGTATTTTTCCTTATATTTTCTCAACATAACTATGTCACTTTAAGGAAGATGGTAAGGGAAAGAAATGACTGATAGGCAAAATTAGAGGAATTCATGGGCTAAAGAACTTCTTGAAGAACAAGACCAGTTAGATTGGTAATAGTAGGCAAAGTAAACTGGAAGGATAGGAAGAGATGGTTTTAAAGGGACTGAATTTGTTATATCTGTGGTAATGTTGTGGAAGAAAGTGGTAAATGATGCATACAGAGAAGCAGAATGGAAGTAAAATAATAAAAAGTTTATTTTGTCAACAAAAGGTCTGTCACACTAAGAGCAGTGCCCCTGGGTTACAGCTCCTTCTTTTATAGGTTTTACAGCTATGATCTCATTCAGGTGGTAACATTTCATTTCCTCAGTTCACATTAAAAATTGCAGTAACCAGATAGTTAACTTTAATCCAGACATCACATTTCCTTGTAGTTAGGGAGTGTATCTCAAGATTCATCTAGCTATCTATTCTAATGCACAGGAAGTGGGTATTCAAGGTCAGGGATGAGGCCAGCTGTCCCATTTCATGGTCAGTGCCTCCAGTGTCTGTTAATTTTGAACTAAATAAAGCAGATTGCTGTTAGAGACAGCAGGGTTTATTTTACATTTTCCTAACATTTTGTAGGTTTTTAGATTATTTAGAGAAATTCTCTGTTCAGTAAAATAGCTGCATTTGATAACAAGTCCAAGGACATGGCCATCACAGTACTTGGCATAGAGCTGTGGAAAGATCCCTAGTGATAAGAAAATACTTGAAAGTTATAGAGAGATTTAGGATGGGTCAGTAACATGGCAGGATTTGGAGATGAGAAAGGTCAAAGCCTTCAGTATACAAAGTGAAGAGAGAAGAATTTGGGGGACAGTAAGAGAATGGGCAAAAGGTGAGTTTTAAAAGGAGAGAAGAGGAATAATTTTCTAAAAAGAAGCAGTAGTGCACGGAGAATTATAATGTCATGGGGGTCTTTATATATCAGAAAAATCAGGAAATGAGTAAATTCAAGGAAGTCATTTCTTCTGGGAATAATGATGTATTTCTCATTGTAAATAAGACCCATTTTTCTATCTAGATTTTTTGAAAGTATGTGTTCTTCCAGTTGTCTGTATTAGCAGTTCAGTCCTAATTTATTTTATCCACTTTGTTTTATGTAAAAGGGAAGAGTTTTTAAAAGCTGAGACCTCAAAAGAAGAATAAGGGGGCAGGGAAGAAGAGAGGAAGAGGAGGAAAAGGAAAGAGAAGTCAGATGGGAAAGAAAATGTGCTTGAGAATTCAGAGAGACAACAGAGCAGCAAAAAGAAGAAGGATCAGATAAATATACTACATGTGCTATTAAAAATAGCATATGATTCTGAAGGAGAAAATAATTGTATGTTATTTCTTAGGATATGTATGTGGAATCAAAAAAAGTAAACCAGTGTTCTTTGGTTACCTACCATTGTGCTCATTATCCTTGTTTTAAACATGGGGAGTGCAAAACAATTATACTGAGAAGCACAGACTTTTGAAGCAGACAGAACATCCTAAATTTGAACAAAGTCTCTACTATGTATTATTCTTGATTTTCAACAATCAGCTCACCTCTTGAACTATGTTTCTCATTTTATGAAGTTAATAATAAGTACACCTAGCTTTTTAAAAATATTGCATAAGGAAACATTGAAAATGGAAGAGCATAATAGTCTTCTTCCAGATAAATGCTCAAAAATGTGGACTCTACCTCTCTCCTTGCTTATCTGAGCTTCTGATCTGTTTTCTCTATTGCTTTTGTGATCATTATTTCTAGTTCTCTTGATAGTTTCTACTTGTGCCAGTCAAAATTCAATGTCATTTTAGACTTCTCATTCTTCTCTTTGATGGTTCATTTTCCCATTTTTATAGTTATTAAATCTGTGATGCTTTCATTGGTGATTCAGTTTTCTCATGATGCTTAAAACTCTCTAGTTGAACAATAACCTACTTAAATTTTAAAATATCAGAGAATTAAGTTCCTATGTCTGTCACCATGCGCAGTAATACATTCACCCTAGCTTTACACGTGGAAAAGGTAATCTTTATACTCCTTTTAACTTCAGGTGTTTTCAAAACTACAAAACATATATATATTTTTTTTTAAATGAGTCATACCCTTGCCTCCAAGTTTTTAAGTGCAGAAAAAAAATTCATTCTCCTTTTGTATAGTGATCAGATTTCAAGCAAACTACTTTGGACATCTGGGTCTCAATTACTAAATGAGAAATTGATGATTATTCTAGCTCACAATGTGTGGATTCAGCAAAGCCAAGGTATATTTAATCTTTATCCACATGACATGTAGCTGTCCAGTAGCAGTTCCAGGAAGAGAACCAATAACTCTTGGTTCGGAAAACAGCAGGCTTTTCTTCTATGTCTCTGTTAGCCATAGGGGGGAATAAGGCCACGTGCTCTCACCCTTCTTGCTGTATTATTGTATGTAGAACCATAAGAATGGAATTTTTATTTTCCCTCCTCTTGCCACTACTCGAAATATCTGGAATCAAAGAATAAACATGATCTTCAGGTGGATGATTTGGCACAGTGGGCTCCAGCTATCTAAGTTAAGAGCAGAGGTGATAGAGACAAGCAGACAGCAAGAGAGAGAGAGGTAAACAGAGGTTCAGATACATTCTTTGGAAAGGCAGTAAGGGTTATCCAAGGTAAAGCCAAGGAGCTCCACTAAGGGATAAATATGTTGAAACGTACCTTTCAGTCATGCCAGCAAACTGACCTTTGCTGTCACATCTCTTCTGTACTGTCACTACATACCACGCAGACCACAGATAAGGGCCAGTTTGTATTTAGCACTCAGAGAGATTCCATGGGGTTCCACTGCTGTTGGGGTGTGAATGTGAGGCCAGGCTTGGAATGTTGTCACAAAACTGTATATTTGTGTTAAGGATTTTAAACATGACAAATGAACAAGAGCCCTTCGGAAATCCCAGGAAAGACAGGGTGAGAGAGTGAAAGAGGAGTTGACTACTCACTCCTGGAAATCTGGTAGTACAGTCAGTGTACAGAATGGTAGGTGGTAAAGACAAATGGGAAAGACGTTTAAGATAAAACAGAAACCGACTATTCCTTAAAGGTTTCTTTTGAATACAACATCTATTTTGTCTGTTTATTAGTGAGGAGTTGGGTCAGAGAGACAATGTTGTCTGTTTTCTTCTGGGAAGCTGTAGCTTTTCAGGCACAAAACCTTAATATCTCATATATGAAAAGTTTCAGATTTTCCGAAAAGTGGTTGAAATCTTGGGTTCTTCCTTTTGGACTGGACACTGGCTTTCCCCGTAACAGGAGCTATACATTTGCTGATATTTCCCCAGTAGAGCAATCACAGGTTGCACTGCTGGAGACCCAATTGTTCAGAAGTAAGATGCGATCTTTAGTACCTCTGAGTATATACAAGGGGCTCAAATACTCCTCTCTTGCTTAGGCGATAGAGTTTTCTGGACTGCTGAATGACGGGCTGTCTTTAGGGGAATAGCATGAAGAGGTGACAACTCTTGACTCCATGTGGTGATTCCTGTCCCTTCTACTCTGCTCACAGGTAGCTGGGGCCAATGAAGTTCCTTCTCTTTTTTTCCCAGTCTCTGCTCTTTGAAGTTACTCTGCTTTTTTCGTTTCATCATCACTACCTCTTTTAGTATATGCAGTAGGATATTTAGCTCTGCAAGCCTAGTCCTGAGAACTTTTTTTTTTCCTCAGGTTTGTTTTTTCTTCTCTTGCATTTCAACTTGCATCTGCTTCTGTAACTGCATGCACATTTTGCTGAAGGAGCAAGACCAGATAATACTGTATATAAAATGGAGATCAAAATGCACAAAAACAACTACACTAATATTTTGAACCAGCACACAACAATGCCTGCATAATAAGATTGAAGTAAATATTGGCCTTTCCTTAAGCAGGACCAAGTGGTATGAGACACAACGGCATTTATTTGATTAGTTTTATCTTGGCCTTGAGAAACTAGTACTTAAAGGTTTCTTGTGAATTTGACTTCTATTAGTTTTTTCTTTTTGTTTTCGTACAACGCCCTTAAGCCTCTTTACCTTTGCCCATTGAGTCTTTTCCTTTTGTCTATAGTACAATGTGCCAGTTTTCCTTAAAGAGAAGGAAGAAAAAGAAAAGTATAGTGTGAAAGGACATTTCATAGCCAAAAGGGTATGTTAGACCTTATAAGAACAAATTTCACAGTTTCTCGTGGGTCCTTATACAGCCAAAAGAAAAACCCTTCAGATATGTAAGCCTGACAATGAATTTATTTTTTCTGCCCCAGCAGGCTCAATGGGGTAAAACTGAATACGCTGAATGGATAATATTAAATCTTTCATTGTGAGGTTACTAGTTGTTTTGCCTTGTATTTCGATGCCCCCTCCCCTCCAAAAAAAGCCTCAAGCAGCACAGGTGGGCCTTTCTCAGAGGTGGCTGGATCTAGAGTGTGTGACACTGGAATTGATTCATGATGCAATGCTATGCTCAACGGTGCTAGGATTAAGGGTGTAAGTGCTGCCTGCCCCTGAGTAGCCTGGATCAGATAAAAGGGGAAGAAACATGATGTTAAAGTCCCTTACTTCTTGTTTTGCTACCTTCTGCCTGTCACGATGATGTTGCTCATCAGCCAAGCCACACCACCTTGTCCTGGAGCCAGCTGATTATGGAGTACAAACCTCTTCAAACTGTGAGCTAGGTATACTTTGGAGATGTCTGTATATACACTCGACACTACCTTTTGGAAAGTGTAAGAATAATGAGGCAAGTTTTGTGAGAACTGCTTATACAGAGAATTTCAAAACCACCGAGTTACACTAAATAATTCCACCCTGTGAAAACACACAGCAGAAAGATATCAAATGCATCCTAATGCAAACAGTTTCTGTCAGTGGGGGCATAGTTCCCACAAATGGTGCAGGAAGAATCACAAGTACAGGAGCAGACACAAAGAAATAGATATGAAGTTAAGGTGAAAAGGATATCCATAAAGAGCAACTTTACAAATTTTAAACTTCTTGATTGATTTTCTTTTAGATGATGTTTACAATGGGTGATAGTCAGCAAATAGTTCACAGACAGGCTACTAAGCTTTGAGAATGTCGGCATACAGTAGAAATGAGACAGTGTGACATGAAGTGTCAGCTTGGTTACAGGGCAAATGTCCACATATTCCTGGATCCCACAGAGATTCATAGGCCATAAGATCCATATTCCGTCGGCTAATGGAATGATCCTCTCAGAGTGGGCAAGTCAGAGGAACCATTCATTACCTGGCCCTACATTGTCTTACACATTTTGTGTGCAAGTCGGAGGAGGCTGTAGTTACAATCTTCAATAAAAATGCACATTTATACACATTTAACTTATGAGAATATATGTCTTCTCCAAATAAGCCATCTGTAACATACTAAAAGTTATATATAATTTTGAATGACTATTTTTGTACATTTCATGGTATGGACATCTCAGGAACATATAAACCACTGTAGTAGATATTATATTAATCTTCTCATTTTTATGTTATCATTTCCTTTGTTTACCCTAATCCTTCTGTAAATACCAATACAGCTGTTCAACCTCATGTACCTATTCATGTGGGATTAAAGTGTTAACAATTTAGAAAGTACATCCTGGAGCAGAGTAGCCCCCTAGTTCATCCTTGAGGGACCAGTGTGCCATTATGGTGACTATGTTGAGGCATGAATAAGGTGATCAGCAATGAAGTTAATTTTACTTATGGAGGAACTGGGAATACCAAAGTGGGCCACTGAGTACTGTGATATAAAAGCTATGTGGACAATCCAAAGAGAGACATGAGAAAATCTTCCTCCTGGACAAATGGGCTTGATACAGTACCAAGTTTGGAAGTAAATTAATACTTTGAGTACATGTTATGATCAAATTCTAAGAAATAAGTTACAAAATCTCACTGAAGGGAATTACAGGCCCATCGTGGGTAAGCTCCTAAGATTCAGACCATCATTCTATGCCTACCCGATACAAAGATTAAGGTTAACTTGCCTACTCCTTCTGAAGCTACAAAAATGGGAAGTGAGGAAGCCATTTCCAACATGGGAGAATAGATAGATGGCTCAATTCCACTGAGTTTCTCTATATGCTAATTCTGATTAAGAGATATGTTTATTTTTGGAAAAGTTGTTTTTTTTTCCACACATCCCTCCTGTTTATAATAAACAATAATTATAGAATTCACAGGTAGAGGATTTTTTTTTATTAAATGGTGTGATCGCTGTGTTTCATTCATTCTATTAAGTGTGAAATCAGAGTTGAAATATTTATTTCATGAATATGACAAATTTATAAAAGGCTTCTGAAAATCTAGGAAAATAAAAAAGAACATAGAAATGAAAATATGATTTAATTACAGGAAAATTAAAGTTCTGAGTAGTTTTCTCTTATAACATGAAAAAAGAGAGTCTGGTGTGAATGAACCTAAGTATTCATACAGAGAAACTCAAGTTCAAATCCCATGTCTATCTATTACAGGTTGTGAACTTATATGAATTACTGGAGCATTTTAAGCCTATCTTCTAGAGCCCATTATCTTAAATTCTACTGCTATGTGTAGGACAGCTTTCTAGGAAAGATGAGCCTATAACATGTAAGCCTGTATTCATAAAATGAAGTAAATAAATACCAAAAATACACTGTGCTTGGTAAGGGATCTTAGAGCTAAATTTAGTTCTAAAATTCATTGCAAGCAAAGCAAAATGATCAAATTGTTTACATAGAATATCAATAGGATAGCTATGCTTTTTTTGGATCAATCAAGGTAAGTCTGAATTGTTAGGGTCTCAAATTCTATTCTACATACCATAACTGCACATTCTGGTCACATAGTCACTTTCAGGCAATTAAATGATGTTTAACCCATATTGATATGTCCTACAATAATCTAGTTATAAAGTGGGGATCATTGAGTGATTTAAGGGATTGAATGATAATTAAGATTCTTATCAATAACTCAGTAAATGATTTAGCTAAACAAAATATGACTTTCATCTTTTTCCATATTCTTAAACTTTATTGAGAAGAGTAATATTCTTTTGGTGCTAAAGTAAATATCTGTTGCCTCAACTTTAGCTGACTTCTAGGTAATTGTCACTTTATCCACAAACAGTGGCTCAGTTCATTAATTGGGGCTTCCAGGTTTGTGTAATATACGAAATTATGAAGTTGAAAGAAGGAATGGCCCCCTACATTCCAAACCAAAAGGTGGATTGTGGCAGATTGTGATGTGGTTGCTGAAGTTACAAGAGAAGATAGCAGGGAAAGAAATGGTGGATGCAACAAATTATAAAATCTTTAAGGAAGGGGAAATTTTCTTGCAATGGTATAACAGTGGTAATTGAGAAATGATGTAACAGAGCAATGATGGAAGAAAGTCCTCAGAGGCCAAAGGAGTTATACAGGTGGAATAGTACAAGTGTCATATGAAAACAGGCAAAACAAAGAAGAGAATGGCATTAATATGAGAAAATGAAAAATAATGGAAACAAAGTCTTTGTAGATAGGGAGGGAGGGAGGGGCGGAAAGGAGGGAGGGGGAATGGGGGACAAATAAGAGCCAAGACTGATTATGAAAAGATACAAATTTCCAACAATGAATGTCATTATACTGTATACATTAAATGTACCAATAAAATTAATTTTAAAAATAAAGACAAAAGCAAGAGACAAAACAGAAGAAGTTGCTGTCTCTTAAAGAATTATAGAAATAATCAGTGGAGTACAAATATTAAAGTGAGAAAGGATTAGTCAGTAATGTGGGGCACTTGTTTATAACAGAAAATTAGGAGCTTACAGTAATCTATGACATTCTAAGTCTAAAAGTAAGGAATTGATAGGTCAGGGGATAAGAGGACAGAAGAATTATGAGAATTTGAGGATGTTGAGAAATGGACTAAGGGAGGTTCAAATGTGTGTGTGTATTTGGGCAGATATACAAGGAAAAGAAGCATTTGATTTCTGGTAAATCCAATGAATCTGGCAACACAGCATTATTCTTGATTTTTGAGAATGTTTTCAATTAAATTGATGTTAAAAAATTACTAAACTATCCTAACAGTTGTGAGAGTTGCTGTGTATTGATAACAGTCCTCTTCAATAATTATAAAAGATTTATATTTTTGCAAAGCAAAGCCACATGAAAGCTGTGTTTCCAGGAAACCGAGTCCTTTAACAAAACAAGGGAGGCAGTGTTATGAAAAACTTGACAAATCAGTTGAGTCATGTCAACATAATCACTGAATATTAAAATACTCTGTATTAATTGAGCAAATACTCATTAGAGTGTTATATACATTCACCAAATATGAATATTTGATTTATTTTCTAGTCTGCTCTAGGAAAAAAGTTATATAAAAACACTTCTTTTCACAGATTTCCATAATATCTTAAAACCATTACTTTTATTTTCATTTTTCTTCCAGTAACAAACACGATTATAATGTAGACCATCCTTTCATGCAACAAGTCTACAAAAATATAAAACACAATTATTAAATATAGCTACTTATTTTTCCAATATTTTCTTTCTACTCATTCCTTGATGATCTTGGTCATAACCTTTATATTTAACCACTATTCTGTTGACTACCTTTTACTTTACTGGTCTATTATCTACCATCTAACTTTGTTAACCTTTGCAAATTCTGACCCACAATCAACAATTCTGACTTCCACTTCAATAGTGTCCTAAAATCCCTTGTTAGTTCACTACAGAACTATAATCACCACATATCCCAGCCTCTTTTCTTTTGTCTCTCTCAGAGTATAATGATCTGTGGAGATATTCTACAATCTTATGCAAACACCTCTACAAAACTCAGTCTACTATCTAAATATTATATATGTGCCAAACACTGTTTAATAATTCTTTTTCCATATAAAACTGACTCCATGTTGATTTAATAGCAAATAAGCTGATTTTGCAACTTACAGTTAGTTTTAGGCCGATTGGCTTTTCCTATACTTTTTCCCATGTGTTGCAAGCTGCTTTCTCCCATTGGATACATTTCATGGGTTTTCTTTATGTAGATCATTTTTGATCCTCTTCAACTGTGGTGTCATTGAATTGAGCAGCTGAATCTCTTCTGGGTACTTCCAACTACTTTCATAACCCTGACAGGTTCAATTTCCTGTCACTGTCAATGTATTAGTCACTTTTCCATTGCTGGGACAAAATACCCAACGCTCACAACTTATAGAAGCAAAGGTTTATTTTGGTTCATGGTTTCAGAAGATTAGACCATGGCTAGCTGGGTTCAAGAAAGAAACAGTGTGATGGAAAGGTATGGTGGAGTGTGTGGCAGCCAGGAATCAAAGAAGGGAGGAGCTGAGAACAAGAACATACCCTTCCAGGTTACGCACCTAATTATCCACCTCTCCCAACCAGGTCCCACCTCCTAACACCACATTCGGCTATCAACTCATGAGTCCCATTTCCTGAATCAGTTTTCTATATTATTCACTTTCCCAGCCTCATCAATGGGACAAAATAGCCAACACACACAATTTAAAGGAGGAGAAGGTTATTTTAGGTCATGATTTTGGTGGCTTCGGTCAAAAGTTGGCTGGCTCCTAGGTGGAAAAGTCGTGGTGGAGGGACCTAATGGAAGACAGCTGCTTTTTGGCAGCCAGGAGGCAGAGAAAGGAGGGTACCCTTCCAGGTCACACCACATGACCTTCTTCTTGTTACCAGTCCTCACCTCTGAACACATGAGACTTCTGAGGTACACATTAGATCTAAACTAGATGGCCTATTAGATAGCATCCAGATCTGGTCTATCTGTAAGAGTAATCCTAACATCATGCCGAAGCTCTTTTCTGGGAAGCTCCTGTCTTTCCTTTGGGAAACACTCAAGTGTTTTGCTGCTTCTCTAGTGCTGTAATAATGCAATAAACCATTACTTAATTGCTTAATACAGTAACTATTATATCATTATTTTGTGCATCGGGATTTCAGGCAAGACTCAATTGAGTATTTCTTTTTAGCGGTATTTGACTGAGGATTGACTGGTCTGAAGTGATCAAGACTTCAATGTATGGTGCTTTGGTGGGATTGTCCAAGATGCTGGCTCTTGTCCAGAGTAAGTACCCCTGATTTTTCTAGCCTAGTGATCTCGGAGAAGTCAAACTTCATACAAGGCAGGTCAGGGCTACCAGGAGTATTTTCTAAAAAAGACTAAATAAACCAGAAATGGTGTTGACTAATTCCTATATTCCTATTATAAACTATATTTCATCAACAAAATGATATAGGAGATAGAATGTGGAAAAACTGGCTGGGAAAATGAGCAGGACCTATCAGTCACAAGGTCCCAGGGCAATGCAAGAACCCAGTAGTGTCAAACTTTGGCCAGCTCTCACCACAGCATAAAGAGGACATCCACCAAGGAAGGTCTCTGTCATGGGTGATTTGCATGGTGTCCCAGGCCCCATCTGAACTCATCATGAGCTTTTATTTTGGCTTTTGCCCTCTTTTTCTCTTTGTTCAGCCCATTTGTTCTGCAGAGATAGTTTCTCCCATACCTATTTACTTTACACTTTTCAAATAAACTTTTTGGCATTATTATTGGCTTGTCTCATCCAATTCTTTGTTCAAAGCAAGAAGAATCTAGGATACTTTTAATTGGCAAGCCATTTCTAAAGAAACTACCTATAGCAAAAGCAGTTGGAGAGCTTGCCCCCCAAAATACCAATATTATCTCTCATAAGTAGGGACCATGGGAGAGTTATATAAAACTTTGTGAAGAACATCTTCAGGCACCAAAAAACGTCAGCCCCCCAAAATTCTTCAAGCACCAGTCAAATTCTAGGTGCCTATTTCTATTTTTCTGCCAGAGCTTTTTCTAGCTTTTTAGCCAAGAGTCATATACACATATGTTGCATTCCCCAAATACAGAAAACACACTTCCAGATTCTGTGACCCTATAAAAGTTTCCACCACAAGGCTATAGTTAGTAAGTAAAACCTCACAACTCCCTTCTTGGAGGTGGGAATTCACAACAGGAAACAGTTATCTCTAACAAAATCTCATCATCAATCTTTCTTCTCTCTCCTGTCTTGTGATATTCTGGATCTTAGTGAAGATTTAAGAAGTTATGTAATGATTCTGACACATTTCCTCTGTCAAATTTTCATGTGGGAATTTGTCTTACATTGGCGTTGTTATTTGATCTATAATTTTCTTGTTCCCTTGTACTATTCTTCATCTAATTGATGAAGTTCCAGGAGTTGTGCAATAATTCTGACACATTTCCTTTGTAAACTTTATATGTGGGGATCTGTCGTACACTGACTTTGATATATGAGCTAAAATGTATTATCCCCTTGACTGAAATTGAGAAAAGAAGCATTCCATTCTTATATCCTTTTACACCATTTAGGGAGAGGCGAGACTATCAAGCGTTTGAAATTTTAGATCTAGTCCAGCTACACTGTACTTGGTATGCAATCATTAGACAGCAGAGCAGTTTTTTACGACCACACATAGAATCAGATAATAGAAACATTATCATCATATGAAAGATTATTTATTTTTTCTCAATATCAAATTGCTGGACAAGTGGGAGCATGGCCAGTGCATTCAATTTGGTTTAGTAACACATATCTCTGATCTTTAAGGAGCAATTATTATGTGTGTCTAAAAAAGAGTGGCCTGACATACATTATTTTATGCCACTGAAACTGATGTGATTCATCCAGACCATTCTCACTTTTCCTGGGCTTCACAACCTTTTGGCCATTATATAAGCAGTTTTTGTATTTATTGGATATTCAGGTATGAGGAAGAGGAGGAGAGTTTCTTTCAAACAACTTTGGCTGCTTTCTGTGCACTCGAAGATGAGGAATATCAAAGAAACAAAAGATAACTTGAGAATATTCCTCACAGTTTTCTTGACCTGGTGTTTAACAGTATCTCTCTCAGTGATATTTTGTAGATGAGGACATTGGGTCAAGGAGTGTGTGTGTGAGAGAGAAGGGACTGGAAAGCTTTTCCTGCTACGTAGCTAACAATGCAGTAAAACGATGCAGACAGAGACAGAGCAGTGCTAGGAGACAGAGCACTACAGTTTCTAGAGCACTACAGTTTCTAGAGCACAAGTGGAAGAGCTTGGCTTAGCTTGATTTAGGCTGATCCTGATCCAGCTGTGGCCAAATGCAGCACGGTGGAGAGATCCTGTAGTTCACAAGACAGGGCCAGAGAGGACTGGCCCATAGCCTGTTCTGACAGTCTCTGAGTCTGGAAGGGAAACAAAGTCATGTGAGATGTCAGAGTGGAGTTGTGGCACCAGTAAGGGTGTAGGGTAGGGGCCATATATGTACCTGGCCATATGTGAAGGGGTCATATGGGTACCTGGCTATACTCAGTAGGAGTCAGCCCAGAGAGCGCTAAGCTGTTCTTGAGACAAAGAAATCATTAGTAGAAAAGTGATAAATGATGGAGAAAAACTGCCTCTCTCAAATCCTCAGGGAGAATACTGCTTATGACTGAAAATGGTATTTCATAAGCTGTGTGGGAGTGAAACCCCAAGGGCATGTTCAAGTAGCAACAGATGTTTAGTGACTGCTAAGTCTTGTGGACTTAAAAATAACTGTGGAGTTATACTGCTGAATGAAGTATCCAATTAGGGGATAAGAGCTGAATTGAGAAAGCATTTCTTCTGCAAAACTGTGTGTACTTAGTAACTTCCTTCCAAAGAGTACAATATAAAATGGGAGTAAAGAGTAACTTTACAACACTGACAGCTAACAAATACTATTTTGGTCAGGTGGTGAAGATCAGTATCAGCAATGGATATGTCATGTTGATTGCATATATCCTTGATATGATGCAATAAAATGACACATTTTTTTCTGTATTTTTCCTCCAAAAGCATATAACCCCCAGTCTAATCCTGAGAAAAACAACAAATCTTAATAAATGGATATTCTATAAAATACCTTACCAGAACTCCTCAAAACTGTCATTGACATCAAATAACATATGAGAAACTGTCACAGACTAAGGAGATATGGCCTCTACATGTGACCATCCTGGATGGGTCCCTGGCACAGAAAGAGCACATTACTAGAAAACTAAAAAAATAGGATCAAAACATGGGTGTTATCAACAATGATATATCAACTATCAGCATTGGTTTATTAATTATAAAAGTGTATCTTTCTAAAGTCAAATGTTAAAGAGGAAAATTGCAAAAGTACATGAGATCTCTGTTATAGCTTCAAATCTTTTTGATAGGAGTATTCTCAAAAATAGTCTATTAAAATGTATTGCTTACTAATGTAAATATTAAAGGACATCTAAAAAATTAGCTTGCTTCTCACCTTACTGCAACATGAAGAGAATTTTCTTCTTTCCAAACATCACGTGACAACTCCTTTTTCTCATTTAATTTTCTCTCTACACTCACATTGGACCTGAGTGTTTTGCTAAACAGCTGCTATCTCTTGATTAGTCTCTGTGACTTCAGCCTCTTGTTCCTTCTGACCCTATGCTCCAAAGTTACTGTATAACATCATGTGTATGTGTGTCAAATTTGTGTGTAAAGACTCACTATAGATCACACCAGTTTCTCTACATAAAAGGTGTTCTCCTGGGCATTTAGTGCTTTTCAAGATCTGGCCCAAAGTTCTTTTGAGCCTATGATTTGCCTTTCCAATCAGTGCACTACTTGGGTGTTTTTCATATTTTTAATGAGCAGGGCCTTATTTTTCCCAAATAAAATGTAAAAATGCAAATTCATATATTAGACTACAAGAATACTATGGGAAAGTTTGGGGCTATGAGATATTTTATTGTCCCCCACCCACAAAATCAGTAATTGATAATCATACCATGTCAGGCTGACTAGAATTAAAAAAACTAACAGATTAGTGAAGCACCATTCTGATGTGTCTGTGCAGGGTTTTCAGAGATTATTGCATGTAGCCCAGCAAATTGAAGGGAAGGCCCACTGGAGTTTTGGATGGCACCAGCCAATTATAGACTTGATGGGATAAAAAGAGGGAAAGAAGAGGAAGCATGCCTGTTTTTGATGAGTTCCAGTCTTCCTGAGTATGTGCATCCTTGGCTGCCTTTGAACATTGGTCTACAGTTTCTTCTTTCCAGTGCACACTTAGACTGGCAACTGCCCAGTGAGATTCCAGGTCTTTGACCTTGAGCTGGCGCTCCTTGTTCTCTCTCATTCTGTGGCCTCTCTTTCTCTGTGTGTGCGTGTGTGTGTGTGTGTGTGTGTGTGTGTAAGTGTATGTATGGTATGGTACATTATCAGAGACTGAATTCAGAACCTTTTCTGAGTTGCTGAGTTATGGGGCTATATTTTCATTTCTTATTTTGAGACAATGGAGCAGCTACTGGATCCCCCAATTCCTCATTACAGACGATCGTTGTGGACTCCCAACTATAATCCTATAAGCCTACCTAATAAACTTCCTTGCATATATTTTTTTCTATCAATTCTGTTCCTCTAGAGAACCCCAGCCAATAAAAATTTTGATACTGGGAGTGCACCTGGAGAAATAGAATAGTAAGAATAGAATAGTAAGAAATAGAATAGAATAGAATAGAAATAGAACTCTAATTAGTTTAATGGTTCTTGGAATTAACTCTCAAATTTAGTGAGACCTAAAATTGACATGATCTTGTCTTCTGATAATGTAGAGTGCACTGACAGTTTGTAGTATGAACTTGTAGTGTGAACTGTTTAAATACACAGTATAGATTCTTTTTTTTGTTTTTTGTTTTTTTTTTGTTTTTGTTTGTTTGTTTGTTTGTTTTTTGGTACTGGGGATCAAACTCGGAACCTTGTGCTTGCAAGGCATGCTGTGGAACCACTGAGCTAAATCTACCGCCCTAGATCCATTTGATTACACTAATTGCCGTCTACACCCTGAACATGCTGGACCTTGTCTGATTATACTGATTACCCACTTTTGATATGTATGTGCTTATACTAATTATTCACTTGTGAGATTCAAGGAATTTAGTATCTCTAAACACAATACTTGATATTAGCTGGTTTATCTTAACAACTTACAGCAAAGTTATATTGGTAAATAATGAGCTCAAAGACTCAATTTCCAATTTACACACACACATAAACAATCTAAATCTTCTAAGTGTGTGCTGAAGGAAAATTTTCTGTCTTGTAACTGTAAAGTTAAAGTTACCTGATAATTACTGGGGAATTGGCTGAATTACAGTGCAAGTTTAACCTTCAGCCTGAAAGGAAGGGCATTTGCAACTGAAGGGAGGGTGTTGACTGAAAAAGAAGGGATTCCCTAAACCGGGAGGGAGGTGTTTGGGAGGAAGCTGATGAAACTGGAAACATTAAACTAATAAAGCCTGATGACATTATCTTGTGAGGAGAGATTTCCTCACTTTCAGTGGCAGAAGCATCTCTTCTACTGCCCCCTGTAGAGTTAGCTTTTCTACTTCTGCCTCAGGACACTAATTCTGTGCTACCTATGGAAACAGTCTGACCTTCCTTGATGTAGTTACCAAGCAAGACAACGCCAATGTTCTTCACTATCAACTTCTACTTCTTGGCCTATAAGCAGGCTCAATCTCAGAAGGCTCCGAAGGATGAGGTACACCATGACCAATAAAGAGCTCCACTGTACTCCCAATGAACATCAGTTTTCCAATTATTACAAGCAAGAATGTGGAGAATAGGTATGGGAATGAATTTTAGGAGTGAGAGATAGTGGTGGAAGAAACAAACTTGGATCAAGTTGAATTTCTTGACATGGGCCCATTAACCAAAAATTATGGATTCAATGTTATAGTTCAAGGAGTTAAAAAAAAGATGCTAATAGTCTGTTTGCTTGATTGGCTGAAATATGGATCAAAAGATGGCCCACAGTGAATAAGCTAAAGATACCTGATATTCCTTGGTTTATGGTTGATGAAGGTATTCAAAGGCTCAGGGAAATGGAAATGTTGGCATAGATTTTGTAAGTAAAACTAACTCCTCCACACTGAGAAGGTCTAGAAAATGTACACTTCACTAATCCCTTAAGAAACAGATTTCTTGATTCTTTGTATTCCTGTGCAATCAAGTTTTTTTCCCCCATAAAGTCTTTGCCTACACCTATATCTTCAAGCATTCTACCTATTCTATCTTTCAATAGATTTAGAGTTTCTATTTAAATATTTAGGCACTAAACCCATTTCAATTGTAACTTAGATACTGAGAGACATAGGTCTAAGTTTAATATTCAGCATGTGGAAAGCCACTTTTTCCACCATTTCTTAAAGAGGCTATCTTATTTCCAGGGAAAGTGTTTGGATCTTTTGTCAAAATTAAGGTGACTGAAGATATATGGAGTTGTTTTGGAATTTTCTAGTCTGTTCCATTGATCCTCAGGCCCTTTTTTTTTTTTTAATTGAATTTATTGGTACATTCTAGGTAGACAGTACAGTTACTTTCATTACTGGGATCTTGTGCTTTACATGCCAGGTCTTGGTTCCCATTTTTTCCCCTTGTCCCCACCCACCCTTCACCCACTCCTCCCCTCCCCACCTTCAAACACTTTAATTCCATTT
>NW_022900915.1:20745235-20821620 GCF_012274545.1 Fukomys damarensis
TGGTTGCACCAGTCTGCACTCCCACCAACAATGGAGAAGGGTTCCTTTCTCCCCACAACCCCGCCAACATTTGTTATTGTGTGATTTCTTGATAGCAGCCATTCTTTGTGGAGTGAGGTGAAATCTGAGTGTTGTTTTCATCTGCATCTCTTGAATGACCAGTGATGTGGAGCATTTTTTCACATATTTACTTGCTGATTTTATTTCTTTGTCTGAGAAATGTCTGTTCATTTCAGATGCCCATTTTAGAATTGGGTCTTTAAGGGGGGTTGGTTGTTTTGAGTTCTTTATATATTTTTGATAATAATCCTTTGTCTGAGGAGCAGCTACTAAAATGTTTCTCCCACATTGTAGGTTGTCTCTTAGTTCTTTTGATGTTTTTTTTGCAGTGCAGAAGCTTTTTAATAAGATGAGATCCCAGTTGTTGATTTTTTCTGCTAGTTCCTATGCTACTGAGGATTTGTTCATAAAGTCTTTTCCTATGCCAATGTCTTCCAGAGTTCTGCCTAACTTATCTTCCAGCAAGTTTAGTGTTTCTGTTTTAATATTTAGATCTTTAATACACTTGGATTTTAATTTAGTGCATGGCAACAGATAAGGGTCTAGTTTTAATCTATGGCAGGTTGAGATTCAGTTTTTCCAACACCATTTATTAAAGAGGCTATCTTTCCTCCAGTGGGGAATGTCAGCTCCTTTGTCAAAGATGAGGTAGCTGAGTACATCTGGATTTGTGTTTGTGTCTTCCAATCTGTTCCACTGATCCTCAGGTCTGTTTCTTTGCCAGTACAGTGCTGTTTTTATCACAGTGGCTTTGTAGCACAGTTTCAAATTGGGAATTGTTATACCAGCTGCCATGTGTCTGTTGCCTAGGATGGCTTTTGCTATTCTAGGTCTCTTATGGCTCCAAATGAATTTTTGGATTCTTTTTTCTAGTTCTGTGAAGTACAGTGTTGGGATTTCAATTGGCACTGCATTGAATCTGTATAGCAGTTTTGGTACTATGGCCATTTTCACTATGTTGATTCTTCCTACCCAGGATCAGGGGAGATCTTTAGATTTTCTTGTATTCTCCTCAATCTCTTTTTTTCAGAGTGCTGTAATTTTCAGTGTCGAGGTCTTTTGCTTCTTTTGTTAGATTGATTCCCAGATACTTCAATTTTTTGGGTGCTATTGTGAAAGGAATTGTTTCCCCAATTTCTTTCTCAGTGAGTCTGTTATTTGTGTACAAGAACGCTATTGATTTTTGGGCATTGACCTTGTATCCAGCTCCTCTGCTAAACGTGTCAATTAAGTTGAGAAATCTTTTGATGGAGTTTTTGGGGTCTTCAATGCAGAGTATCATATCATCAGCAAATAGTGATAGTTTAACATCTTCCTTTCCTATCTTTATTGCTTTAATTTCTTTCTCTTGTCTAATTGCTATGGCTAATGTGTCCAGAACTATATCGAAGAGGAGTGGTGATAGTGGGCATCCTTGTCTTGTTCCTGATTTTAACGTGAAGGTTTTCAGTTTTTGGCCACTTAATATGATGTTGGCTGTTGGTTTTTCATAGATAGCCTTTATTAAGTTGAGACATAGACCATCTATTCCAATTTTTTGCAGAGTTTTTATCATCCATGGGTGTTAAATTTTGTCAAATGATTTTTCTGCATCTATCGAGAGGATCATGTGGTTCTTGTCCTTGACTTTGTTAATACAGTGTATTACATTAATTGATTTATGTATGTTGAACCATCCCTGCATGCCTGGAATAAATCTGACTTGGTCAGGATGCTATTATATTCTTGATGATCCTCTGTATTCTGTTTGCTGGTATCTTATTGAGGATTTTTGCTTCTATATTCATTAAAGAGATTGCCTGTAGTTCTCTTTTTTAGTTATGTCTTTCCCAGGTTTGGGAATCAAAATAATATTTGCTTCCAGGAATGAATTTGGAAGTATTGCTTCTCTTTCAATTTCATTGAAAAGTCTGAAGAGTAATAGCAGTAGATCTTCTCCAAATGTCTTGTAAAATTCATCAGTGAATCCATTAGGACCTAGGCTTTTCTTTGTTGGTAAATTTTTAATTACATTTTCAATTTTGCTGATTGTGATTGGTATGTTTAAAATGTTTTTATCTTCTTCGTTCAACTTTGGTAATTCATAAGTATCTATAAATCTGTCCATTTCTTCTGTGTTTCCATTTTCTAAGAGTACAGGTTCTTATAGTATGTATTAATGATCCTCTGGATTTCTGTAGGATCTGTTGTGACGTTGCCTTTTTCATTCCTGATTGCATGGATCTGAGCTGTTTCTTTCCTTTTTTAATAAGGTTTGCTAAGGATTTATCAATTTCATTTATTCTTTCAAAAAACCAACTCTTTGATTCATTTATTTTTTGTATCATTTTCTTAGTTTCCATTGCATTGATTTCTGCTCTAATCTTTATAATTTCCTCTCTTGTTCGAGCTTTGTGTTTTTCTTGCTCTTGTTTTTCTAGGAGTCTAAGAGTCATCATTAGGTTGTTTATTTGAGCTTGCTCTGTTTTCCTAATGTGAGCATTCAGTACTATGAATTTTCCACTTAGAACTGCTTTAATTGTGTCCCATAGATTCCTGTATATTGTATTGGCATTTTTCTTTATTTGTAAAAACTGTATAATTTCTTCTTTGATTTCCTCTGTGATCCATTGATTGTTCAGGAGAGTGTTGTTCAATTTCCATGTGTTTGTGAAGTTTCTATGGTTTCTTATGCTATTGCTTTATTGCACTGTGATCTGATAATATAAAGGGAATAACTTCAATTCTTTTGCATTTATTCAAACCTGTTTTGTAGCTAGTATGTGATCTATCTTGGAGAATGACCCATGCGCAGCTGAAAAGAATGTCTATTCTGATTTTGTGGGGTGGGACAATCTATAGATGTCTAATAAGTCCATACGTTCAAAAGTTTGGTTCAGTTCTAGTATTTCATTGTAGATTTTTTGCCTAGATGATCTGTCTGTTGGTGATAGTGGGGTATTCAGATTCCCCACTACAATTGTATTAGTGGTTATTTCATTTTTCATGTTACTTAATATTTGTTTGATATAGTTGTGTGCATTTATATTTGGTGCATATATGTTTATGATTGTCATTTCTTCCTCTTGGATTGTTCCTTTTACAAGGATGTAGTGGCCTTCTTTGTCTCTCTTAATCAGTTTTGGTTTGAAGTTTGCTTTGTCTGTGATTAAGATTGCTACCCCTGATTGTTTCTGGGCTCCTGTCATGTGGAGAATTGTTTTCCATCCTTTCACTTTCAGTCTATGGGCTTCTTTTTGCACGAGGTATGTTTCTTGTATACAACATATTGTTGGAATTAGAACTGCTTTAATTGTGTCCCATAGATTCCTGTATATTGTATTGGCATTTTTCTTTATTTGTAAAAACTGTATAATTTCTTCTTTGATTTCCTCTGTGATCCATTGATTGTTCAGGAGAGTGTTGTTCAATTTCCATGTGTTTGTGAAGTTTCTATGGTTTCTTATGCTATTGCTTTATTGCACTGTGATCTGATAATATAAAGGGAATAACTTCAATTCTTTTGCATTTATTCAAACCTGTTTTGTAGCTAGTATGTGATCTATCTTGGAGAATGACCCATGCGCAGCTGAAAAGAATGTCTATTCTGATTTTGTGGGGTGGGACAATCTATAGATGTCTAATAAGTCCATACGTTCAAAAGTTTGGTTCAGTTCTAGTATTTCATTGTAGATTTTTTGCCTAGATGATCTGTCTGTTGGTGATAGTGGGGTATTCAGATTCCCCACTACAATTGTATTAGTGGTTATTTCATTTTTCATGTTACTTAATATTTGTTTGATATAGTTGTGTGCATTTATATTTGGTGCATATATGTTTATGATTGTCATTTCTTCCTCTTGGATTGTTCCTTTTACAAGGATGTAGTGGCCTTCTTTGTCTCTCTTAATCAGTTTTGGTTTGAAGTTTGCTTTGTCTGTGATTAAGATTGCTACCCCTGATTTTTTCTGGGCTCCTGTCATGTGGAGAATTGTTTTCCATCCTTTCACTTTCAGTCTATGGGCTTCTTTTTGCACGAGGTATGTTTCTTGTATACAACATATTGTTGGATTTTGCTTCTTAATCCATCCTGCCAATCTATTTCTCTTCATTGGTGAATTGAGGCCATTGACATTGATAGTTATAACTGAGATGTACTGACTTATTATTGTCATGTGATTGTCCTTTTGTTGACTCGTTTTATTTTTTGTCCTTTCCTTTTAGTTTCTTGCCTTGGCTATTTGATTTGCTCTGCTGGGCCTCCTGGTGTTGTGATCTTTGTTGTCTTTTTCTAGTATATTGTTTAAAATTCTTTGTAGTGCTGGCTTAGTATTCATGAAGTTTCTCAAGTGTTCTCTGTCATGGAAATATCTTATTTCTTCCTCCATTTTGGAAGAGAGTTTTGCAGGATACATCAGTCTTGGTTGTAGGTTTTTTTCTCTTAGGACTTGAAATACATCACTCCAAGCTCTACTTGACCTGAGGGTTTGCGTTGAAAAGTCTGCTGTGATTCTAATGGGTTTTCCTTTGCATGTGATTTGTTTCTTTTCTCTTACTGCATGTAGTATTTTGTTCTTCTGTTGGGTTTCTGGGATCTTGATTATTATATGTCTAGGTGTAGATTTTTTTTTTTGTCATGGCTACTTGGTGTCCTATATGCCTTTCTTATCTGTCTGTCTAATTCTTCCCCTCTATTTGGGAAGTTTTCTGCCATTAATTCTTTGAACAGCTTTTTTAAGTCATTTGCATTTTCTCCTGGTACTTCATGGATTCCTATCAGTCTTATGTTATTCTTCTTTACATTATCTAGGAGCTGTTGGATCGATTTCTCATAATCCCTGACTGTTTTTAAGAGACCTCTCTTTTCATGGTCACTGTCTGCTATCCTATCTTCTATATCTGAGATTCTATCTTCACAATCTTTTATCCTATTGTGTACACTTTCAATAGAGTTTTTAATCTGGATATCTGCTTGAATCTGTTTAATGGATTCCATTTCTTTCCTATGTTGGGTGTTCATCATTTCCATTTCTTTGTTATTCTGGGCCTTCGTGGTTTCTATTATGTTCCTAAGCTCATCTATTTTTTTGTCAGTTTCTGTTCTGGATTCTCGAATCATGTCTTTCATTTTGCTCACCATCTCTATGCTTATCTGGGAAATAATTTCTGTTTTGAATTTTTCTAGAGCTTGATCGATCAGTTTTGTTACTTTCTGTGCTGTGAGTTCTGATTGTCCTGAAGGTTCACTATCTGATTTTTCATCCTCCTTTACCCTACTGTTTGCCATTGGTGGACTGGAAGTCTGTCTTTGTGTCTTGCTTAAGTGTTTTCTCATCTTTGTTTGTGCTGTTGGGTTGCCCTTGATTCAATCTCTGGGTCATTAAATCTTCCTGATATTGTTGCATCCCAGCCTTTAATTCTCTAATGACTTATAGACATTCTCATTTTCATAATTGAGAAAACAACTCATCTAATCAATCCCCATCCTTTATCCCTATCTATAAAATCAGGAACATAATAGGATCAATCAACACCCTTTATAGCCTGCCATGCCTCTGCAGAGTATGTCCAAGGACTGGCTCAATCAGGGGATCTAATAGCCTGGGGTGGGGGTGGTGGGATGACAGTGTTCAGCAGTACCCTCCTGACACGGTGTCAGAGCCAATCAGTGGCGCCCACTGGAAAAAGTGCGGCTCCAGAGGAGGCCCGTAGTTCAGGCTGGGCTGTGCAGCAGAGGTGGCTCTCCAGTTTTTTTTTTAATTAAATTTATTGATGCATTTTAGGTATACAAGACAGCTACATTCATGATTGGAATCTTGTATCTTTACCTAACTTACCTTGGTTCTTATTTTTCCCCATTCTCCAGGCCTCTCTTCACCCCCTCCACCCTTCCCTGTTTACAAAGGCATTGTTTCCATGTTTTTCCTTTTCACATATTTTTTCTTTTCCCTTTTTACCTTTCCACTAACCCTCACACTCACACTATTCTTTTAGACCTTTTCTTCCTATTACACACAGTATCAATTATACATTTTGATCTTTATATACACTTTCAGTTTTTCAAACCAGAGAGACTATATTTGGCATTTGCACATGTGTCTTTCTAATTTCACTTAAGGGTATGGCCTCAATGTGCATCAATTTACCTATAAATATCTCTAGTTTCTCTTTCTTTATGGCTGAGCAGTATTTCATTTTATTAAACACACACACACACACACACACACACACACCTTCTTTATCCAGTCTCCAGTTGATGGGCAATTGGGCTGTTTCCAAACTTTAGATATTACAAACTGTGCCACTATAAATGTGGGTGAGCATCTATCTCAGAGGTATTATTCTTTTAATTCCTTTGGGAAAATACCCAGTAGAGAAATAGTTGGGACCTCTAATCTTAATTGTTTGAGGTATCTCCATATTGATTTCCACAGTGGTTGCATCCGTCTGCACTCCCACCAACAATGGAGAAGGGTTCCTTCCTCCCACAACCCTGCCAGTGTTTATTATAGGTTAATATCTTGATAGCAGCCATTCTTTCTGGAGTGAGGTGGAATCTCAGTGCTATTTTCATCTGCATCTCTTGAATTATGAGTGATGTTGAACATTTTTTCATATATTTGCTACTTTTACTTGTTTATCTGAGAATTGTTTGCTCATTTTTGAATCAGGTCTTTGTATGGGGGTGTCTGATTTTTTTGAGTTCTTTATATATTCTAGGTAGTAGTTCTATGAGGAGTAGCTGGTAAAAAAAGTCTTCCCACATTGTAGGTTGTCTTTTAGCTCTGTTGCTGGTTTCTCTTGCAGTGCAGAAGCTTTTTTTGTTTTCCTCTCTCTCATTGAGTTTATTGGTACATTTTAGGTATACAGTACAGTTACATTCATCATTGGGATCTTGCACCTTTACTTGACAGGTGTTGATTCTCATTTTTTCCCCTTGTCCCTGCCCTCACTTCACCTTCTCCTCCCCTCCCCATTTACAAACACTTCATTTCCATTTTTTCATATTCTCATATCTTTTCCTTTTGCCTTATTACTTTTCCCAAACCCTTCCCAATTTCCCTAAACTTTTAGCCCCTTTCTTCCTATTTCACATTGTCAATTATATCATTACGATCTTATGTACTATTATAGTTTTTCAACCAGAGAAACTATTTCATATTTACACATGTGTGATTTATTTATTTCACTTAGGAGTACATCCTCAATATGTATCCATTTTCCTATGAATTAATCTAATTTCTCATTCTTTATGGCTGAGTAATATTCCATTTATAGAAAAACCACATCTTGTTTATCCAGTTTTCAACTGATGTGCAAATGGGCTGTTTCCAAGTTTTAGCTATTACAAACTGTGCCGCTATAAACATAGGTGCGTATATATCACTGTGATCTGATTCGTTTAATTCTTTTGTAAAGATACACAGCAGACATGCCAATGTCTTTAAGAGTTCTACCTAACTTACTTTATAGCAAGTTTAGTGTTTCTGTTTTAATATTTAGATTTTTAATCCACTTTGATTTTAATTTAGTGCATGGTGATAGATAAGGATTGAGTTTTTTTGTTTGTTTGTTTTGTTTTGTACTGGGGATTGAACTCAGGACTTTGCATTTGAGAGGCTGTCACAGTGCCACTGAGCTAAATCCACAGCCCTTGAGTTTTATCTTTGGCAGGTTGATATCCAGTTTTTCCAGCATGACTTATTAAAGAGGTGATCCTTCCTCCTGTGAGGATGGTTGGTTCCTTTGTCAAAGATGATGTAGCTGAGTATGTCTGTAGTCATTTTTGAATCTTCTAATCTATTCCACTGGTCCTCAGGTCTGTTTCTTTGCTAGTACCATGCTGTTTTAATCACAGTGGCTTTGTAGAATAATTTCAAGATGGGGATGATGATACCTTTGTCCTGTCTCTGTTTCCCAGTGTTGCTTTTACTATTCTAAGTCTCTTCATGTTCCAAACGAATTTTTGGATTGTTTTCCCTAGTTTTTTGAAATATACTTTTGGGATTTCAATTGGAATTGCATTGAATCTATATAGCAGTTTTGGAAGTATGGCTATTTTCACTGTGTTGGTTCTTCTTGCCCAGGGTCAAGGGGATGTCTTTCCATTTTCTTATATTCTCTTCAATCTCTCTTTTCAGAGAGCTGTAGTTTTCAGTTTAGAGGTCTTTTGCTTCTTTTGCTAGATTGATTCCTAGAGATTCCTTTTTTTGGAGGTTGCTATTGTGAAAGGGATTGTTTCCCTAATTTCTTTCTCGGTGAATCTGTTATTTGTGTATAAGAAGACTATTGATTTTTGATTGTTAATCTTATATCCAGCTACTCTAGTAAATCTGTCAATTAAGCCTAGAAGTCTTTTGGCAGAGGTTTTTGGATCTTCTATTTAGAGTATCATCTCATCAGCAAATAATGACAGTTTAACTTCTTCCTTTCCTATCTTTATTCTTTTTATTTCTTTCTCTTCGCTGATTGCTGTGGCTAATACTAACAGAACTATATTGAACAGGAGTGGTAATAGTGGACATCCTTGTCTTATTCCTAATTTTAGCACAAAGATTTTCAGGTTTTGACCATTTAGTATGATGTTGCTGTTGGTTTTTCATACATAGCCTTAATCAGGTTGAGATAAAGACTTTCTATTCCAATTTTCCATAGGGGTTTTATCATGAATGTGTTTTGGATTTTGCTGAATGGTTTTTCTGCATCCATTGAGTTGATCATCTGGTTTCTGTCCTTGATTCTGTTAATATAGTGCATTACATTTATTGATTTATGTGTGTTGAACCATCCTTGCATCCATGAGATAAATCCAACATGGTCAGGATGTATGATCTTCTTAATGAACCTCTGTATTCTATTTCCCCATATCATATTGATGATTTTTGCATCTATGTTCATTAGGAAGATTGAACTGTAGTTCTCTTTTCTGGTTGGATCTTTCCTTGCTTTTGGAATCAAAATAACAGTTGCTTCAAGGAATGAATTTGGAAGTATTGCCTCCTTTTCAGTTTCATTGAAGCATTTAAAGAGGAGTGGCAATAGTTCCTCTGTAAACTCTTGTAGAATTCAGCAGTGAGGCCATCAGGACCTGAGCTTTTCTGTTTTTTTGTTTTTTGTTTTTTTCCTTTTTTTATTTTTTTTTTTTTTTTTTTTTTTTTTTTTTTTTTTTTTTTTTTTTTTTTTTTTGTTGGTACTTTTTGTGTGTGTGTGGTTTTTGAGACACGGTGTCACTGAATAGTTGAGACTGACCTGGAACTCACTATGTAGCCCAGGCTGGTCTTGAACTCACAGCGATCCTCCTGTCTCGGCCTCCCAAGTACTGGGATTACAGGTGTGCACCACCATGCCCAGCAGTTGGTACATTTTTAATTATGTTTTCAATTTCACTGATTTTAATTGAGGTGTTTAGAATTTTTTTATCTTCTTCATTCAACTTTGGTAACTCATATGTGTCTAGGAATCGCTTCATTTCTTCTGTTTTCCATTTTATTAGAGTACAGGTTCTTAAAGTAGCATGGATGATCCTCAGGATTCCTGCTGGATCTGTTGTAACTTCACCTTTTCATTTCCTAATTGCATAAATTTGAGCCTTATATTTCCTTTTTTTGATAAGTTTGGCTAAGGTTTTATCATATTTATTCTTTAAAAAACAACCTTGGCTTCATTGATTTTTTTTGTATCATTCTCTTAGTCTCCATTGCATTAATTTGTGCCCTCATCTTTATAATTTCCTCCCTTGTACGAACTTTGTGTTTGTTGGTTTTTCATGTACATTAATTTTTTTATGTAGTTGGAACCACTAATATTTGGTGCATATATATTTCTGGTTGACATCTCTTGTTCTTGGATTATTCCCTTTCTCTTTACAAGGATGTAATGACCTCCTTTGCTTCTCTCAATTGATTTTGCTTCTAAGTCTACCTTGTCTGCAAAGAAAATAGCTACCATTGCTTTTTTCCAGGTTCCTGTCATATGGGGAGTTGTTTTCCATCCTTTTCCTTTCAGTCTATGAATTTCTTTTTTAAGTGGACTTATTGTGTACAACATATTGTTGGATTTTTTTTTTGTACCAGGGGTCAAACTTGGGTCCTCATGCTTGTGAGGCAGGCAGCAGAACCACTGAACTAAATACCTGGCCCTCAATTTTGCTTCTTAATCCATTCTGCCAGTCTATTTCTTTTGGTTGGTGAATTGTGGGCATTAACATTGGTGGTTTAATTGATATGTGTTGACTCATCCTTGTGATATTTTACTGTTGTTGACTCTTCTATTTTTCATTTTTCCCCCTTTACCTTTAATTTCTTGCCTTTCTTGATGGCTTCACTCGGTTAGGCCTTGTGGAGTTTTAACTCTCATTGTCTTTTTCTAGGATATTGTTTAGAATTATTTGGAGTGTTGGTACTGATGAAGTTTTTGGGTTTTCTTTGTTGCAGAAGTATCTAATTTCCCCATTGATTTTGCTTTGTTTTGTTTTTGGTATCAGGGATAGAACTCGGATCCTTGCACTTGCAAGTCAGGTGGCAGAACCACTGAGCTAAATCTCAGGCCCTTCCCATTGATTTTGAAAGATAGTTTTGCAGGATACATCACTCTAGGTTGGAGGTTATTTTCTTTTAGGGCTTGAAATACTTCACTCCAGGTTCTCCTTGAGGATTTGTGTTGAAAAGCCTATTGTGATTCTGATGGGCTTTCCTTTGTATGTGATTTTTTTTTACTCTAACTACTTGTAGGATTTTGTTCTTCTGTTGGGTTTCTGGGATCTTGACTATTATGTGTCTGTGTGTAGATTTCTTTCTGATCACGGCTAATTGGAATTCTATATGCCTCAGTTACCTGCATGTCTAATTATTTTCCTCTTTGGGGGAAGTTTTCTGCCATTACTTCTGTGAGCAGTTTATGTCATTTGTACTTTCTCCTGCTTTTTCATGGATCTTATCAGTCTTATGTTATTCTTTGCATCATGTAGCAGCTGCTGGATCAACTTCTCATGGTCTCTTACTATTTTTAAGAAATCTATTTTTTCATGGTAACTAACCACAATCCTATCTTCTATATCTGATATTCTGTCTTCACATTGGCTCATTCTTCCATATATACTTTCAATAATGTTTTTAGTCTCCTGGATATCTGCTTGAATCTGTTGCATGGATTCCATTTCTTTCCTGTGTTGGGCATTCGTGGCTTCTATCATGGTTCCGAGCTCATCTATTTTTTTTATTAATTTCTGTTCTAGAGTCTACAATCATGTCTTTCATTCTGTTCAACATCTCTGTAGTTATTTCTGTTTTGAATTTTTCTAGAGCCTCATTTATCTATTTTTTTACTTTCTTTGCTAACAGTTCAGTTTGTCCACGTGGCTGATTATCAGATCTTTCCACTTCATTGCTTCTTAAGAATTTGCCTTTGGTGAGCTGGAATTCTGTGTTTGTGCCTTGTTTAGGTATCATCTCCATTTCCGTTTTTGTTGTTGGTGCTTTTTTCTGGTTTAATTTCTGAATTGATACTTCAATATTGCTTATTGTGAGTATCTTTATTGCTTGTATTTAGAACCCTTATTGAATGATTGCTCCTCAGAGGTGTCTTCCAGGTATAGCTGGTCTTTACACTTTGAATCTCTAATGACTCTTAGGCAATCTTTTTTTAGTATACCAGGGAGGATTGATCAGATCAGTCATGACACATTAGCCCACTTGTGACAATCAGCATCAAGAATAGTATTAAACACAGCTTAGAAAATGACAATTTGTGGTAGCAATTAATCTATCACCTTTAACCACATGAGGTAGATTGAAATTGATGACCAGCCCAAAATATGTTTGTCATAAATAAACCCTTCAATATAACAAATTTACCCATCAGGATAAGGATTTAGAAGGAATTGTGGTGGGAGGGATAGAGGGATAGAAGGAGAGGAAAATGTTAGAAGTGAGGCTAGAAGACTCAGACAGTTTGTGCAAATTTTGGGAGTCTGTTGAAGACAAGAACTAAAGAACATAAATAAAAATAAAACAAAGTAACTAGAAACAGTATTCATCTTATAAGAATAGTGACAGTTGAGAGAAGGGAAGAGAGAAAAAAACAATCTGAAATAGGACAAAAACAGAAACAAAGAGGGAGAGAAATGCAGAATAAAAAGGGAGAGAAATAGAAAAAGAAGAAGAAAATATATATATACATATGTGTGTGTGTATGTGTGTGTGTGTGTGTGTGTGTGTGCATGTGTATTGCTTCCCTCAGTGTATGTCTTTGTTGTTATGGTAGACAAAGTGGGTAGCAATGCACAAATCTAAGACAATTAGTCTCGATAAGCCATCTCTAGTCCACTGAGATTAAGGCTGATTTTTGTCTGCAAGGCCAAAGTTGAGGTCCTTGACCTTCTGCAGGATTGAACTTGGCAAAGTTATACTGCTGTATCCAGCTGTCCTTCCCCTGAAGTGAGCCTGGGTTTCTATTAGAGGTGCTGATTCCACCAACGTACCAACCATAGTCATCCAGTATGCCTTTATTAAAGAGATTTTCTTTACTTTCCCAGTAGGCTTCAATTTTCCTTCAGAAATTTCAGAGAAGCCCTGTCTCTGTTCACTTCTGCTCTATTGTCTGGGGCTCATAATCATGGCCTTTATGTCTGCCCAATTCCTCTGCAGTGTGGATTCAGATACTGTGAAGCCACTGGGGCACTGGCATCTACGGGACTGAGGTTCTGGTCATGGATTTTTGGCATCTACAGGACCTATGATGGGTTTTGAAATGAATCATTGACAGACTATTGGAGGAAGTTTATTTCTTAAGGTGCAAATATATGGAGAAAAACAGGTTGGCAGCTGAAAAAAGAAAGGACTGGAGGAAATTTTTCATCAAGGCTACACAGGCCTCCAAGTGTGGATAGTTGAGCATGGTGAAATGAAACCAGGGGAAACAAGACATTAGGCAACTCTTCTCCAACAAAGTGCCCTGGAGTTCTCTTCTCAAAACAAAGTCTTTCAGTTTAGCACTGTAGGGGTTATGAAAGGAAAGGCTTGCTGGGATGCCCTCCAGTCATTTTTTCCCATTGTTCTGCTGTAAAGTACTAGGCTTCTTCTTCTTCTTTTTTTTTAAATATTGAGTTTATTGGTACATTTTAGGTATACAGTAATTACATTTATTATTGGGATCTTGTACCTTTACATGACAGGTCTTAGTTCTCATTTTTTCCCCTTGTCCCTGTCCTCCCTTCACCCTCTCCTCCCCTCCCCATTTACAAACACTTTATTTCCATTTTTTCATTTTCTCATATTTTTTTCTTTTCCCTTATTCCCTTTCCCCTACCCTTCCCACTTTCCCTACACCTTTAGCCCTTTTCTTCCTATTTCACATTGTCAATTATCTCATTAGGATCTTATGTACTATTATAGTTTTTCACACCAAAGAAGTACTAGGCTTCTTAATGTCAATCATTTTAGCAAACAAGCTCTCCTCTGTGCCAACTTTGCAGGACCTTTACCTGAGCTGCCTCTTGGGTCAAACTAAAACTTTTAAAATCATTCAGCTATGCCTTTTGTTCTTGAGGCTCAAAGTAGAGTTGGCTTAAAGCTCCCTAACAATACCCATGCCACAGCTTCAATATTAAACTGCCTTGAAATTTCCTCTGCCAGACTAATTAATCTACCACTCTTAATGCCAGTCTCTTGGAAAGTCTCCACACATGAGCAAAGTGCAAACAAATTTTCTACAAAAGCATAGCACATATGGTCTGGAGTCCAAATGCCAATGGAGTCCTTCTCAGATGAAAACTCTTGAGCCCTGTCTTTACCAGCTGCATTATTATGAACATTTTAGTCTTTTGAGTTTATATCAGGATCTCTCATCAAGTTAATTTTACAGAATTTTAGGGTCACTTCTTTAGCCAGTATCTCTAAACATTTTCAGACTCCTTCTGTAAGCCAGTTCCAAAGAGTTCTGAGCTGCCTGGACAGGTAGTCACAGCAATGACTATTTATCTGGTACCAAAATCTGTTTTAGTTGCTTTCTTGTTGCTGGGAGAAAATACCCAACACCTGCAAGTTAAAAGAGGAAAGGTTTATTTTTGGCTCAGTTTTTAAAAGTTTCAGTTCATAATTGGCTGGCACTAAGGCAGACCAACATGCTGGGGGCATGACAGAGGAGAAACAGCATGGCATAACAACTAGAAGCAGAGAAAGATCAAGGGTGGAGAGAGAATGATATACCTTTCCAGGCCACACCTCTAGTGACTTACATCCTAATCCATTGATGAGTATCATGTCCCCATGTTCCAGTCACCTCCCTACAGCCCCAGCTACAAATGTACAAGGCTGTGGGAAAGACATCTAAGTTGTAGTAACCTCCTGACAAATAGCTGCAGGATTTTTTTAATTGTTTGTAACATTTATTTCACAGTGATAGTTCTTATAAATTATATGCTTTTGTGATTTTTGAAGGGTATGTAATTCATAGGCTATTTTAAGCTAATAGCATGTCTATGTTCAATAATCCTGTTTGTTTTCCCTTCTAATAGTTTTAACTCCTCTATGACCAATAATTGAATTGTGTCTTCAGTACTGTTTTGATTGATGGTGAAATTTAGAGAGGCTCTCTAAATTCTTCTTTCAGCTCCTCATCTATTAAATGTTTTCCATCATTTTAAAGAATAATCTAAATATTCTCAGTTGTTATCCTGTCACTGTCTTCAACTATTACATAATTTGGGGAAGCCATGAAATTGGTGACACTAAATCCAAGGTTAACATTTCCCCCTAATCTTTCCTCAAACTCTGATCATTTCTGTCATCTTGTTCTTGAAGAATTTTCACATATATGATATCAGATGCCTAGTTTTCTTTCAAAATACCCATGAGATCTTTTTCATTTAACTTAAATGTCACTTCTTCAGAATTTTACTAAAGGCTTACTTTGCTTTTTCCTCCCATGCTGGTAGATTGTGCCTCTAGGGCTTTAGAAGTCGATACTTTTTGTGCAGTTTCTGATACTGCAATGACTCGCCTTCCAAGGAAACAACTTTCAAATTCACAATGACCTACAACTTCCCAGAACAATCTGAGAGTTGCTGCTACATGAGTCTGGCCCTTCATCCATAATGGCATATAACTATCTATTGTAGGAAATCAAAACGTGAGACTGAAGAACCTTAACTGCTTTCTGAAAATTAACTTCTCTTGTTAATTTTAATCTTTTGGTTGGTTGCATCTATATTATAAACTCAGGTAGCAGAAACCATCCATTTATAATAAGCAAGCAAGATAGAAAAATAAACTATTCTGCAGATGTAAACAAGAATTAATAAGATGTGCAAATAAAAGAGCAAAGACAAAGAACAGTGCCTGTTTCCATTATTTTTATTTTCTGTAGTAAACTTTCTAAGCTAGAAGATTGTTACCAGCAACAAAAATTAGTGAAAAAAACACATTATTAAATATTAGCTGACATAATACCAAACATATAATGACTTACAAAATACAAAATTTAGTGTCTTAGAACAAAGGCACAAAAAATATGAGAAAATGAAAAAATGGAAACAAATTGTTTGTAAATGGGGAGGGGAGGAGGGGGTGAAGGGAGGGCAGGGAAAAGGGGAAAAAATGAGAACCAAGACCAGTCATGTAAAGGTACAAGATCCCAATGATGAATGTAACTGTACTGTATACCTAAAATGTACCAATAAACTCAATTAAAACTAAAAACAAAACAAAACAAAAAAAACACCTAATAAAGAACAAAGGCACCAGCTAAGTCTTAGGGTATAATACCCATTATATGATGAAAGTTAAAGGAAAGGCAAATAGCAAGCGCAGGAAGACCCATCAGGTGTATGGATATGGGTTATATAGGACGATAGCTCTGTAAAGAAGCCATGATACTAAGACATTTACTTATTTTATGTTCCTCCTTGAAAACATTTTTTAGGCTGCAATAAAGTGTTTACTTTGCAGTCTATTCTGGTCAGACTGAGAAGACTAACATCATCCCTACAGACAACAGTTTCCAGTTGCCTGTATATCAAATTATATTTCATCTTCAACAAAAATTCTGAGTACATGAATTATTAATACTTACACAACCATGGATTTGATATGATTAATGAGCAGTACTCCAGGGAAGTGAGGTGACATGGGGCAATACTTAACTGATAATATTGGAAATACCATGATGTCTTTACTTCTATTCAAGAAGGTTTCTTCCTTTTTTTTTCTACACAATCTCAAATTACAATGAGACTGACTGTAAATGAAGGGGTAAATGCTTCTTTTGTCTTAACATGGAACACAAATGTCCTGTGGGGGAACCAAACAGAAACCACTCAAAATTGCAGAGCAAACCTACTAAAAATGTTATTGGAAAGTGGTAGACAATTAGAATTTTCAGAAGAAAGTTGAGTTAAAGAATGGTTTGCCTATAAATTGAAAAAGACTATTTTTAAAGTATACAACTTGGAAATCTCTTTAGCAGACACTGATAATAATCTCTAACTAGATAAAAAGCAAAACATGAAGCAAGTAATTGCAACCACAGATAATGATAGATGATCCCAATAGAAATTCACAGAATGCAATAGGAGAATAAAGCAAGAAGAAGGTGGTTACAACTCCATGCATATTTATGCTTCTATTACAGTATTCCCCCAAATGGATCAATATATTTTATATTTATTTTCCTTTTCCATAAAAATCAAAGGTAGTTTTTTTTTAAAGACCTGAGGTAAATATGCTATCCTTGATCATTCTGGTAAAGAAAGAATATTCAAGGAGATTAAACCAGATAAGAAGACTACTTCAAAATTCTCTTACTGGACTGTTTTCATGATTGAGTAAGCTACATGTAAAGGAAACAAAGACCAAAACAAATATTCTTCAAATTTTGCTTGAAGGAATGTGCTGCCTCAGATGCTTTCAAATTAATGTACAAATAGTCAAAAACATCACATGGAAATTGCTCATATCATTTCCCATTTGACATGAAGAGGATTTTAAGAGAGAGGACTCTGGGAAGTTTAAAGAGGGTAGTAGAAACAGCATGTTATGAGAAGTTGGAGGCACTAAGAAAATCATATATAAATTGTATTAGCTCATTCCCATCGTTTTTTTTTTTATTTTTTTTTTTTACGGGGGATCAAACTCAGGTCCTTGTGCTTACAAGGCAGGCAGTGGAAGCACTGAGCTAAACCCCTGGTCCTCATTCCCATCTTTTAATAATAGGATGGGACACCAGAAGTAGAAAAACCCTAGGGTCTTAAAGTTGGCAGAATAATATTACTAAGATGGAGCAAGTGATGGCTGGTTGCTGTGAAGAATACTTAGCTATAGCTAGGGAATTTAATGTGGTATCCATGGCAGACTAAACACATTGCTTTATGTCTGATCCTTCCCCTCAAAAACTTAAAGAAATAACATTCTGTAAAGGCAAAGAGTTCAAGACACAGCAGAGAAAGGATGTCAAAATTTTGGGGAGATAAAGAATTGTTAAAGATTAGGGTCAGAGCCAAACTCAGGCCCCTAGAATGAGTGGAGGAAGCCAAAAAGGAGTATACCCTTCCTCAGTTTTGGATTCCCTAGGTGAGAAGATTTTTTTTTAACTACAGAAAAAGTATTCAAGGCAATAAATGTAATAATTAAAAACTTTTAAAAATCATTTCATAATATAACATCTACCAAAACATCACATTTTAGTCTAAAAAAGATATGCAATTATTGTTGCCAACTTAAAACATTAAAAATTTTAAAACAAAATGATAATAACACCAATTGACTCTGGTATGATTTTAAATTATAAGGTCATGGTAATATTTTTCAAAATTCTTATAAGGATCAATTAATATTCTACATTAGGAAAAAATCAGAAATAATACTTAAAAGGTGAGGGCAGTTTCAGATGACAGTAAAATCCAAAGTAGAATGCGAGTGGGTATGAAATAGAGAAAAATCTCTTAAATTTGAATACATCTTAAAAACTTAAGCCCAGGTACATAGCCAATATGCAGAGTGAAATTATCTAGATGATGGTGGAAGTAAGACCTTATCTCAGGGAGAAAGAGAAGGGAAGGGACGGGAAGGGTAGGAGATGAAAGGATAGAATTATGATAGAAATTGAAGCTTATGAGAAAGAAAGCCTGGGAGATTAAGGGTGAAAAGAAGTTTGGTGTTTGAGTGAGTTCTGCAGATAAGCCTATGAGAGAAAACTTGAATTATTTATGAGATTTCTTGCATTTTGGAAATGAAAGAATTCATTATTTAAAAAAAGAAGCAACTGATACTGCTAAAACATGTGGAGACCTCGTTTGACAAGCTGTCTCCTTGATATTTTCTGAAATTCCTGAGCCATCAAATTCAGTTCCAAATACCTACCAAATTTTGGGGCAGTCATGTGCCCAAAGAAACTGAGATACAATGAAAAATTCCCTTAGTGCACCTCACTGTTGCTCCTACACTTGCCTTGACAGGGAAGGTGTTCTCATATCGTTACTTCACCCCTATGTCTCATCACACTGGCTTCTCACCAGAAACCATAAAAGTGGACAAGGAGTGAAACAGTTTCCCTTAACTTCAAATCATTTACTAGCTATCCCAAATGAGTCAGATACTTTTGTCTGAGGAGCTAGGAGGAGATTCTTAATAATAAAGAAGAAATATGTTTTCACTTGATATTTGTAGCCTTGGTCTTTCACCATCTGAATGGAGAACATTTCCTAAACCTAACATTCACCAGCTATATGACGTGTCTCCACTTTAATATACTCACCTAAAGCTTTTCATGCTTTCTCTCTTTGCACACTTTCAAAACTTTCTCTTTCATCATGGACACCTTCTTAATGGACCTGTAATAGCTTGCTTCTCCTTTCATGTAGGAACTTCTTTCATAAGCCATCTTTTATTTATATAACTAATGTTTTACTCTACTTCACTTAAGAAGAATGCATTGAAAGGTGTTGTTTTTCTGACTAATACTAGAAACTGAGAAGAATATCTAAATTTTTAAAATGTAGGCAGCAATAAGTATGGTATCCATAAAATAGCTGAAGATTGCATGGACTTAATCAAACTTTGCCTTCTTTCTGTGATCCTTTTTCTTTGCTTCCTATCCTTGTCATTTTTTTTTTCAGTGTAGAAACGCAAGATGTCTCAAGAGGTAGAATCTTATTAAAATGATTGATAAAATATTTCTTTTACAATAAAACAACTTGAGGGATAATAAGAAAAAGGGGATGCAATGTGCAACGAAATGTGAGGGTATACTTGTCACACATATTCAAATCTGTATTCCTCAACAAAGTTTCCCAGCTAAATAAAAATAATGCACTTGTTAGATCCAGATTTGTTTCTGGAACTACTGATTCCTTACACGCCTCACCAATGAGACCATCATTCATTCCACTACATGAGTAATGTCTATCAGTAGCTCAAAATACTTCATAAGAACTTGGTGTGACTTAGAGATACTTGTCTCTTCCTAATTATTATTTTACACTTTTGTCATTTAAGTCACAGGGGATATAAAAAAAGTGTTATAAACCAAAAATATATATTAGCATTGCCTTTTATATTTGATCTATAGTAGTAGTAGTTATATTATTTGATGTATTATTCTATTTTAGGAGCTATAATAAAATAACTGAGGCTAGACACATAATGCAAAGAAGTCTGTTTGATACACAGTTGTCAGTGATCAAGGCCATGGCACTGGCTTCACATTAGCTCTGGTGAGGACCTCATAGTATATGGCACTGTAGATGGATCATGTGAAAGAGGGAGAGATCATGTTGCAAGACAGTAATCCAGAGAATGAGGAAGGGCCACTCTTGCTGCTTCTCTGCTAACCTGCTCCATAAGAACTAATGAGGAAGTATATCAAATCTTTCCCAGGGCAGTATTCCTGATGACCTAGAATGTCCTACTGGGCTCCACCTCCTAGAAGTCCCACCAACTCTCAACAGTAGCACACTGGGGATCAAGCTCTCAACACAAAAACACTGTGGCAAAAGCCATTTCTAACCTTCCCTCATATTCATGTTTCTTGTCCATTTCAAATATTATTTCATCCAAAATATATTATTTCATCCCAAATAGTCCCAAAGTCTTCATTCATTCCAGTGTGTCTCAAAAATCCAAGTCCAAAGCCTCATCTGAGAGTCAGGGCAAAATCTTTCAATTGCAAGCCCGTTTCGTGTTGTTGTTTTAAATTATACACTTCCAAGCACAGCAGGAATAAAAGATAAAGTAAATAGGACCAGACAACGTACAGACAGGAATGAAGTAACAATTTATTGATATGTGCTGAAAAAAAAAATCACAGCAAGACCAAAACACAGAGAGATGGACATTGGACCCTAAAGCTCCATGTCTAGCATCCTGTGCACACTGTGAGGGCAGATGGGCCCCCAAAGCTGTGGGCTGTCCAATCCCCATGACTTCACTGGTCATAGCACATTTGATAAACTAGCATAAAACACTGCGGAAAGGTCTATTTTCTGGAGCCCCAGCTTCATCTCCACTCCCACAGCTCCCGTAAGCATTTTTTTCAGTGGAGAATCTATGCGGGAATTCTGTGCCAAATTTCTGCTTGTTTTTCCTTTCCCTAGGCTTTCCTTTGAAATTTTGATGCGAGCCATGAAGATTCCCTAACTTTTGCCTTCTGTACACTTGTAAAATGAGCGCACTATGGATACCAAGGCCTGCTGCTGGCCTAAGCTATGCCTAGGCTGGCTTGAACCTTGGCTGCAGTTGAAGCAGAGCATTTCGCTGGAAACCAGAATGGAGATGTAACCTTGGGTGGTAATACCATGCAGAAAGCCATAGGCTCATTCTCTGAATCAAACTTGGGAATGGTCCTGTGAGGGAATGTTTGCCTTTGCAGATTTCTGAGAATGAATCACATATTTTATGTTGCTTTAAGCTGCTCTCTTCATCCTTTTTAAAATTACATTGTGTCTGGATCTGTTTGCATTTATTCTATTTTTAGTAGCTTGGAAAGCTGCTCTGTGTGAATAAGATAGCAAGACAAAGTTCATGCTTTGAACTGATTCTTCAGGGAAGTCACCAGTCAGGTCAAAATGCTCAATTGCAGTCTTTCAAGAGCAATATATATATTAGTTTCCTTGCACCAGCAAGCCACTCCAGAAATGTGGGCCACCCTGCCCACAGCTGTCACTGCTTTGCTATGCTGAGAATGGTGCATAGGGGTCACCACAACATTCTATTCTCAAATTGCAACTGCCTTTTTCTTCAGTTAACAGTAGTCTGCTTGTAAGGTTTGCATTAGATTCTAGAGTACTGATAAAGTAGATTTGGTCACTATTTGCTAACCTCTTTCAGTGGAAAAGCTGATCATTTGGGAATTTTGCCATTTTCTTATCTGAATGAAGAAAGCTTAAAAAATAGGGTGTCATTATGCATATGTCACTGTGCATGATGGTAATGAGGAAATAAAAAAGAGTAATAGATATAATTTGGCAAGTAATAATAGCTTAAAACTTCTGTAGTTTATTTTAAAAAACAATTACCTACGTGTTTAGGTAGTATAACAAACTAAAATAGGATAACCATGAAAACATACAAACGAGATATAACAAAATAAAAATGATGAAAGTCAAAGACAAGGAAAAAATTTGAAAGCAGCAAGAGAAAAAATTATTACTTGTAGGGGAACCATAACTTCTCAGCATAAAAGACTAAGGCAAAAAGAAGTGGGAAAATATTCAAAATGCTTAAAGAAAAAAATTCAGCAAGCCAGAATCCAATATATATTAAAGCTAGTTTTCAAATAATGGCCAAAATAAAGACTTTCCTAGATAATAATAAGTATTCAAAAAAAACCATTAATCCAGAAAGTTAGGCATGCTAATAGAAGTGGTATGTACTTGACCCATCATCAAATAGAAGTGGTATTTATGTGACAGGACTCAAGTTGCCCAGAAATCACAAATACATTACATGAAAAAAATGGTCCATATTCTCACAGTCCTCACCTCTGTTACATTACCGACTTTCTCACAGCCTGTACCTAGAGCCTCATAGGAAGTAGCCTATGATCAGATGACAGAGGAAGAGAAGACTAAGTCCTGGCTAACAAATGACTGCAAAACATACAATGGTGGACAGCTGCAACAGTATAGACCCTTTGGCACATCCCTGAAGGACAGTGATAAGAGGAGGTCTCTCTAGGAAGTAGAACTTTAAATAGTACAGCTACTTATGCTCTTTACTTGGAAGAAATTGCATACCTATTCAATACCAGTCAGGTCAAAATGCTCAATTGCAGTCTTTCAAGAGCAATATATATATTAGTTTCCTTGCACCAGCAAGCCACTCCAGAAATGTGGGCCACCCTGCCCACAGCTGTCACTGCTTTGCTATGCTGAGAATGGTGCATAGGGGTCACCACAACATTCTATTCTCAAATTGCAACTGCCTTTTTCTTCAGTTAACAGTAGTCTGCTTGTAAGGTTTGCATTAGATTCTAGAGTACTGATAAAGTAGATTTGGTCACTATTTGCTAACCTCTTTCAGTGGAAAAGCTGATCATTTGGGAATTTTGCCATTTTCTTATCTGAATGAAGAAAGCTTAAAAAATAGGGTGTCATTATGCATATGTCACTGTGCATGATGGTAATGAGGAAATAAAAAAGAGTAATAGATATAATTTGGCAAGTAATAATAGCTTAAAACTTCTGTAGTTTATTTTAAAAAACAATTACCTACGTGTTTAGGTAGTATAACAAACTAAAATAGGATAACCATGAAAACATACAAACAAGATATAACAAAATAAAAATGATGAAAGTCAAAGACAAGGAAAAAATTTGAAAGCAGCAAGAGAAAAAATTATTACTTGTAGGGGAACCATAACTTCTCAGCATAAAAGACTAAGGCAAAAAGAAGTGGGAAAATATTCAAAATGCTTAAAGAAAAAAATTCAGCAAGCCAGAATCCAATATCTATTAAAGCTAGTTTTCAAATAATGGCCAAAATAAAGACTTTCCTAGATAATAATAATAAGTATTCAAAAAAAAAAACATTAATCCAGAAAGTTAGGCTTGCTAATAGAAGTGGTATGTACTTGACCCATCATCAAATAGAAGTGGTATTTATGTGACAGGACTCAAGTTGCCCAGAAATCACAAATACATTACATGAAAAAAATGGTCCATATTCTCACAGTCCTCACCTCTGTTACATTACCGACTTTCTCACAGCCTGTACCTAGAGCCTCATAGGAAGTAGCCTATGATCAGATGACAGAGGAAGAGAAGACTAAGTCCTGGCTAACAAATGACTGCAAAACATACAATGGTGGACAGCTGCAACAGTATAGACCCTCTGGCACATCCCTGAAGGACAGTGATAAGAGGAGGTCTCTCTAGGAAGTAGAACTTTAAACAGTACAGCTACTTATGCTCTTTACTTGGAAGGAATTGCATACCTATTCACGTATTGAAACCAGTGGTTTGGCTGGATGATCAGAGGCGTGGAAGGAATATGACTTAAAAATTGGTAATAAAGAAATGTGGGGAAAAGCCAGATGGGAAAGCTTTCAGAATGGGTAAAAAATTATACCGACACTTGTGTTATAAATGGTGACCTGCCAAAAGGAGGATTTTGATATTCAAGTGTATAGGATGATCCATTCTACAAATACTAGTCAGTCTCGATCCCCAGCTACTCATGTTATTGTTCAATGAATTCATTGATAAATTGACCAGGGTAGCAAGGATGGAGATTATACATGGGTTGGACATCATCATCATATACTTCAACTTAACAATGCCATCCTGGCTGTTATGACTAGTTAGTGTCCGGTTTGCCAGTAGCAGAGACCAATAATCAGTCTCCCACATAACATAATACCTCATACAGTCAAATAGCCATTGGTGGCAGATTGATTACACTTGATCAACACAGAAGAGGCAGTGTTTTATTCTTACCAACATAAAAATCACTTTGGTTGCAGGCTTGCCTTCCTTGCATTCAGTGCTTTGGCTAGAATCCCTGTTTGTGATCTTAGAGAGTGCCTTATCCACTATTATGACACTTCACATAGCATTGCTCAAGATCAAGGACCTCACTTTGTAGCCAAAGAAGTGTGACAATGGGCTTTGGAATTGATAGGATTTATCATGTTTGCCATAGTTCTGAAGCACTTTGATTGATAAAATGGTAAAATTTTTGCAGATAGCTAAGTTAGAAATTATTATAAGGCAGTTACACAAAGCTGAGGCACATTCACTGGTTAACATTATAAAAAGAGAAAAGGTACTGCACTTATCTACTTCCCCTAGAGATGAATAGTCGTAATTGATATTCTAAATAGGCATCAATCTCCTTAGCCCATTTTCTTTCCAAAAATTCCTTGTATGTGACTTGTTTTTTCATTTGATCTCCATTTAATCAATATTACCTAGATGACTGACAGTATTTGTAATCTTATTGGTTGATCATGGTTTTGTCCCACCTCATGCCTACCTTGTAATTTTCCTTTGGGTGTTACAGTTTTGTCCCACACCGTACCTGCCTCAACCCCTGGCTTTGCTCTGTAAAACACCTTTGAAAAGTAGGATGAGTGGGCAACTCTGGTTCTCCTTCCAGCTCTCTTAGAAGCCATCTTTCTCTCAATACATTTTTCATAGTCTTAGCCTCCCTTGTTCCTAAAATTCATTCTTTGATTTTAGAGAACGTGAACTCACATTTCAGATATCTAACAGGTGGGAGTTATAGTTCCCTTGTTTCGATTAATTTTGCTTATTTGAATTACTTGCCCTACATCATTTTGGGATTACTTGGTGCCCTATATCAAAATGACTTGTGGAAGACACTTGTCATGCCAACCTGGCGACAATACTTTGCAGGACCAGGAAGTTTCTCCAGAAGGCTGTATGTGCTCTGAGCCAGTATTTGACTTATGGGACTGCTACACTGACAGCCAAGGTTTACCAGCCCAGGTATCAAGGATTGTAAATAGGAGTGGCATCAGTCACTTGTAGCTAACTCCCTATCAAAAATTTTTTTTCTCATTACATTTATTGGTACATTTTAGGTATACAATACAGTTACATTTATCATTGGGACCTTGTACCTTTACATGACAGGTCTTGGTTCTTATTTCTTCCCCATTCCCCTGGCCTCCTTTCACCCACTCCACCTTCCCTATTTACAAAGACTTTGTTTCTATTTTTTTTCCTTTTCTCTTATTTTTTCTTTTCCCTTCTTACCTTTCCCCTACCCCTCCCTCTTCCCCTGCACTTTTAGACCTTTTCTTCCTATTACACAATATCAATTATACATTTTGATCTTTGCTTACACTTTTACTTTTTCATACCAGAGAAACTATTTGGTATTTACATCTGTGCATCCTATTAATTTCACTTTAGAGTGTGTCCTCAGTGTGCATTCCCTTAACTATAAATGTCTCTAGTTTCTCATTCTTTATGGCCTAGCAAACATTTTGTTTCTTATTCCTGTGCCATTATGTCTGCTGGCCTAGAAGCTTTGGTTATGGGGAAGACTAAATCTACAACAGGTCTCTCCACTGAACTGGAAGTTAAGATTGCTACCCAGCCACACACGGTTTCTCATGCTTCTGTGTCAACAGGCAAAGGTTTGAGTTATACAACTGGCTGGGTGGATTGGTGAGGACCACAGGGCTCCTCTTGATAAAAGCAGAGCCTGTGATTCAAGTGAGTTGGAAACTTAAACAACTTAATCTGGACAGAACTACTAATAGTTCTAGCACTTTTTAGAAGTGAAGATTTGAGTTATTCTGTCCTCAACCGATTATTTATGATGTTATTTGTCTACATCTTTACAAAGTTTTTTCTATTACATAATGTATAGATAAGTGTACATATTTTGTCATGCCCTGTCATGACAGTCTCTCCAATTGTACTCATTTTCATACTATCTTCAAATTTCTTGGCCATAATCATATACCTATCTTACCAATTGTCTACTCTTTTTTTGTTGTTGTTTGTTTTGTTTTTGATTTTTAGAGAGGGTCTTACTGTGTGGTTGAGACTGACCTGGAACTCTCTATGTAGGCCACACTGGTCTCAAACTCACAGCGATCCTCCTGCCTCAGCCTCCTGAGTGCTGGGATTACAGGGGTGTGCCACCATGCCTGGCAATTGTCTGCTCTTTTTAACTTAATGTTATCTAAGTATGAATATTTGTGAAATCAAAGGTTTAATTTTCTAGTTATAGTTTTAAAATACACACTAAGTTAAATATACGATAGTTTAAATCTCATCTACACCTCATGTGCACTAACCCCTAGCGCAACAGAATTTGGACTAAGCAATAGAAAATTGGGCAACAGATTATAGCAGCAAAATAACAACACTGTAACAGTGAAGCTTTCTGAGGCCTGATATATTCACGTGAAAAGTGTGCGAGTGAGATGTATGGACTCTAAGTTCTCGACGTCCTCTGAGCCATGACTAAGCCGAGAGAGTCTTCCTAGGAAGACTAAGCTTGTTTCCTGCTATCCCAAGTCACACTGGGGCAAATCAGTGACTCGAGCAGGCCTCTCCGAAACCCTTAAATGTTAGGTAATGAGAAAATTGGGATTTTATTATAGAGTTCCAACAAGGTCACGTAGGTATTAGATTTATATCTGAACTTATAAAACGAAATAAAAATATGAAACAACTTATGATTCCTGTTGTTTAAATCATTTCTTTGGAAATAGTCTTTGACTTTTGGTGGGGTGGGCTGAATTATCTAGATGACCACTTTCTATCTTTTCTCCATGTAGGAATCATCTGATTTCAGTAAAGTATTCCCAGTTAGAAAATTTCAGAGACTACTACTCAAGTCAAGTCACCAGCAAATGGCATCCTACGTACAGAAACACTTGTGATAAGTGCTATCTGGACCCATTCATTATTTCTAAAGTGCTGCACTAGGGAGGTATGACCATCCATGAGCACATTCTGATAATTGCAAAGTTATTCAGAGTACTAACAACTTTAACCACACACATATGCACATCCCTTATTTTATATATTATGTAAACTAATGTACTATCATTATATGTGGTTATACACTTACCTTTCAGTTTTAATTAATTTTTACAGTGATTCTGTGTGGAAAAGTAGCTACAGTAAACTTCTTTTATAATTTAAGATATATAAAAGAATGCCAAAAGGCCCACAATAATATTGGGGAAACATATTCTGTATGGGTATAATTACCACTAATTTGTTGGGGGGGCATTTTTAAAAGCAAAAATTAAAATTTATTAATAGGGGAGAATGGAACAGTTTGAAGTGAAAATTGTTCTGCTGATCCTGGTTTCCTGGCTTACTTTTGGGGCTAGGCAAAGAGGCACAAATGGGAACTAGAGCTTTCATTAAGTCCTTTTGTCTCCTAAAGAGTAGGGTCATTTTGGTTACAAAAACTTAATTTAAACTAGTTTATACTGCTAATATTAGTAAAAATAATATAATTTATCAAATCATAGAAGACCACAGGGAGAGTCCCTGTAGTTGTCACCAGCAAATGATGCTTATATAATATTTTATCAGGAAAATGTTTATCTTTTATTTCACAGATACATATATAGATAAAACCCTGTAATTGTGCAATTTGGATTAACATAGAACCTGTGAAATATAGAGGAAAATGGTGGGTAATATCTACCTCCACTTCAACTACTTGTTCTGAAAATAGAAGAAGGAAGCACCTCAGAAGAAAGTGAAGATGTGTATTGTAAAATCAAATCAAATCAAATCTTCATCAAGTTTTGGCTTCAGTCCATTTCTGAGGGTTAGCAGAATGTTGTCAAGCCATTACAACTCTGAAAGAAGATCTCAGAAAATACTAGGTAGAACACAGAAAGTTACTGAGACTATCACTCTATGTTCTATTTCAGATTTTTTGTATTGTAATACTTTTGAATTTATATATACACAGAGCAATTTCACTCTGTAATTGGCCGAATGACACTGTATGGAGCTGGTAGTGAACTGTCCTCCAGGAAAAACAGAGGAGAGAACCTTTCAAGATAGGAAGAGCAGAGCTGGGAGTGTAGCTCAGTGGTAGAGCATTTGTATAGCATGCACTGGGTCCTGGGTTTCATTCCCAGCATGTGGGGAGCAGCAGAGATAGGGAAAATTGGTGTTACCCTGGAAGGACAAGCTGTCCATGAAAAACATTTCAGAGAAGATCCAGAGCCATAGCAGATGGGAACAGCTGTTGGGAGCTTGTGCCAGGAGACACTGCCAAGAGCAATTGCCAAAAGTTGCTGCTGGAAACCCACTTTGGGAGCAAAAAGAATTGTCATTTGGCCCAGACTTTTTGTTCACATCTTCAGTGACTACAGAGGTCTGGGGTGAGAGTAAGACACTTGTTCTTTTTAAATATTACCTGTCTATTATATCTATCTATCTATCTATCTATCTATCTATCTATCTATCATCTATCTATCTATCTATCTGTCTGTCTGTCTGTCTACCGATCATCCATCATCAGTATGTATATCTAAATTTGTGGCAATATCAGTATATAAATATATATTTATTTATATTGACTATCAAAATATTTATTTCTAAGTACTCCGTTATGCACTAAGGATCATATTTGTTCCTTTTCTCGCTCATTCAGTTAATACTTAAGGTACTCACTTGCTCTTTGCAAGTAAAAAGATAATTTTACATTTCATACCTTGAATATAATTATGATCTCTGGCTAGTACGTCTATCTAGTAGGAAAAGACATGGGACTGGGGATTTAGCTCAGTGGTTCTGCTGCCTGTCATGTTGTTTTCATTTTCATTCATCTTTCAGTATTTTTAATATTCTTTAGGGATTATTTTACCTATAGATCATGTTTATAGGAAATTCCACATACTTTTGACTTTTCTAGTTTTCTGTCATTTTATTCTATAGTAGCCATAAGATACTTTGTATTATTCTATTTTTATGCAGTTTAATATTTGCTTTGTGGCCTAATTTATATTCTATTTTGCACAGTCTTCCGTATGCCCTTGACAGTATATATACTGTTTTTGTTGAGTGAAGTGTTCTGCATATTTCTGTTAGGTAGAGTTGATTTACAGAGGTGTTCAAGCCCTTCATTTCCCTAATGATCTTCTGTCTGGCTGTTCTATTATTGGAGATCGAGATCTTCCACCCTTAGAGCAAATTGTCCTTTACTTCCTTAAATCCTGTCAATTTTTGCTTAAGGTGTTTTAGGGCTTTGCTGTTAAGTGCATATAGGCTTACAATTACACCTTTTTGGTAAACTGAATCTTAATATGTGTGTGTGTGTGTGTGTGTGTGTGTGTGTGTGTGTATTGTCTCTTGCAACCTCTTTTTTTTTCTGGCAATATAGTCACACTCCAACCATCTTTATCTACATGAAAGGTTCTTTACCATCCTTCTTTTAATTTAATGTCTTTCTAAAATTATCTTGTAGATATTATACAGATGTATTGATTCATTATATCAGTCTCTGCCTTCTAACTGCAGATTTTAATTCATTTATATTTAAATTACATAGACTTTTGACACTTTTTTTTCCTGTATCTTTTTTACTCAATCCTTGCATTACTATAGCTTTCTTTGTATCTTTGGTAGAGATGCTTTTTTTTTGTAGTGTACTGTTTTTCCTTTTTCCTGTATATCTCAAATTTTATTTTCAGTGTTGACAGCAGTTCCAACTAACATTCTTCAGCATAAAACTACATCTGAATATTACCATAGTATACACATAGTACATAGTATACACTCCACTTATATATCCATCTGATTGTCTCTATACTGAGATTATATCTTTACATATTGTCTGACCATTAAAATAGATTCACAATTACTTGTATGCATTTGCCTTAATTATATAAGAAAAAGGAATCATAAAACAAAAGTACAATAATATTTGCTTTTATGCTTAGTTTTTACAGGTGTAGCTATGATTCTTTGAAGTATAAATTGCTTTTTAATATTTCTTGAAGGAATTTCTACTGGTAATGAACTCCTTTTGCTTTTGTCTGGAATGTCTTAATTTCTCCTTTTTTTTGTAGTGGGGGGACAGTACTGGAGATCAAACTCAGGACCTTGCACTTTCAAGGAAGGCGACAGTGCTACTTAGCTAAATTCCTGGCCCCTCCCTTCATTCTTAAAGGATGGTTTTGATAGAGTTCTTGTTTAACAGGTTTGTTGTTTTAAAATTTCTAGTGCATCATTCCAGTGCCTTCTACAGAGTGGTCTATTTGATTTATCCTAGAACCAAGGACCAGGTACCACACTGGGCGCAAGAAATACTGTTTTCAAGATTACTACTAAATCTTGGGAGGAGATGGGAACATAACCAAGTTAAAATGCTGCAAAGCTTCTCTACTAGTACGGTACTCACCCCCAGAGGACACTTGGCTACCATAAACTCCCGTTTTCCAGAGTTCTGACAATGTTGATTTGGCAATTTCTGGGTTCTTGTGTTTATTTCTAAAGAGGGACAGGACTTCGGGTCTGCCTCCTCACTATTTTGCTGCTACTACTTCCTCAGCTGTTAATTTAGTGCGTGCCATAAACTGCAGCTATTTCTTCCTTAGGAAAATAGCATTTAGTCAAATAGTACTCCTCCAAAAGGTGTAGGACTGTTGTGAAAATAAAGTATGGAAATGGTAATGCATTTTACAAAATGAAATGCAAATAAAATCTTATTTTAGAAGATGTTGTTTTGTAAGCCACATCAACTTTTCTCATGAGCCACATCAGTTACATTTTTATGTTAGAGGATTTTTTAAATAGTGGGCAAAAAGCTTAATTTTGCAGACATATCTTTTATCAATAGTCCTTAAATATAAGAGAAAAATAGTCATTTTATTAAACATTTTATTGAACTTTTCATATTACACAAATTGCTACCCCAAACATTTAAAATCCTAGTGAGACAAAAACAAGAACAAAAAGACATCAAACACCTCCTCTCACTGAGGCAATATCAAATAAGATTCATTGTCAAATTATAATTTTTTGTAACTATACTATACAACTTGATACCACAGTAATGATACTCAGTGACTCAAAATGTGAGACATTACACATTCAGAGAAAGGGAAGGGGGGAGAGATACATTAAGTGGTACACAAATTTTAGTGCAATGTGAAATTATTGAGGAATTGTTTTTTACTTGTATAATTTTTCAAAATCAAATCTTTCAAGAGCTGGCAGAATAATCTTTTGTTCCACAAAATCTATATGCAAACTGAGAACAAATAAGTCCATAATCTTAGATGACAAAAGATTAAAATAGATACAAATACTTGGATAGAAATATTGAAACATTTGTGCCCAAAGAATAAAGTGAGTGCTTCATGCAGTTAAGACAGAGCCAGTGCTGGAGAGTTGCAATGAGGCACAGCTGTGCAAGTGAGCAGTTCTCTTACCTTTCCAGTTTTGTGTCTAAAGGCACTGCCCAAGGTATCGAGTACTCCAACCTACAATCCTTTCCAAATTACCTCATTTTAAATGTCTTATAACATCTAATGCTGGGTGTTTGGAAGCTTGGTAAGTAACTATATTAACCTAGGTTTCTTTAAGGGCTCATAAAATAGAGAAGGATGCCCTAGGAAAGTATATACATAATTTAATAACTTGATTCATAAGTTGAAATAGGTTAGGCTTTATCAGTTTTAATTCAATCACTTTCAGGCTATTTTTACTCAAACAAACCATATACTGGAAGAGAAATATATCTTAAGCACCATGGCCAAAATCTGGGTTAGAATAAGAGGACCATTGAGCTTATGAACAACTTAATAGAATCATATCAAACTTATTAATCACACTGAATGTAAGAATACACTAATCTAACACCTTAAGAAAAGTATTCTGTGGATATTAGATTTTGGCACCCAAATTAAGGAGTAGCAATTTTATTTTATTTATTTATTTTTTACTTTTTTCGTACCAGGGATTGAACTCGGGTCCTTGTGCTTGCAAGGCAGGCCACTGAACTGCTGAGCTAAATCCCTGGCCCTGGAATAGCAATTTCAAAGACAAAAAGAGTTATCTGGTAGTTATTTTATTTATTCTTTTTTAAGTTAACTGAAAAATATTTGACCAGCTAAAATTTAAGTGCTTTATTTTTAGAGATTTCACTTTGTTTGTAAAAGCAGTAAAAATATTAATATTTTAGTGAAATATTAATATTCTAGTTTTTATATTAATCTGTATTCTCTGAGACAGAAAATAAGACGAACTTTACTTGTGTGTTGTTCAGTCTGTCTTATGATTCTATAATGAAATAAATTTATGCAACGTTATATTCATGCTTTCAACAAATCTTGAAAATTCTAATATTCAGATCAATGAAGGATCAATGAAGGATTGCACAATTTTTCATGTATAAATTCCTGATTCCATTCAGATTCTATTCCAGAAATATTCTGAAACTTAATTTTCTGGTTTCTTTCTGAAACCAGATTTAAAAGGTGGGGTTACAGCTGGGTGTGGTGGCACAGGCCCATAATCCCAGCACTTGGGAGGCTGAGGCAAAAGGACTGCCATGAGTTTGAGGCCAGAATGTGCTGCATAGGGAGTTCAAGTCTAGCCTGAACTATACAGTGAGACCCTGCCTCCAAAAACTGTTCATTCGAGAGATGCAGATGAAAACAACACTGAAATTCTACCTTACCCCAGAAAGAATGGCTGCTATCAAGAAATCAATAGCAGGGGCCAGGGATTTAGCTCAGCGGTTCAGTGGCCTGCCTCGCAAGCGCAAGGACCCAAGTTCGATCCCCAGTACCAAAAAAGAAATCAATAACAAATGCTGGCAGATATGTGGGGAGAAAGGAACCCTTCTCCATTGTTGGTGGAGTAAAGACTGGTACAACCACTGTGGAAAGCAATATGGAGATACCTTAAACAACTAGGATTACAGGTTCCATTTGAGCCAGACATCCTTCTGCTGGGTATCTTTCCAAAAGAATTAAGAGAATCATACCACAGTGATATATATGCACCTGTTTATGGCGGCATAATTGGCAATAGCTAAAACTTAGGTACAATCCAAATGCCTATCAACTGGAGACTGGATAAAGAAGATGTGGCTTTTCTATAAAATGGAATACTACTCAGCCATAAAGAACGAGAAACTAGAGACATTTATAGCTAAATTGATGCACATTGAGGCTATACTCAAGTGAAATAAATGGGACACACGAGTAAACACTGAATGGTTTCTCTGGTGTGAAAAGCTAAAAGTGTAAATAATGTTCATATAGTATAATTGAGAGCATGAAACAGGAAGAAAATGGCTAAAGGGGAAGTGGGAAGAGGAGGGGAAAGGAAATAAGGGAAAAGAAAGAATGTGATAAAAAGCAAAAAATGGAAACAAAGTCTTTGTAAATAGGGAAGGGTGAAGGGGGTGAAGGGAGGGTAGGGGTGTGGGGAAAAAACAAGAACCAAGATATATCATGTAAAGGTACAAGATCCCAATGATAAATGTAACTGTACTGTTTGCTTTAAATGTACCAATAAACTTTATGGAAAAAAATGGGGATAAGGATGAATAAATTTGAATAAATTATAACCGTCTAAGAAATATCTGGCAGTTCAAAAATATTAAAAACAATTTAAACCTCAATTGTTGGACAAAAATAAACCATACTCTAAAATATTACCCTTAAATATACAGTGTGATCATTGTATTTTTCCTTTTAGTGGAATTTAAATTTTAAAATGGAAAACAACATATTACAGTAAACGCACACCATAGTAAACATAGTTGTGACTTTTATGATGCTTTTCCAATTTTTTTCATATAACTATTTTGTTCCAACCATCCCCGTGACGCTAACAGGTAACACAAATGTCAGCCGGTATGCATTCTGTGTGGGAAACAACCCCGCAGTCACTGCCCTTCAGAGCACTAAACAGTTCATGATAAAACTGTGACCATCTTCTTGAAGAATGAAACTTTAAAATGTTTAATAATGGATCAGTCAAATGCATATCACTTTATTGTATAGTCTAACCCACCAAATTAAAGTTAGGGACAATTTTCTTTTTAATTAAATTGATTGTTCTTTTTTATTTGTTGAAATGTTCCCCCACATTCCACCCCAACTATACAAAATGCATGAATTGTTTGTTTCTTCAATATTCACCCAAATGTATTTAAAGAAAAAATGTTAAGGATATCTTGCTTTCCTCTTCAAGTATTTCTAGTTTGGAGAATGACACTTTAAGCAAAAACAGAGGAAAAATAAAATGAAGGTGTTATTTAATGAGTATATGTTAGGCAAAAGACACAAATCCTCAGCTGAAGTTTATCTCTTCTAAGTTAAGTTACTCAGAAGTGAAAGACAAATGACGTTTCTTTAAGTACACAATTTATAAATATGGAAACAGAAATAGCTGCATGATTATTTTACATACTTTCTGTAAGTGTGGCTCTAAAAATAGACTGACAATTCACATAACTAAGCAAACTGAACCCTGTAAATGTATAATAAATTTTAAGTGGCTGGCATTGAAGTGCTGGCTTTGTATGTGGTCACAGATGCTATAAATGTTTAAATCTTTGGGCATCTTGGCTTTTTGATGTTTTACTCTGGTGTTCAAGCAAAAAGTGTATGATTTCATTTTATGCAACAAGCTGATCTACAAGTGGAGAATTTGTAGGATAAAGGAAATTCCAAGTTATATATATGTACATAGATATAATACACATATACAACCATTAAAATAGTTAGAGGTAATGCAACATAAAACCCCTCAATGTCTGCTTACTGACAGCCAAATCTGATCCTTTTTCAAAAGTGACATAATTTATTTGTTTAAAAGTAAAACTTCACTGATACAGTGATGTTCCACTGCATTAAGGATAATATGCCAGTATCAATCTAGAAGATGAAATAACTATAGCAAATATTAAGGTCAGATAAAACAGATTCAACTCAATGAAACTTCATTTTATATTTGATGACAATTTTTTGCTTTCTCTTAGTATCATTTTTACTTCAGCTGCTAATTTTTAGTTCAGTTTACTAGTGCTGCACTAGCTAAAATTTTATTCTTAGGTGTTAGTTCTATTGAGCTTTTAAACTTGAAATTTTTTTTTAAAAGAAGAGCCAATACAATCAGTACAGACCTTTTCTACCAGTTTCACTTTCTAATCCATTTTTCCCCCCAGTACTTCACTTTTATCCTTTATAAATTTCATAGCAAATTATCCAGATTACATCTGGACTAACCAGTGATAGATATTTCAAATGCTATTTTGAAGAAGTGTAGAGTAAATAATTTTGGTAATCTGTAAGACAGCTGCATGTAATGTGTACTGTATTATAACAGCACCAAACCCTTTATAAAAACCAAGGACTCCTTCCTCCTGCTTTATAGTATTGATACAGTCTCTCATTCCCTCATACTGTGTATTAATTGGAAGCACTTCATAGCCAAGGTCTGTATTGTCAATTATTGTGCGTGTTCCTTGAATGTGAAGGCGGTGCAAAACTGTTTCCAGTGGAAAGAGAATAACATCAGAGCAAAGACTGGCAGCAAAGTTAGCAATAAGTTCTGGAAAATAAGCATCCAACATACTCTGCACAGGGCTACTGCTCTCAGCTAGGTGGCTATTGTAAGTCTTTCTCTTTAGAATTAGTAGGACAAACTTCTGAATGATTGAGCTGATGATGTAGTGAAGAACTCCATGCAGCACCGTAGGGAAGATCAAGGAAAGAAGAGGAAGGAGTCGTTTGCTATGAGGCACTCCCAAGCCTATCACCCTTCCGATTCCTTCTTTCACACATTCCAAAATGCCAGCATTGTCTCGAATTATCTCACTCTGAAATGAAAAAGATGAAATAAAACTTAACAGTTGCTTATTTTGCCACACAAAGAAGGAATCTTTCTAAGTCTCTTTTAAATTAATGTACTGGCTAAAGAAGAAAAACATCAATGATTCGCAGACTTCAACTATTCTCTAGGCATTCACCCCACCACCCCACAAAGTCTGGTAGCACTGAAGTCAGGAGGAATTTTTACTGGAGCAGGGAGATCAGGGAGGAGATACAGAGTTGTATACCTAATCTCATAGACCATCTCAGCATTCAGAAGCAACTACTTGATGCCTCAAGAACAACCTAGGGTTTCAGAGTCCTTAAACAAGAATTTAAATGCTGCCTCTATTACTTACTGGTTAAATAATCATTGCCAAGTTACTTAACTTCTCAGTGTAAGTGCACCATTGTACAGAAATGAAAATCAGTACCATCTACGGTTCGTGCAGAATTCTATTAAATGAAAAACAGGCCTGGTACCCAGTAGCACTCAGGAAACAGTCTTTTTATCATCTGAAAAGTCTGTCTTTTGTTTATTTTAGAGACAAGAATAAGAAAGTTTGTGATATGACTAAGCTCACTAGTGTAGACTTGTAATCCCAGCTACTAGGGAGGCAGAGGTCAGGCTGAGCAACTTAGTGAGACCCAGTATGAAAATTAAAAAGAAGAAGAAAAAAGGCTGAGGGTAAAGCTCAGGGGGCAAGCGCTCAGTGATGGAGTGCTTGCTTAGTCTGGGCAAGGTTTCTCAGTTCAATCCCCAGTACTAAAACCAACCAATTAATCAATCAGTCAGTCAATCTAAGCAAGTTTGTAGCAAACTGAAACGGACGAGAACCAAATTGAATTCAATGGTTAGGTTCAATGTTGACCTTATGGGGAAATTTGATTTGGTTCTCAACCAATTTGGTTTGTGATCAGAACTGTGGCAAGAATTCAGTCTGTGAAGTGAGATATCACTGTAATTCAACTGTAGTTTTAATATCACAAGCAACAGAAATGGCTTGATGCATTGCACTTGGTACATGAAAGAGAGGAGTGAAAAATGTCCAAGTATGTTGGCCACCGGTCCTGAAGAAATACTACTGCTGATGTAGTGACTTGGGAGAGTAGACTAAGAATGAAGAAATGTTAAGTATCAATCTAGCTTATGAGAAAAAGGCTCAAGCAGACCATATTATGAACATGGAACTCCTCAGTAAACAGATGATGTTTTAAACTGTGTGACTAAAATAAATTCACCAAGTTTACTAATTACTATGGTTTAGATGTCAAATGTCCTCCCAAAGTCTCAGGTATTCAGAGGTGAGGCTTTTGAAAGGTGGTTAGATTATCAGTGGATTAATAGCCACAGGGAGGTGGGTCCTGGTCAGAAAAGCTGGGTCCCAGGGGGGTGTGGCCTGAAAGATGTATTTCCTTTCTATGGTTTCCAAACTTCTGTTTCCTGACTGTCATGGGTTAAGCAGCTTTCCTCTTCTATGACCTTTTACCATGTTGTTTGTACCTTGGAGCCAACTAACCATGGACTAAACCTTCTGAAACGACGAGACAAAACAAACTTCTCCTCCATTAAGTTGCAAGTGTGAGGCATCCTTGTTCCAGTAATGGAAAAGTGACTAATCCACTAATTCATTTCTCTATCTCTTACCTTGGTCTCCTTCCCACTTCAATCTATATTTAAGACAATAACCAAAGAGAGCCTAATAAAGGCATAAGTCAGATTCTATTGGCTTTCTGCTCAAACCCACCACCTCTCTAAAAGGCTAAATTACTATAGTAACTTACAATGTCTTATGTCATTGGGCCTCTTTTACTATCCAACCCCAACTTCCATTCTCCCCTACCTTGTCTAATTAGCACCAATCATATCTGACTCCTTTCTATTCTTTGAAACACATATAGTACCATCCTACTAGAAGGACCTTGCACTTGCCTCCCTTCTACGTGTTATGTCCTTTGAGTTTTCCATGTTTTCTCAGCATTAGACTTTACTCAAATGTCATCTTTCTTCTTAGTGAGGCCTCTCCTAGGATCATCTTAACAAATATTAACCATTCTTCCTACCCATTACAAATCCTATTTGTCTTTTCTGCTTTATTTTTGCTTTCTTTAACACTTATCACCATCAAACATACTGTACTGGTATCCTGTTTATGGCTGCCTTTCTCATAAGCATACAAGTGCTGTGAGGACAGAACATTTATGTCTGTTTTATTTGTTGCTATATCCTCAGGGTGTACAAGTATGTGATAAAAACTGGCATTTGTGAATATTTGATGAAGAAAAAAAAGTTTAGCAGTTAAAGACAATGAAACAATAAAGCAAGGATACAATGTTCAAAGAGATCTGAGCTCCCCCAAAGGGGCAAAAAACCCACTGAGCTTGAAGTCAGAAGACAGATACTCCAAGAAGCTGGTTATGCAATAAAGGAAGAATCACAATGATGGCTTATGGGATAGCGGGGAGAAACAAACTCTGGACACTGTCATTGGAACTAACAAGTCATGATGGATGATCAGTTATAAAGGATGAAAAGAACAAAATAACAAGATCATCGAAAATTAAAAATTTTAATGAGGCTGAAGATAACAAAGTATCATTAATAGAAAGGAAAAAGATATTTAAATTGAAACTAATTTTCAGATTGATGAGTTGATTTTGAGATGAAAGATTAGAGCTGAAATGATTCATATGTGAAATGAGCTCTCTCAGAATAATCATTATAAAATGAAAAAGAGAGAGAGGATCAAAGATAAAGCCTTAAGATACAATAAAAGAGATAGTAGGAAAAAAAGGTTAATGAAAGATGATTTCAAGAGAGCAGAAATTTGGGAAAAAATGAAAGAATTTTACAATAGCAGACAAAAGGAGTCAAAAGGTGAGTGTTAATAAGTAGGGCATGGAGTAGGAAATACAAGGAGAGTCAGGTTAAAAACACTGAACAACAGTCACACACTGAACTGGAGACTTACACAAATACTTCAGCATGTAACTTTCAAAACTCAGTTATTAGAATAACATTACCATTTTATGGGTGAGAAATTAAGATTTTAAAAGGTTAAAAATGTATCAAAAGTAATAGATATAATTTACGTAGAGAAATGTGAACCTCACTGGAATCTGTTCTAAACTAAAACTTTTTCCCCCAATAAGTCAAGCAGTTTAGTTTTCTTTAAATAATTTTATGCTATTTTTTCATTATTTTTAAGATGAGGATATCTTACTGAGTGACCACTGTAAATTCTTTAGTACTACACAAAGGCATTTAATTTTTTCTTTTAACAGAATACCAAATGCAAGAGCAAAGAAAGGAAATTATGTTTGAGTTACAAGATGTTATCTTCAGTTAACTGAAATCAGTTCTAATAGAAAAAAAACCCCACAAGATTAACAATGGGATCAGCAAAGAAATGAAGAGGAAAAGAATAATTAGAAAGACTAATTTAGTAGAGGTTTTTCTAGAGAAGGCATTTATATATACTGAAGAAAAAAATACTACAGGATCTGATGTTGGAAATAGAAAATAGGTGCATATACAAGTAGACTGTGCATAAAACTACCTCCATCTTATGGTTTTAAATGCAGAAAGTATATAGTGAGCTGCTGTATGAATTTAATTAATGTACTTAATGCGCCACCCTGTGGTTAAAAATAGTTAAGACAAGCAGACAGAAATTAAGGTTAGAGGCAAATTGCCTAAACTTTCTAGTAGTTATCACAGCAAGGGTATCAAATAATGGTTTAAAAGTACTGTCAGTAAGGTACTTATGAGTACCACATACACACTGCTAGGATGTCCAGCTTATACTCAGATAATTAATATAATGCACTAGAGGCTATCACCATCACCATCTACACATAGGGCTTTAAAGTTTATATATTCTTTGTATGCACATGTCACAAGTTGGGCTGTGACATATCAAAATGAAGAATATAGCTGCTTATAGGGAAGGGAGGAAAAGGATTAAAACTCTAAGTGTGACCTAAGTTTGCAATGGAAATATACACATCATCAATGTGATACATGTATGGTATTTGTGAAATACATATTTTTAAAGAATGCTGTTTTAAATTGTTCTGCTAGTCATACATATAAAATATACTGAGCATTCAAAAAATATTTAACTAAAAAATTTGACAACACAGAAATAGCTCACCTGGACTGTTTCAATTAGACTTGCTGAATAAAAAGGCATTGCCACAATATAAGTTAGGCTGTAGAAATTAAAACAGATTTATCAGCATACTGAAACAAAATGTTAATAGATTTTTTAATATCTACATTCATATTTCAGCATTATTTATATTCAAGTTATAATGACCTTTCTAAGATTTTCAACTATGAAGACTTCTGGCTCTAATATGAATTTCAGAAGCCTCTAACATAGGATGCTTTCTTCAACAAAGATGAACACAGGGACAGCCTTTACAATAAAACAGATTTTATCATAAGACAATAAAATGTAGGATAATTAATAGTTCACTGTTTAAACATCAAACTGGATAGAGCTAACAGAGCCTATAAATCTGATGCTTACAATTTAGGAGGAGGGATCTATTCCACAGCTTGCCTTTTTAGTGATATTTGAACAAGTTTACTTTCCTGCTATTATCCTATTGTTGATTCCCAGATTTCCCATCCAGTAGAGTTAGGTCAGCCTTCAACAGTGGGTGAAGTCCCCATTTACTGTTAAAAAACAATATTGTACAGCTTTGCAAAGTTGTTTCCTATCATCAAATATTTAGACATAGTGAATTACAACTTTGCAAGCCTGCAAAATATAGTTATTTAAAATCATATCAAAGTGGGACTTACCTAACCCTTATGGGCCAGGTCCTGGTAAGTAGTGGTTTTCAAGCTGAATGGAACATCACTAAGTAATAATGTGCTAGAATGCCCCATAGAGGGAGCCAGCAAGCTGGGGGGGATTTCCAATTCACAATCTTTAAAAAAAATTAAAAAATGAAGAGTAAAATTCTAATCTACAAAAATGATTACTGTTGTAAAATCACCAAGTGCCTTTAGGACTTCATTTCAATGTCACCCAAGTTTTAACTCTGCTCATCATCATATAAACAGATTTACAGATCTGTTTAGTAATAAAATACAGGTTGAGTATCCCTTATTAGAAATGCTTAGGGTCAGAAGTATTTCAGGTTTGGTAATCTTTCTTTCTCTGATTTTGGAATCTTTGCATGTACATCCTTGGGATGAAACCCAGGTCTAAACATAAGATTCATTTATGCATCATATATACCTTATGCACATAGCTGAAGGGAAATTTACGATATTTTTAGATTGGTTTCATTTTGACTATGAACCATCACATTTGGAGAGGTATGGAAAATTCATTACAAAAGTTTTAGATTTTGAAGCAGTTTGGCTTGGGATGCTCAACCAGTGATAACACTTTTCTCAGAAATTTGGGCTAAACAAATCGAAGGTCTTTGCTAATGTCCTATGAATGCAAGAAAAAGAGGGCTGATTCTAGCTTTTCATATTAGTAAGAATTATTTTAAGGATCACATGCATTTCTGGATTTTAGTCTTTCTTTCTTTGTACTGGGGATTGAACTTGGGACCTTGCGCTTCCGAGGCAGGCGGTGGAACCACTGAGCTAAATCCCCAGCCCAGGATTTTATTCTTAAACTCTATGTCAGTTGCCTTTTGAAGATTTATTCCCATAAATATTTCATTCTAATTTTCTTCACTGTATTTATTAGTAAATTTTTTTAAGTTCTAAAGCTACAAAATTAATGAAAATTTCCAATTAAAATGTCATTTTTGATACTTACGCTTTCAATAGAAGGTGTTCACCTATTTGTTTAGGATTCCATTTGTGTGAAACCTCCCTAAAATGTAAAAATAAACTCAAATTGAACAAAAGCCATCTTATTTAAAATGCAAAAGAGACCTTTCCTTATATTTATTCTCTACCACTTTATGAAATGGGTACTTTACTAAGATCTAGAAATTTAATTTCCCATATTTAAATGATTCAGAAAAGTAAAAATGTGATACATTTTTTGTATATTTCATTATAAATACCAAACATGTAAATATATTTGGTTTTCTAATTTCAAGCAAAAGCTACCATGGCAAATGAATAACAAAACTGTTTTGGTACCAGGGATCGAACTCGGGTCTTTGTGCTTGTGAGGCAGGCAGTGGCCCCAATGAGCTAAATCCCTGGCCCACAAAATTTAAAAAATTGATTAGGATACTTTTCTCAAAACAGTCTACTTTTCCATTGACAGATTAAATAAATATTCCTATGTAGTCAATACATACAAGCAATAAAATCTAAAGTAATTCTATATCTAAGTAGACATGGTCAAATATCTGTCCTCTTGAACAAAAAAACAAACAAAAACAGGGCCAGGGATTTAGCTAGTGGTGCTGCCGCCTGCCTCACAAGCGCAAGGTCACAAATTCAAACCCCAGTACCAAACAAAAAACAAAAACAAAAACAAAAACATCTTCCCTTAACCCAACCCAAATCTTTCATCTTCTTATTACCTCCCTTCATCTACTTTCTTCATACCCAACTTTCTAAACTTAACTGTTTCCACATTCCAACTTCCCATTCACCTCAAAACCCAGTACCCCGTTATCCTATAAAATAGCTCTCACTACATTCCCCAAAACCTCTGCCTCACTGAGTCCAAAAGGCATTTTCAGCATGTATCTGATTTGAATTTCAACAGCCATCAGCTCAGGTACTGTCATTCCTCTGTGGTTCTTGAAGCAGTTTTTGACCCTGAATTCCACCAGCCCGTACTATTCTGGTTTTTAGCCTCCTTTTTGGTATTACTTTCTGAATTCTTTGCAGGATCATTTTTCTTAATCAGATACCTACTGCTGGAGTTTCTAAAGGCTCAGGCACTCTGCTTTGCTTACTCCATTTGGTATACTAGGCACTTTCAAGAGTACAGCTTGAAAATCTCTCAAGTTTAACTTCTACTGACTTTTCTATATACATGCCTTATATCATTTGCTTACTGACAATTCCACCTGGATATGAAAAAGGATCTGAAAATGAACCAAACTAGAGAAAAAAATCAAATTTAAAGTATCTCTTTTAGTGTTCTCTATTTAAGACTTGTTAACCATAAAGGAGTGGACCGAATTTAAGGAATTCAAGGACTATTTCATTGTGTTTGAAACAGTTGAGTATTTAAAAATAAGTGAATTCAGAGGAATCATTTGGAGAAAAAAAGCAAGATGTTTATATTGCACAACCATAAACATGAAATGACTCAAAACTAAGTAGAATTTCAACTTGAGTTTTGTGAGAGATTAGTGTATAAGTAGCCTTGGTTACAGGCGCTCCTACCTCATGTTAATGATATGAGAAAGGTCACAAGCCAATAAAAGGAAGGATCCTCTGGGGTAGATTAACAACAGGTGGTCTAACTCACTTCAATTGGGCAATGGCTAGGGAGGGGATGGGAGATGATGACAGTAAAGAAAGAGAAGGCAGGCGATGATTGTGGGTCATATACATTCTTTTTTTTTTTTTCCTTGTTGAGTTTATTGGTACATTTTAGGAATAGAGTACAGTTACATTCATTATTGGGATCTTGTACCTTTATATGACAGGTATTGGTTCTCATTTTTTCCCCTTGTCCCTGCCCTCCCTTCACCCCCTCCACCCCTCCCCATTTACAAACATTTTATTTCCATTTTGTCATTTTCTCATATTTTTTTCCTTTCCCTTATTACCTTTCCCCTACCTTTCCCATTTCGCAATGCCTTTAGCCCTTTTCTTCCTATTTCACATTGTCAATATCTCATTAGGATCTTATATTATACATTCTTAAAAAAAGAAATGCTACTGGGAAATTATTACATAAGGTCGTTGACTTCATAAGCACTAGAGACCAGTTGTATTTCTCTGAGGTGACCATAATCAGTATAAAAATAAATAGTGGCTAATCCACACTGTTACACCTGATCTAATAATCATTTGCAGTCTAGAAGAAACTGGTAATGTCAACTAATTGCTTTGAGTCGATGCTTTGGATTGTTTTGTTTTGCCATGGCTATACTTTCTCCCAAGAAAGGTCACAACCCTACCCAAAGAAGAATACCTAAAAAAGAAAAAGAATAATGGCTTATTATCAGATTCTGGCTTTGATTAGATTATTCAGATAATGGCTCTCATCACAAAATAATAATAATGTCTGTTGATTACAAAGCCTGAATTTCTAGAAGCCATCTTTAATACCACCCCCTTTTTCATCTACTATTCTTCTTTGATCATCAAGTTCTATCAATTTTACCTAAGTATTTTTAAAAACTGTCCATTTACCTCAATTCAAAAGACACTATCCTGGTCCTTGATATTATTTCTCAGTTTGATTATTTTTATAAAGTACTAGGATGTCTCCTTTTATCCATTTTGGCCTTCCTTTAATCTCATTTTTGCTAAAATGACCCTCTGAAAACACAAATCTGATTCCATTGACTATACTCAAAACTCTTTTGCATTCTTAAAGTGACCTACAAAATCATGCACAGTGTGGCTCGCACCTATTTCTTCAACAGTATCTTATATCCCATTCTACCTCGCCCTCTGGCCCGCAGCCACATGAGCCCTAGCTCCAGTACTTGGACTCTCAATCCTCTGTATTCCACAGCACATTCACACAAACAGGTGAGTACGTCCTTTGCACTCAGATTAAGTATAATGCTACTGGGAACCCTATGATTCTCAGAGAACCACATTCTTTCCAATCGGAGAACAAATTTCTATTTGTAATTACCCTGTTTGTTTTGTTCCACAGCTCAAAACCTCCTCATTTTGGCCTAGTAAAATTCCACAAAGTCTGCGAGCACCCAGTCATCTTTTATTTTTTATTCTACCAATCAAGTACAACTTTGATCAAAATATCCCTATACTAAAAAATAAAATAAAATAGAAATGCCCTAGATTTCCAACTCCATAGAGAATAAAACATTATAAAATTATATTCATACTTCAGCATTTCAGCTTCTCTTCCTAATATTCTACCCAATACATATACAATATTCCAGGACTAAGTCACTTCTTTCTATTAGCTAAATTGTCTAAATTCCCTAACACTGGACATTCTGTCACCCCTTCTTGGAATGATCTCTTTTTCGGTCAAGTCAACTCTTATTCATAATTCAAGATCTAGCTTAAATTTCAGTAATTTTTAAAAATCCTTACCAATAACTCCAGGTACAGTATCATTTAGCCTCTGAAGGGGATGATTTAATTGTAGCATGACTAATACAATGTATTATAACCAAACTGGTTACACAAAGAATAGGAATTGTTCACATACTCAAATTTGTTCCTGAGTTGGTACTTGCTGGCAAATAGCAGAAGCTGAAAAATTATATCTCAGCAGATACTAGAACGTGAAGCATTTTTCACACACGAATTCAACAAGATATAATTAATGGCATAATTCTGTCATACTTGATAAGACATAATTCTGTCTTAGCTTCTACAAATAAGTTTCAGATTTAAAGAGCTTTTATAGATTTTTCTTATGTATTATAAACTAATGCTGAGGAAATGCCAAAAAAGGTACCTTGGCAAAGGTGTGAATTCACTAATTATGCCTTCTGCTCCAAGTGTGACTCCTTGGACAATGAATGTACTTCCCATTCCTTTCCAGAGGGCTCTGGGTCCCTAAAATTAACAATATTTTCTGTTATTTCTGCAAATGCCTAAATAATAGATACAAAAAAAGATCTTAATAAAACTTGATTATAGATAAATATGCATTTTTCTAATAGAAATGTTTTAGACAACTGTAACTAAATGGATTTGCATCATTGTTTTTATATTTGTTAGGTGGCCAATATTAAGGCCAAGATGAACACTCTAAATGGACACCCCTAAAGATTAATTTATTAAATATCTCTAATATCTATATATTAAATCCTTATAGTCCTGCCCTATGGATGACCCAGAGGAATTTCAAAATTTATATATCCACATATAACTTAATCCTATCTATTCATACCATCCCAATTCTGTCCTTCTCTGCTGTATTTTCTATTTCCCTAGATGTCATCTTCACCATCCTATGTCTAAACTGTATATCTGGATAACATTTTTCTCACTATTCCCATCCAAGCAGTCACCAAGTTCTATAAGCTGTGCTCTCTGTCTTGCAAATCCATGTTCTTTTCTTCAATAGTCTTCTCCCTTTTCAAAATACCAGTAGTGAAATTCCTATTCTATTTATTTATTTTCTCTTAAATTCTTTTATTCATACATTTTAGGTATACAATATATTTACATTCATCATTGTGAACTTGTACTTTTACATGATGTATCTTGGTTCTTACTTTTTCCCCATTCCCCTGGCCTTCCTTCAATGCTTCTGCCCCTCCCTATTTATAAATAGAAATAAAGCCTATTCTATTTATTTATATATTAAGTAACAACATAAAAACACACTCAAAATAAGTCATAGAGTATCAGAGACAAAGTTATATCCCAATTTCCTGGCAGAAGTTTCCTACTGATCTTCAAAGACAGAAGTATATCTCTGTGTGTATGTACAGATATAGAAATGCTTTTATTTTGTTCACTTTTTTTTTTTTTCGGTACCAGGGATTGAACGCAGGTCTTTGCACTTGCAAGGCAGGCAGTGGAACCTCTGAGCTAAATCCCTGGCCCCTATTTTATTCACTTTTAACAGGTAAAGCTAACTGGAGCAATTGAAAAAAAAGGGATTATTTCATAGCAGTATACACAGAGCTACCTTCTTTTTCAAAAAGGTACATGGTGCTTTGCTAAATAAATATACCATAATTATTTCAATGGTACTCTATGGATAAACATTTAAAATTTTCCAATTTCATTATATGCAATGCCACAACATCCTTCTGTCACATTATTGCATATTTACGTACACATTAATGTGGAAAAAATCCTACAGTGAAATAAGTCAAAGAATATGCACATTTTAAATTTTGATGGACATTGCCAAACAACTCATGAGTAACTTTGCTCATTGCTAAAATCCATCAATGATACTTTTAGCTGTTAAAATTAAGTGTGCAGTTCTTGTAAGGTTATTGTTGGTATCCTGCCTACTTCTCTAGTTTTCATCCTTAACCTCTGCTCCAAGCTCCCATGATAATGCACTAAGTCCATTCTCAAACATTACAACTTCTTCTCTTCTATCTTTGCACATCTACTTATAAAACCTTTTGTCCACCCCTGGCATTATGTAAACTTAACAATAAATATACAACTCAATGTCCCTTTTCCCAAAGTTTTCCCCACCGATATTCTGTGCTCAATGCCAGTTTTGACGATACCACTCTTCTACATTCTGACGGCATTTTATACTTCCAATGTTGCATCTTCTTATACCACAATCTTCTGATGAAGTTTTTGTTTACAAGACTAAATTATAAGCCTCTTAATAACAGAGACATATTCACAGCAGCTGCTAAATTCTTGGACCTTGCATAACTCTATAATTCTGTTAAGTTAATTAAATAAAATTTTGGAAGATTTCAAAAGGCATCATAACTATGAGCCATTAGGTTTACTATAAAAGTTAAGATATTTTTGCTAACCAAATTAAAGGAATTATTCTTACTTTAATGATTGCTAACTCAGATGACAATTATATATAGCTTTACTAGACCCACAGACTCACTCTTACCTGAGTTTTGTTGAAGCTGTACATAATGTTGATGACTGTAAATGGAGTGAGATGATAATGCCGAGCATGGTAATTAACCTGCAAAAAAGATACTATGTATTTTTTTCTGTTCTTTCGTCAAGAAATAATAAAGCCATGAAAAATATTGCAGGATAAAGAAGTTAAATTCTAAACTCAAATAAGTTATACATAAGCAAAATTAATTTTGAGTGTTCCAAGTCTTTCAAAATAAGACATACATTATTAGATAAATATAATATGAAAATGAATGCATCACATACATAGTAATGTAGATAATATAACAAGAGGTCTTGACATTTGTATCTAATAAAACACCACTATTATATCTCCCTACTCATGCTCCCTCTAGGCAACCATTTTACAAAGTCCTGTATATGTTGTAATCAATGAGTAAATTATGAAATCAGTAAAGAGTCAAAACAATACACATTGGATCACAATGTAATATTATCACTATGTAAAATATGTATGTCTGAAATATACTGTTCTGGGGGATATATACTGCTAATGCTATGTTCATTTCTCTTTACACACTTATTTTTCAGTGCTATGCAAAAAGAATTGGCAAAGATTTATATTGTTTTGCACTCTAATAGCAAACAAATATGGAATGAATTATTTTGCAAAAAGGAAAATTACATGATAGCAGTATTTGCTAAACTGTGGGTAACTGATTCTCCAGGACTTTTACTCTATCAGAGGATTAAGAAGTTCAAAATTATATTTATTCTTAATGATGCCAAAGTATTTCTCTGTGTTGATATTGTGACTGATGGTTCAAAAGCAATGGTGAGTAAAACTGTAAGCTCACAAATTAAAGCAGTTGCATCAAATTATATACATTTTAAAATTTATTGTGTCCTTCACCCTGCATATTCACAGGAAGAAAAAGTAATCACTTAAGAATATCCTTGATACAGCCAGGGATTTAGCTCCGTGGTTCTACCACCTGTGCAAGGTCCCAAGTTGGGTCCCTGGTACCAAAATTAAATAAATAAAATAAATAAATAAATGAATATCATTGATAAGGCATAAAAATGCTAATTTTATGAAAACTTGACCCTGAGTACATATCCTCTTTCCAATATCCTGTGTGTTAGTAATTAATCATAGGATATAAGATGCTGTTGTTAGGGAAAGCTCTTCTATGCTTAAATTGCAAGGCGATGTAGCCATTTTTTTCATGGAATACCATTTTTACTTGAAAAACTCACTGGCAGACTATAGTTATTCATATTTCAGACAGACACGTTCTAACAACTGAACAAAATTAGCTTGTTGATTTAAAAACACTAAGCTTCAGTATTTTTTTCAATAAGTTTGGATTTTCAAGTAACATAATTTTGGGAAATCTGTATCTACCATCAAAAAAACAAAATAATTAAGACTTCTGGTGCAATCAGCTGTACTTTCAATGAAGATGACATTTTTGATACTGTATAATCGAATACTGTTAACATCTGGAAGATTTATATATCTTGGTGAATCAATACTCTTAACCAATACATGGTAAAAATAACCATTCAAAACATTTAAATCAATGTAGTCTTTTTAAGGTAGAGTATAAAAAATTAATGTGGTTTCAGGTTTCACACTGCAAATAACCTTTAGCGAGTGTTGGTGTAATTCCAAAAAATACCCACAGTTGATTGTCAACTCCTGTTATGCCACACATTAAAGAAATCTGCAAACCATAAAATGTTATTTTCATAAATAGGCCATTGTTAGCATCTAAAGTGATTATTTTGATGAAATTAACACATTAAAATCTCCCCACTTTTCACTTCCGAAATGGCAAGTATCAATAAAAATGACCAATATAATGCCAAGGTCATAGGAATTCTTAATAATTTCTAAGATATTAATGAGGTCTTCATATCAAATAGTTTGAAAAGGTTACATGTTTTCTTGTTATTTATTTGAATCCTGCACTTGAAATCAGGATCAGGACTGTCAAGAGAATTTTATTTACCTGACATTGGCGGCGTAGAACTATGCAAGGATGAGCCAGTACATTTTCTGTGAAGAGACTAGATAAAATAATTTATGTATACATGTGTCTATACACAAATTTTTTTACATATATTTCCACATTATTTTTTAAAATAATTCTGACATTGCCTGAAGAATCATGCATTAACAAATAAGAGTATAAGGATGAGAAAACAGCTCTGTATGTTTAACATGGGAATTGCTACATCATCTAATTTCCATTTCTTTCCAAAAATGTTCTATGAACAAAGTTCCTAACAGCAAAACTATCTACTTCTAGGAAACAAAACTGTAAAAAATTTTACTTTGATATACTTATCATTTAAATTACAGGATTTTTAATGGTCATGTTAATTAACTGTCTCATATATCAAATATTTTTTTTAAATGTGGGTTTAAGCTCTAATAGTAAAATATACATACATGCACATATGCACTCAAATATAGATAAATATCATAAAATTAGAGCATTCAGTATAAAAAGTGAGACTAAAAAGATTAACTTGCAAAATGAAAAGCTTGTATTTTATTTATATTGACATTAACATCCTCAGATTTATGCAAATAAATCTTTTTTCCAGTTCAAAATGAAAGTCATTCCAGGACAAAATATAAACCCTGCACAAGTCCATATGAAACTGCATTCACCAAAAATCACAGTAATTAAGATCGATGATTTTTCTTAAATAAAATGATCATTAGGAATAAAGAGATATAAAGCTGATCACCAAATGCTGATGCTGTTAAGTATCTTAGTAGCATTCAGATATTTAGAGAGAAAGCTCAAGGCACAATTTTTTTTTTTGGTTAACATGGAGATATGATTATATTTGATTATATTCTTCCAATAGATACATAAGAGTTGTTATAATACTCATTACACAATTGTTTATGAAGTTGAATTACCAGTGTCTACCATCACTGGAAGTTACTGATTTTAAATTATGATAATTTTTCTACAAAATATTATGTAATATTTAATCTGCTGCTCCAAAAAACCATTTAAATACTAATCATTTAATATTATAAATTAAACAAAAACTCTAAATGAAAACTTAAACATTACCTTGCAAGTCCAATACCAAAGCCAGCAAATCTATTCAACTGTTCTAAAATAAAAAGAATAAGATTAGTCATGACCATTATTTAGATTTCTTATAAAAACAAAAAAGATTCGTCCCATATCACTATGTTGTTCAACTAAACTTCAAGTCAAATTCTAATAGAAGCCAGAGGGTTAATCTGAATTAGTGAAGTACTCTGGATGGATGGGTGGGAAGGTCATTTGGCCAGTTACAGAACAACTGCTCTTTAACTCTAACTGATTCTTACCATATAGGGATGTGGGTCCAGAGTTCATAAGTTGTGACTTTTTTTTCAAAAATGATATTCTTGTATATAAACAAATCTTCCAATTTTCAAGTATTGGCACTGGTAATTATTTTAAAAAGTTTTAAGCTTTGTGTGGGCTAAATCAAACAAGTATGCAGATACAATGTACAGATTACCAGTGCTAGTGCCTGAACCCAGGGCCTTCACAAAAGCTACATCCTCAGACCTTTTTTATTTTGAAACAAGGTATTACTAGGTTGCTAAATTGCATAGATGGCCTCAAACTTGCAGTCCTCCTGCCTCAGCCTCCAAAAGCACTGGAATTACAAAGAAATTATCAGCCTTCAACACCTGACTGTCATCAAAAATTTCTTCTATGTTACCCATGACTGATATTTATGTCAAAATCTTGACCTCTCATGCTGTAAAACTAGTTATCCACTGTTACTGATGACAGAGCACCTTGTTAAACCAATAGCTCCAAGTAAAACACCTCAAAATTATTAATTTGAAAAAGTACTTAGTATCACCTAAATGGGTAAATGGAACTCTCTTCTTCCAAGTTTTTAAATAGTCTTAGAGTAGCTGTTTAGTTCAGTCTCTATGACAGGTGAATGGATACCTATGTGCTGTTACTAAGGCATTTTAGTAGTGCTACTGAAAAAGTTGTTATTTAATACTTGTAAGAACTGCATCAGCTCCAGTTGGTAACACTGTTAACAGCTGGTATTCATATGTTAAGAGAAACCCATTCTCGTTGACTAAAGAACTCAAAAATCATAATGGTAAACTATCACAACCCCAGAGGACTACAAGTTAAATATCAGCTATAACACAATTTTTACTAGACAATCTCCCCATCCTCCTTTTCTATGTCTTAACTACTCCCTTACAGTGAGAAGGTGCCCATGTGAGCATATTCCTCTGGGAAACTGCTTCACCCCAATTGAAATACTGTACTGGGGCCTTCCCCAAAGCTCCATCCCAACCCTTGAAAGACCTACAAGTTGCAGGGGAGGGGGGCACTTCTTTTGCCATGTTAAGGCACTTTCTTCCTTTCGGCTTTTACCCATTTTTGAATATACAGATCACCCCAGCATATTAAGAGAATGTTATTGACATTTTCTGGAAGGTGTTAAAGAGGTTTACTATTGGTGACTGTGTAAGTTTCTCAAGTGGCTGTCCTTGTACGAAAGTTACATTTACCTGCCTGACAACAACTGCAAAATAAACCCCTGGTTTTATTAAAAAATCTCTTTTTAATCATCAAAGCATATCTTTGGAAAGATTAAAAACATGAACTTTACTGCCAAAGAAGGTAAATGTGTAGCAATTATATATGAAGTTTGAATTATTTAGTATGACTAATAAAAGCTTTCTAGTATTCTGAGATCAGTACAATAGAAAGAAAATTGTAAGACTCAATAACTAACAGTGCTCTCTTGGGTAGCACATATGCAAATAGCTAACAGTATGACTCTGGAATAAGTCAATGATCTTCCTTCACATCCTCCATTGTTTAGTAATTTTTAAAGTTTTTCCTAGTTAATGAAAATCAAATATTACTGTTCTTCCAAGTCAAAAATCAAGAAAGTTAATATAAAGCTGGTATCCAGGATGATACATGATATTTTATGGTACTTGTGTAACTACTCTATTGTACTAATTTCAGGAGAATGGAAAGAGGCACATATTTACATTTTTATAAATAAAATAATGCTAAAATAACTATATCATGTCGTGTTGTAATTAAAACACAGATCTCTCCATCCTACAAAGAATAATTATGTCTTGGTTCCAAAGACCTATCTTGAAAGTGTACTAGTGTTTGTTTTGCGTGAGAATAGCGGGAGAAGAGAAAATTAAAGGCAGGAAAATTTCTAGATTGGGAATTTGATAAACATTTAACTCCCAGGTTTAAGAGTAAGGAAACGAATATTTTATTTGCCTATTATGAATCCCATAGTAGGTGTTACTCGATTCACTCAGTTTAACACTTGAAAATAAATGCTAACAGTTATTCTACAGGTTTTAACGATGAGAAAACCGAGGCTCTGAGGTTAGGAAGTCAGTCGTTCAGTGTACAAGAGGTACAGCCAGGTAGATTCCAAATTTACTAGTGCTGAAAGCTTCTCTTTCAGAACACGAAGCTACAATGAAAATAATTAAATCAAGAAAATACAGACGCCAAAGTGAATTGGGTGACAGCAAATAATCCAATTTCCTCCTTTCCTGACTCATACTATAAGCTCTAACACTATACAACCCCTAAAAATTCCTACTATGCCTCCTATGGCTAAAGCAGATGCCTCATTTAGAGAGAGCCCAGTGAACAAATTTGTGAGGAAGGAGGAGGCCCGCTCCAGGCACAGAGGACGAAAGGAGGGCAGAGTGTGTGGCGCGCGACAGTCCCAGAAGGAACCAGGGCGGGACCATCGCACTGTTTCCGGGGTCTGCAGGCTGTGGGACGCGGCTCCGCCACCCGACCGCCACCCCTAGGGCCCGGCCCGCGCGCTCACCACTGCTCTGTGCCTGCACGCCGCCGCCGCCGCCGCCGGGAAAGGTTTCCTCAGCCGGGCCCTCGTACGGGGTGGAGGGGGAGGGCACGCCGTAGGGCGGGCTCTTCTCAGCCCAGTGCAGGTTGCGGCTGCCCGGGATGTCTGGGGGAGTCGTCACCCAATGGCCTAGGTCCGACCCGGAGCTGAAGGACCTTGCAGGGAAAGCGACTCCAAAGCCCTGCTCGTCCCGGGCACCACCCCGATAGCCCAAGCCATCGAATCCCTCTGGGCGCCGCGGATGCATCACAGCCGGGGCAGGATGAGGTGAGCCCACCGCAGCTGGGGCTACGGCGACCTAAGGCCACACAGTTTTCTCCGCTAGACAGCCGCGTCCCGGGAATTCTGACAACCGGAAGTCACGATCAACATCCGGAAGCTGGCGGTCACGTGATCAGAGTCTCTTCCGGTCACATTTAGTACTTGGTTGCTAGGGAGACCCGGAAGTGACAGTGACCGAAACCTAACTCTTAAAACTATGGTTCAGGAGAAGGTGAGAGGATCAATATGGGGTTTATTAACTGATACGGACTGGATGGGAAGGTTCGAACGAGATGTTTCTTTTAGGGAGAAGGTAACGAACTGGTCAAACTGACTAGCTGATATGTACCAAAAATATGTCTTCTCACTGGGCTGATGTTTCGCCGGTCCCAAGTGAGCTGTAAGAGGTTAAATTTGCGGCGTGTTAATAATGTCCCACTTAGTTTTGTGTCCTGCTTTTAGGGTTTTGCATAAAATCTATCGAGTGAACTCAGCGGTACCACGGACTACCAGAGGAAGCATTTAGAAAAGTTCAAGTGACAGTCAAGGGAGAAACAAACCCACACACGTCCAAACAAACTGCCCTGTGAGATTTAGGAATTATGCATTTTACTTCTTCAAGGACGCAGAGTAACTATAAACAGTTTCTATCTCCTTTTGTCCTTATTCATCTAAATCTCTCAAGGAATTTAAATTCCAGATATGTCATTGAAAATCGAGACACCCTGATGAACAACACGGAGGACATCTGTAGAGTTCCCTACTACCTGTTTCCATTAGTTCCATGGGCTTCTGGGTCAGTGTCCCTCCATAGGTTGGACCAGGTCTTACATGCCTCTTCCTCACTGGACGCTTAGAATTCCAAAGGCTTTTAGAAGAGAACTTTGACGTGCTGCTCTTAATCTTTCATATGTTAACCTTTATTGGAAGGTATAGCTTCGTTATGAATGAACTGACTTTCTTTTTATTATTATTAAGTTTATTTGTACATTTTAGGTATACAATATGATGACACTCGTCACTGGGAATTTGTACCTTTACATGATATATCTTGGTTCTTATTTTTCCCCATTCCCTGCCCTCCCTTCAACCCCTCCACCCCTATTTACAAAGACTTTGTTTCTGTTTTTTTCCTTATCTCGTATTTATTCCTTTCCTTTACCCTTTCCATTTCCCCGTCCCCTTTAGACCTTTTCTTCCTATTTTACATTATGTATTATACATTTTAATCTAGTTTTCATTATGGCTTGGGCAACAGGTGCTGAATTTCTTAGTGTATCCAGTGTTACTCCAGCAGAGTGCACATTACTGGATCACTAATATCAAATGAGTTACTGGGCATGGCAACAAAAAATATTTCTCTATTCCTTGGGAATAATTAGCACAAAGATGAGATTATCTCTTCTTTTTTTAACTGTAAAGAGAAAGATTAAGTTTGTGTATGTATACTTTTAATATACAAAAAAGACACTTCACAATTTCATGACCCCCTTAGAGAAGGGAGGATTTAAAATGAGAACGTGGGTAGTGAGTTGAAGAGAAACAGCAGTATGAATTCTTACTCTCAAATTCTTTCTGTAATATAGTTTATTTTTTTCTTTATTAAAAAACAATAAGTAAATATTTTTATGCAGAGGATTGGAAAAATTTCTAGGACAGCAAAGGTAAAGCCATGTAAGGACTCAGGGGAAGATTATAATTAATTTGACTATAAAATTTAAATTTCTGTTTGGTAAATTTAAAAAAATTAATGAAATTTAAAAAGTAAGTCACGACCAGGAAAGAATGGCATTTTCTACCAATGTATAAAGACAAATCAATAGAAATGTAAGCAGCAAGTATGGCAAGGCACTTTAAAAACAAATGTATATAATAGGTAATATTCATATGAAAAATATGAGATAAAATTTAATAACAGTCATCTCTTATCTATGAAAACTACAATATGTAAAATGGAAGAAGCAGATCATTTTGCCATGTAGGAAGAAGTTAGCTCTTGTTTAAGGAATGATATAAAAATGTAATGAAACTTTTTTTTTTTAGATACCGGGTATCTAATTCGAGTCTTTGTGCTTGTGAGGCAGGCGGCAGAACCACTGAGCTAAATCCCCAGCCCAGAAAATTTTTGATAATGAATAATTTGATGACATATAAGAAAACCATAAAAGTGATCAAAGTTTTGAATCATAAATCTTAGGAAACAAATATAAAGTTTGTTTCCTAAACATGTTTATGGCATGCATGGTACACCTATTTATGGAATAATTTTTGACAATAGAAAAAATAGGGATCTAAATATCAAGTACTTAATTATTAAATTATATACGTATATCCCTTTGATTAAAATATATTTATTAAGCACCTATCATGTGTCAGATACTGTATTAAGCAGTTGGACAGAATGGTACGTTAGCTTCATTGTGGATGTGACCATGGCCCACATATCTAATGTATACAATTTAAAGGAGAGGTTTATTTAGCTCAAGATTTCAGAGGTTTTAGTCCATGCTTGCCTGGTTCTAAAGCAGAAACATCATGGCAGAAAGGTCTGGTAGAGCAAAGCTGCTCATTTCACGGTGGTCCGGAAGCAAAGGACAGGGAAAGAACATTAAAAAGGAAGGGGTCAGGGAATAGATATAATCCCAAGGATCAAGCCCCCAATCCACCAAGACACAAAGAAGAATTCTTAATTATAAGATCTTAGGTATTTTTCAAGCCAATCAAGTTGACTGTCAAAATTAACAGACATAACTGGTAAATGAGCTAGACAAAGTCCTCATTGTTAGAAGTAACATTCTACGTAGAAAAAATATATTGTGTCATATAATTAAACAATTCAGGGCCAGATGACACAATTCTATTAAAAATTGAATAGTAATACAGGTAGCTTTTTTAGGTTAGCTTTTCTAGAACACAAAGGTCCTCTTTGAAGAAGTGACCTTTGACCACATTTCTAAATGAAGTGAGAATGAGCCATGCTTGAATATCTAGGAGAAAATTTTAACAGGCAGAACTAAGCATATGACCCTGATAATGAGCTATCTATCAGTGGGCAGCCAGGGAACAATGGTGAAAGTGAGAGAAAATGAGAGTTGAAAAGCACCATCTCACAGGACAAGATGGGTAGTGGTGGACTACATTTAGGTTTTGCAGGATTAGAGGAATAATATAACCTTGTTGATAATTTGTACAAATCACTAGGCTTCTGTTGTGCAAGGGCAGTAGGCTTCTGTATTTAGTAAGTAGGCTACGACAAGCTATAGAAGCAAGTGGTAACAATCTAAGTTGAAACGTTTTAAAAATTGCTTTAGGGATATAATCAGTGGACAGACAGCAATAAAGATATTTCTGGATTATTCTGTTTGCACCTTTTTGTCATCCTATATTTTTTCAAAATATTTAAAAAATAATGATCTCAAAATAAATGGTCCAGAGTTTATAGCTTTAAACTAGCTTGACAGAATAAAAATGGAATTAAATTAAAAGATGCCTCTTTAGAGAGAGACTAATATACATTGTATGAGAATGACAGTAAAATAATCTGTATTGATTACTGCAGCATAACAAATTCCTCCCATAACAATTATAGTAGTTTACAGCAACATTTATTATCTCTCACTTTCTATTAATCAAGAATATGACAGTGGCTTAGCTGGGTGGTTCTGGCCCAGATCTCTTGTGAGGTTGCCTTTAAGAGTTTAACTTGGGGATGAAGTCATTTGAAACTTGACGGAGTTTAATTGGAGCTGGAAGGTCTGCTTCCAAAATATTTCTCAGTTTTGTAAAGAAAGCCTCTGCCTCCATTTTTTGCTAAGCATCAGGAGAGTGCAATTCCTTATCATATAGACCTCCATAGAAGTACTTGAAAGTCCTCCTGACCTGAAAGCTGCCTTTGTCCAGAGAAAATAATCTCAGAGAGAGCGATGAAGCAATACAATGTGTTTTGCAACTCAGTCACACCTCATCAACTTGCCACATTCTCCCCGCCCATCACTGAATCCAATTCCATGCTAAAGGGGAAGGAGATTTGACTCTATCTTTTACAGGGAGGATGTACAAAAATTTTGAGTTTGTACTTTAAAAACATCAGGATAGTAAACCATTTTATAACAATAAATGTATACAGGATGTTATAGGCACTAAAATTAATAATCAGGAAAATTTTTACTTAAGTAACAGTGTAGATTCCCTTTTTCTTCATTTGCGTGTGTGTGTGTGTGTGTGTGTGTGTGTGTGTGTGTGTGTGTGTGTGTGTGTGTTACTGGGGATTGAATCCAGTCTGGGCTCAAGCTTGTGGTCCTCTTGCCTCAGATTCCCGGAGTCTGATATTACAGGCATGCATCACCATACAATGCTTATTTTTTCTATAGAAAGAAGATTTGATGAATTCATTTCCTTTGCAAAGAGCCATCTGATAGCACTATGGTTTGGATATGGTGGAATGTATTCCCAAACAGTTCATGTGCTAGAATCCTGGTCTTCAGAGTGCAGGGCTGAGAAGCGGTGGAACATTTGAGAGGTGAGATCTCCTGGCAGATGGTTAGGTCACTGGGGATGCTTCCCTCAGAAGGGAACCAGTTAGTTTATATGAGAATGGGCTGTTACAAAAAGCAAGATTGGCCTCTGAGTCCCTCTTCCTTCCTGGACCCCCAGGTGGTCTCTCCCTGTTGGTTGTGCTCCCACCCTGATGCCATTCCTATATTGTGATATAGTCAGGGGCGCCTTCACCAGAGCCTTAAATAGATGAGGCCACATGATCTTGGACATTCAGTCTCCAAAACTCGTAAGTATGCACATTTGATGTCTAATCATAGTCATAGAAAACAAGCTAACACAGAGAAATAATATCTCAAAGTAGTTTTATATTATTAAATATAGTCATTGTTCAGTTTCACTCAAATTAAATTATAAAAGAATAGCAACCATTTTAGCAGTTTTTAAGGGGGTTGGCACAGAAAGTTATGGCCCTGACAAACAACAGTACTGAACAAGCACGTCTTTTATTTATGTTAACACTTTATTCAGATTCTGACACTGAGTGATTCAGGTCACAAAATAAAGTAAAACTCACCTACATTTTTATTTATGAGTTCATCACCAACATTTATTAAGCAGCTACTGAAGGTGGCATTTTTAATTGGTGGATTTTACTTTTAACATGTCCATTAGGATTATTTACCATCATCACAAACATGTCATTTCAAAAAAAAAAAAACTCTTTAAATAAATTTTATAAATGTTTTAAAAAAAAACCCATTGGTGCAATAAATAACTTGGATAAAATGCAATGCAAATAACTTAAAATCTTGCCTTTTCTGCTTCTGCCTCTAATGTACTTTCATAAGGGAAATAGGCCAGTGCAATATCATTACAGTTTTGCTTTCCAGTGTTAGGGGTGAAACTCAGGGCTTCATCCATGCTATACCAACTCTCTACCACTGAGCTATATCTGCACCATTTGAGTGTTAATTGCCTTTTCTTTCTTTCGTTGACTGATACAATTTTCTGATATCACTCCATTTATTCCTTTAAAGAGAGCTTAAAGTACTAGCAAAAAACTTGAATCTTTGGTGGCACGAATAGAATTATAGAATATAAATAATTTACCAATTAGATTACATACTCCTTGATCAATCTAAATCAATATCACCAAACTTCAAAAATACCAAAAAAAGGTCACCTAGAAAGCTGTTAAATTATGAAACAAATATTAAGTTGAATGTAGCCATTTAAACCAATTGATATTTCTAGGGATATATCTTTTTTCCTGCTGTTCACTTTTGATGTCAGCTTTTTCCCCTGGAAAATCAATTCTAATCTAAAAACCTAATTGCAATATATTAACCAGTTTGAAACATGGCAGTGAAGATACTGATAACCTTGATTGCAAGTAGAATGAAGTGCAATGAAATCTGTAGTCTAAGAAAATTGGAGAAGTGAGGTTTATAGTTTGAGAACTATGATTAAAATGTTATATTTTATTTTGTTTGTTTTGAGACAATCTCACTTTGTAGTACAGATTGGCTTTGAGTTCACTATGTAACCCAAGCTGGCCTTGAATTTACAGTGACCCTCCTGCTTCAGCCTCCCCAGTGCTAAGGTAACAGACATGTGCCACCACCCCGGGAAAAATATAATATATATTTTAAATTGTTTAGTTTTGTAACAGCTTCATCTGTTTTGAAATTATATAGTGAGCACTCATTATGTAAAATTCTTTACAAAACATTTGGATAAATGCTATAGAAAAGAGTGACTCAGAGTGCTAAGGAAACATTGAGAGGTGGCACCTAAATTATTCTGAGGAAGGTCATTGTGTTAGAAGGCTATCAGAGTGAGGTGGCTTCCAAGATAGATGCACTGTTTAGAATTCTTCCCATAGAAAATAACAGTAACTCATTCTGTTTCTTCAAGTAGTGAATTTATTGAAAAGATAAGCAGAATTTATACATTTGATAGAAGGCTGGAGGACTGGGTTTGGAAATGGGTACATTCCAATGATATTCGGGAGGACCAAGAAATGGCAGGTGCCACAATGATCTTTTGGCAGGAAAATATGATAAAGATGGTAAATTATCATTGCCTGAGCAGGCTTATTGATACTGTCATCACGGTATCATTGGCTCAGGATGAAAAATCCTGGACTAGCACAGCTCGGTCATATTCTGGCACAGTGGTTGTCAGAGTTCTAAGAGAGGATGATCTTGATCCTCTGACTCCTGTAGTGGAGGATGGGAAACATGCCCTGTGTCGATTATACAGGGGACGCCTCCAACAGCGTGGGAGGAGGATGGAAGACTTTAGAGCCAAAATGCTAACACACGTGTAGTGCTGTCTTGACATCAACACACTTCTTTGGTTGTGTGGTGTCAGGAAGCAAGAGGCAGTGTATGTTTGTGACTTTAGTGATAGCAGTTGAACTGAGGAGCACATTTAATTTCAGACAGAGAAAGAACATGTATGTATTTGTATGTTAAGAAAACTTAAATGGTATGAGAAAAACATGGAGTTCAAGAAGTCTGGCTTTAAAAAAGGAGTAAAGTGGGGTGAGCAGGCAGTTCTTTGAAATATATGGCATATTAAGGGGTTAGGAAAATTTTGCCTTACTAATTTTTGCAATTGCCAATTAATAGACAGTTTAATATTTTAAAAATTTAACAAAAGTGTTAGATTTGAGTTTTAAAAACTTCATTGTTTAAAAAGGAAGTAAAAAGAAATAAGATGTGTTATGCACACCAACTCCCCATGATGAATGTAATCATTATGTGCAACAAATGTGTAAACATAAAAAACTCTAAAAAACCTTCACTCTAGATGACTGACTAAAAGGAGGAAGGGAAAGCATAACTTTGTTATTGCTTTATTTTTCTAATGAAGTTTCTAATTTTTTTTTATGTTAGTATTTGCAGGTCTCACTATAGCTAAATGTTTAACTCTAGTATTATACCAATATTATTTTAAAATTATTTACATTGTTATTTCTCAGCCAGTCATGTTGTAATCTCAGTACTTGAGGATTACCATCAGTTCAAGACCAGTCTGGGCTACATAGTGAGCTCAAAGCCAGCCTGCCTAGTAAGACCGTCTCAAAACCCCTCCCCGCCAAATTTTAAAAATGCAGTATTATTTCTCATTTTAAGATTTAGTCCCTCTTAAATTTATTCTTACTATGGTGAGAGATAGTGTTTTGAAATATTGTTCCTTCCAATTTATGGTCAAATTCTACAATTTCCCCCCATTGAACTTTATCATACATAAATTGCTATGCTCTGTTTTAGTCTACTGATAACATTAGAACTTAAACAGTTTCACAGTAAGTTCTAAAGGATAGTAAGCCAGCTTCCTTCCCTTGCTTATTTTGTATAGTTTTCTTGGCCCTATGCCATTTATCCATCTATGTGATCTTTCAAGCCATTCATTCTTCAGACTGCCCTAAAACATACCCACTCAGAAGTCACTCTTTTTCTCTCCCTTTCTCTTTAGAATTTGAAATGTATTCAGATTAAATGCATTGTGTTAACTTTAAATAATAATAATAATTATGAGTTTATTTTTTAAAAAATCTGAGATGGTTTCTTCAAGTATTCATTTTACTCTATGTACTGAAACCAAATGTATTCCTTAAGTGTTCTCATGTAAAACACATTATACATTTCTCTTTGGTGAAATTCATCATTTAGTGTCTAGTGTGAGTTGAAGATTTAATTTCATTCTCTCACCCCACTCCACACTAAAAGAACTCCTTTATTTTACTCTCCTTTTGAAAAGTAGGGAAATACCCCATTTTTTTCTCATACTTCATTATTTTAACCTGGATTATAAAAGCAGTAAAAATAGCATTTCTTTCCATTTTTTCCCAGTTTTATTTTGCAGTGGGAAAATTAGATATATACCTGGTCTCATGGCTCAAAACCAGTTTTTTCCAGTAATAACTTCTACATATTTGAATTCTTTGTTTTGATTAGTTGTAAGTGATCTACTCTTTGGGCAGTTTATTTTGAGTGATTTTTGAGTAGTTTGATGTGTAACAAACCTGGGAAAAGAATTTTTGAATTCTTAATAAGTATATGCTATTGACTTCTTTGTACAATTCATTTGCAGCTGCTTTGTTCTTTAAATGCGCTGTAGATTCAACTAATTTTTATATGATAAGGTACAATCATTCAGCCCACAATCTTTTCATTCTTTGTGAATAATGTTAACATTTGTATGTTTTATGCTTTTAATATTTCCCCAGATCTCTTGAAATTAACACATATAATCCACCAAATGATTTTTAAGTAATTTGGTTTTCTCACATTCATTTTAATTGGAATATAGTGAATACTCGTACTCTTTATTTATGCCTTGGATCTTTTTTAAAAGTCTCTTTTCTTGTACCAGTGCTAATTCTTACAACTCATTTATTAGTTTTTTGTCCATGTGTGGAGCTCTCTCCCATACAGTATGTCTCTTATACTTTTCCTCCTTTTGTATTGGTTACTCCCCTCAATACTTTACTAATTTATTAGGAAGAACGAGTTTCAGAGAAGCCTGGGGTCAGATATGATTTGTTTTAATACCACAGTGTACTTGAAAAGACTTATCTCCTGCTTATTATGAACACAAAAACTCAGGACTGGTATAATTCTTGTTCAGATCTGTTCAGTTTTTTTGAAGTCAGTTTTAAGGCTACTTCCTTGGTAGGACAATCTCTGCAACGTCTTATCAGAAATATTCCTCCCATTGTTCCATACAGCAAATCACGTGTTGACATTTGTGGAATACATAAAATTGTGCTGCATCAGTAAGCATGGGGATTTTGTAAGGATTTTATTTTATACTTTCGGATGGTGCTTTTTGAGGCGTTCTGTTGCCTTTAAATTTGCCCCCTTGTGGTCAGTAGGTAGCAGAGAACCCTGGCAGCTTTTATTTACCCATTGTCGAGTGCGGAGGACACTGGTGGCTTCAGAGTTTCTATATAAAAAGACTTAAGGCACAGCAGTTTGATTCACAGACATAGCTACTTTTCCATGGAAAGCATCCTTTGTTTTTTAGTGTTTAATTTTATTGTCTAGAGAGCGGCGTTAGGACATCAAGGACACGCTAAGGCAATGCTAAGCCACTTCTTGCCAAGGGTGCTGGCAGGACATATAAAATATGCAGTGTAGTTGAAATGAATGCTTATAATGTGCTTTGTGATTACATTTCAAAGCCCATAAAGGTCTTTCACACACACACACTTTCTTTCCAAATTGCACCCTTCACACACACACACTTTCTTTCCAAATTGCACCCTAACTAGGAAGTGGGAAGGACAATAGAATTTCGCTTCCCCATTGGATAAACTCTGGTCGCTAGCCCCTAAGGGCACAAACTGGGCTCTGAAGAGCAACTCCTACAGCGTCCTTAGCAACTCCAGTTGGCCGGGCTTCTCCATGCCTCAGCAGGGGTGAGTAGCTACCAGGACTCACTTCTGATGACTGGGGAGCTCACAGGGTTGGCAATCCACCATTCCAGAGCAACCAGGAGACCAGAAAGACCCACTCTTGGGAGTACAGGGCCTCCTTTCTTAGGCTTCCAGAGGTCTGGCTGTTAGAACAGACGCAGTCTTCAAGCCTGGTGCAATGCCCTGGTGGAGACCGCCACCCAGACCATTGGATACGGGAAGCTTTTTGCGAGGAGACACGAGGAATTGGGGGATTTTCTTACTGCCGTGTATGGGGGCCATTTACTTTCCTCTGAACTCCCCTGTTCCCCTGGGCGATCCCTAATTCAGAAGCTTGCTTGCCTTGCTGGTCAGTTTTCATGCCTTTCTGTAGCTGGGAAAAATGAACTTTTGTGCTTACACTTTTTTGGACTTAGAAAGAGAAAGTTCAAAAATGGAATACAGTGTGTGTGGGTGGGGATAATGAAATAAAAGGGGGTTTCAAAGCAATTAATATAAGAGAAGGTCCAGGTAATCAATTAGGAAAACATTCTAGAAGAAAAGACTGTGATAGGAGTCTATTTACTTTATCTGCATATCTAAATGGATTCTGTCTTTTAGTGGTGTTCCATCAAATTGCCTTTTGTTCTTTAGGGTTATAGTCTAAATATTATTTTCCCTAATGTATGTTACCTTTCCTTTGGCTTGATATAATTTTAATATTATCTAGTTTTCAGAAATTGTTCTTTAAAATTTTGCTGTCTATCCAGAGCTCCCAGGATAGTGTTTGGTCACAGCAGGTTCTAAAAAATAGTTTGGTGCTCTCAGTTAATTAACATTTTCTAAATGCATCACACATATGATTCCAGGAGGTGGTGTCTTGAAAGTTTCTGACAAGCAAAGCAAGCAACCTTCTGAACGGGGGATGGCCCAGGACAAGAGAGTTCAGAGGGAATTAAATGACCCCTGTTCATAGAAGTAAGAAAATTTTCTACTTCCTCTGGTCAGTAAATTTGGTAAATCTACCTGTCATGCTGCTGTTGAAGGGGATTCCCAGTGCACATGGACGTACCCCCAAGTCTTCTACTTTGTGTCACTTTGTTCAACCCAAAGTTTCCCTGACTTAATGTTTTTAAAAACACATATTTTTAAAGTAATTTCTCTTAAGAGGCCATATTCCACAGTATGCATTTTGGGAATTGTTGTTGTAAAATCTGTACTCTTTATTTTTGCTTATATTTCCATAAAAATCAAATGAATTAGTTTTTTAAAAACATTTATTGATTCACTATAGTGTCAAAAAATCTTTTCAAAGGAACTGTATGACATTAGTAAATTATTTTTATTACTTTGAATTACATATTCTACAGTAATACACTAATTCAATTGATAAATCTATATTGTTAGCACCACTGCCTTTTTACTGTACAATGACAACATTTTGTTGGAACCATCATTGAAGCAATATTACATCTACTACGTAGCAGATATAACTAGTGAATGGATAAATTTGAAAAGTCATTGATTTTCCTTTTAGAATGTCTTTCTGCAGAAGGCAAATTAAATGATTTTAATAGTGGCCTACTAGAACAGTGATAAGAACCTAAATTCAGAAAGTAGCTATTAAGTGATATTAAATTTCTGATGTAGAACAGGTTGGATTTGTTTTGGGAAGTTATAGAAACTATATATTTGAAGATGACAGTGTAGTCAATAGCATTGGAATAGATAGTGTCAAATCTTGATAGGTGAGTGTGACCATAAAGGTACTCTGGTCATGGTCTGATGTGAACATCAAGATAAAATCTATGTGAAAGAACCTCATAGACTACAAATCCCATGCAGAGGTTTTTATTACTAGTTCTAGAAGAGCTCCTGAAGAAATAGGTTTAAAGAAGATTTCCAGAAAGACAAAGGACATCCTAGGATTGTATTAATAACTATTGGAAGGTGGTAGAGAAAATTTGCTGTAAACTTTCCTCTTCAGTAGAAAGGTTTATAAGCAAGCAAAGAAAAATCAGAGCTAATGAAGAGCTGGGTCTTGAAAATAGTTGTCATAAAAAACAACTATGTTCTCTTAACTTTTATTTCACTATTTGATGGTTTTGATTTATTTAAAAAATAAAACAGTACAATTTTTATGACCAATTTTATTTATCAAAGATTTTACTTCTGTTCTGATCCACAAATTCAATAAGTAACCTGTGTTTTGGGTGCGCTAGAAAATAACAGGATATTTAAATAAATATAATTTAAATTTTATGAAATTAATTTTTGCTTTTAAATCATCTTTAGTTGATTCAAGAAAAAATGATAGCTATTTCTTGATAGTAATGTAAAAGTGAAATAACTCAGCAAGTCCAGTTTTGTCTGTTTGAATTTAATGTTGTGATTTCCCTTCAGAGTAAAAGAAATGTGTGTTATATTGATAGCAGAAACAATTTTTTAAAATGTACTTATTTTAATTTTCTATTTCTCTTTCAAACTGTCTTTATATCATATGCCACTCTCTCCCTTTTTCATTTTTATAAGGCAACAAGCTATATATATATAACTATCTTGAGAAATCAAAGGGTACAAATTTATCTTGCAAGTGGTTTTAACACATGCTTCAAGAATATCTTTTCATCAAATAGTGTATTGGAAGCTGAATGTTTCAGCTACACTATTGATGAATATTTGTGTCTCTAGTTTCCATATATATATATACCTCAATTTGAAATTGTAATTATAACTTTTTTCTTTTGCTAACTTCTTCTAGACAGTTCTCATCCTTTTATTTCTTTTATGCCACTTCTAAATTTCAAAGAATTTAGATCCACTATGAATAACCATCTTTTTGGATAAGGATTTTATCTATCAATCACCTATCTTATGCCTTAGTCTCTTACAATGCAGGAAGTAGTTTATCTTAACTGATCCTCATTGATACCTTAAAACATGAAGTATTTTTATTATTTAATCCTCATGCAACTCTACTTAGTAAATATTAAGATCTTCTTTTACAGAGTAGGAAACTAAAATTTGAATAAGGATTTGAGGAGCAGCACAAAAACCCAGTGCCTATTCTTGTCCACCTTCCTGCTTTAAGAGTTAAAAATGTTGGCCCATAGAAAAACCTGCACTCAAATATTTATAGTAGCTTTATTCATAATTGCCAAAACTTGGGAACAACCAAAATGTCCTTCAGTAGATAAATAGATAAAGTATCCATACAGTGAAATGTTACCCAACACTGTAAAGAAATGTATTACCAAGATGTGAAAAGGCAAGAAGAACCTTAAGTATTATTACTAATTGAAAAAAAAGCCAATCTTTAAAAACTGTATATTGTATGATTTTAACAATAATGAATTCCCAACTGTGTGTGGTAGCACACACCTGTAAGCCCAGCACTTGGGAGGCAGAGGTAGGAGGATTGCCATGAGTTTGAGGCCAGCCTGGGATACATAGTTCAGGGCCAGCTTGAATTATAAAGCAAGACGCTGTCTCAAAACAAACAAACAAACAAACAAACAAACCGAAACAAAACAAAACAAAAACCAATAAGGAATTCCAGATAAGAAAAAACTATTGAGATAGTGGAATGTTCAGTAATTGTGGAGGTGATGGGGTGGAGTTAAGGGATGCTGAACAGGCAGAGCACAAAAATATTTTTAAGTAGTGAAAACACAATGTATAATACTATAATGGATGATGCAATACATTTTAATAATCCACATATAATACACACCACCAAGAGTGAACCCTAGCATAAACTGCGGACTTTAGGTGATTATGACACATGTATGTTCATTAATTGTCATAAATGAAATTCTCTCACAGGGGATTCTGACAATGACATGTATGGGTATAGGATATGTATTAAAAAATTCAGTTCTTTTTTTCTCAGTTTTGCTCTTAACCTGAAACTGTTCCCAAACATTAAAGGCTTTAAACAATCAACCCATGTAAACATATGGAACAAACAATGTCATGAATTTTAATGTCAGATGACCTTCAAGATTTTAAATATTATCTAAATTGGATTTTAATAGTATCTCCTACATAAAGTAAGGAGTATCTTTTTATTATTTATGTTTTAATAATATCCATAGCAAAAATTGAGTCGTTAGACTCATTAACTTATGTTAGTAAAATGACACATATAGAAATTTTTAAAAATCATTAATTTCAAATATTAACTTTAAGTTTTATTCAACATAAAAAATGTTGTATCTTCAATCTTAAAAGCACTTTTATTTTCACAAGTAGAAAATGCCTGTAAATTTAACTAAAATTATATTTGAAGAAAGAAAAAGATTCTGGATTCATGAGCTCCTAATGTGTGAGTCTTCTTTTAATAGCAAATAAAATTTGAACATTACATCACAGTATAAAAAGCTTACTGTTAACTTCTCACAGATTGGAGCAAAATGATTACCCACACCGTTGCTAATTGCTAAATTATGGAATATCTTTTTAAATTTTTCTAGTGCTTCCAAGACCAATTTCCATAAATTAGAGGTTTAAATTGCATTCATGTATAATCTCATCATTCTGTTGCTTATAATTCTAGGCAGAATCAGCTGGATTCTCAATTCAATCTCACAAGATTCAAATCAAAATAGAAACTGGGAGAAAAGATTTGAAAACCACATGTATGATAAGGCCCTTATATATAAAGAATTCAGACAACTCAATTGCTAATATAAAAGCAAATAACTTGAAAATGTGGGTCAAAAACCCATAGACCTTCCTCAAAAGACAGAGTCCAACCGTTACATGAAAAGATAGTCTACATAACTAAACACCAGAAAAATACAAATTAAAGTCACAATGAATTATCATTTCATACCTGTTAGCAAAATGATTTATAAAAGATGAAAGAAGTGTGCCGGTGATTTAGCTCAGCGGTTCGGTGGCCTGCTTTGCAAGTGCAAGGACCGGAGTTCAATCCCCGGTACCAAAAAAGAAAAAAAAAAAAAAAAAAAAAAAAAAAAAAAAAAAAGATGAAGTGTTGATGATAAAATGTGGTACACATGCATAGTACAATATTATTGAGCCATAAAAAGAATGAAATCCTGTTTATATGTAACAATTTAAATGGAACTGGAAATGATTATGTTAAATGTAGTAAGACTGGCACAGAAATACAAGTAGTCTGTAATAGTACTCATTTGTAGAATCTATCGTATTGATCTCACAGAAAAAGAGTTGAGAGTAGAACAGTGGTTACCAGTGTGGCGGGGCAAGCAGTAGGAAAGGAGAGATACAGAAAGACTGATTATTGAATATTGTGTTGCTGTTTGACAGGATAAAGAAGTTTCAGTGTGCATTTGCACAACAGGATGATTGTATATATCATTGGGATAGTGTATATCTCAACAAATAGAAGAAAGGGTGTTAAATATATTTATCATAAAGAAATCAAATATTTGAGAACGTAGATATATATATATAAAACTTGATTGCACAATAAACATGTGTTGAAATACAACACTGTACTCCATCATTATGTGCAATCTTTATGTTTTATATTTTATTTAAGAATTAATTTGAGCTTTAAGAAAGTTTTTGTGAGAATGTAGAGAAAAGGCAATACATTATGATATAAATTAGTATAACTAGTATGGAAAAGAGTGTGATAGTTCCTTAAAATTTAAAAATAGAACTACCATATGGTCCATCAATAAGAACTTCTGGGTATACAAAGAAAATTAAATTAATATGTTAAAGAGTTATTTGTATGGCCATGTTATTTATAGCTTTAGTCAAAATTGTCAAGATAGAGAATTAAGCTAAGTGTCCATTGATGGATGAAATATTGTATATATACATAATGGGATGTTATTTAGCCCTAAAAGAGAAAAAAGTTCTTTTGATATAAGGGGAATAGATGTAATTCCTGAACATGCTGCATATCTGAAACACAAGTCCCTGTTCTGTAAGATCGAAGAATGAATTCTAAGAACAAGGGAGATTAAGAGTAGGAAAAAATTATTGTGAGAAAGATAGTTTCTGTGTAAGGAAGAGAAAAGGGGAACCGGAAAGTGGCTTACCTGAGGACCCTGTTTTCCAGGGGAGTTTTATGGAGCAAAGCCATGAGGTGAGGTGGGTTCAAGGTGGGACAAAAGTGTAGTCAACTAGTAAGATTACAGGTACAGCCCCTTAGGCAGTATTGGTCTGATGGGAAATAAAAACGTGGACATGAGGTGAGACGAAACTATGATCCACCAATAAGGTTGCAAGAAGTATAGTTGCTTAGGTATTACTGATTAAATGGTGATCCAGTGGGTAAGCAAGTCACATACCAAGCATAAAAGGAACAAACAAGGATTTTTGGATTTTTGGTAAGGGATGGCTTAGGGACCTTTTCTGGAAGGGATGGGTCAGGGACCTTTCCTGGAAGGAATGCGTTAAGGTCTTGGTCCCTCACTCTATTAGAATATAGGTGTCCCCCATACCTATTTAGAATATCCATCACTGCTATTCATCCCTAGGAGAAGTTTGAGTAGTTTCTCTCTTTTTATAATGCTAACCAGTGAATGTGCCTCAGTTGTTTTTCTATGCTGAGGGCCCATCTTTGTCTAACTGCTTTATAATAATATCTAATTTAGCTATGTGAAATACTTTCATTTGTAAATAAATGGATGAACCTAAAGGACATCATGCTGAGTAAAACCAAGCACCTAAATACAAATGCTACATGGTATCACTTATATGTAGAATCTAAAAAAGCAGAATTCAAAAGAAGCAGAGAGTAGAATGGTAGTAGTCAGGGGCTGTGGTGATGAAGTGGAAATGGGGACCTCTCAGTCAAAGGTTACACATTTTAGTTAGATGAGACAGATTCCATCGTACAGTATGGTGGTTATTAGTAATAATATGTACTTGAAATTGTCAGAAGAATAATAATTTATAAATATCCTCAACCCCCCCCTAAACAAAAGAGAGCCATGTGAGGTGATGAATTTTAGTTAATCCGATTATGGTCATATACCATAATGTATGCATATATGAAAACATCATCTTATATAATATACATATATATAAGTATTTTGTCAATTATAGCTCAGATACCTGGGAGGAAAAGGTCCCATCCTATTTGGGCTTTCACCTAAATGATCTGGTAAGGAATATATTTTTTAAGCTCATCCACATGATTTGCAGAATTCAGCTTCATGAAGTTGTATCATTGAGCATCCTCTCTCTCCCTCTCTCTCTCTCTCTCTCTCTCTCTGTCTCCTTTATCATTGGTTTGTGTTTTAGCTAGGATAGTATCAGAGGGCAATTAATCCTCTGTCTAGTAATAGGGGAGAGGACTAAAGAAAGAAAGACAGCAGAGACTTGCATAATTTCAAAGTATGTGGGGGGGTGAGGAGGTCAGTGCCTCAGCGTTAGCAAAGACAGACAGTGAGAGCTAGCCATTATTTGTTGGGTGCACACTATAATTGGAGGGAGCATCAGGTGACTCAGAGAACAGTGATAGTCCAATGCTGATTAGGGTCTTATGCTGATGGAGATTTTATGTTGATAAGGGCAGTAAGGAGAGCATTCTTACAAGAGTAGTTCAGTTGGACAAGATATCAGGCAAAAAATAAAAAATAAAAAGATAGCAGGCTAATAAAGGAGTTGTCCTTCCCCCATTGAAACTTTTCTCTTTTTTTATTATTTGGCGCTCGAAAAACTAGGATGTCTTCAGATGATTCTTGCCCTTGAGTGGCACAGTATCATGGGACCATTGAGGCCTCGACTTGTGACCAGAGGCAAAATGGAGTTATGTTTCTGCCTGCCATACCTGGCTCATGGGCAGGGTGACATTGGGCCTTAGACAGCTATAGTTATACTTTAAATATGAAAGAATTTTCCCCAGAAAATTATGTAGTATGGTTCTCTACAGGATAGAAACTTCTCAGCTTCTGTTTTGAACTCCTGAATTAGGGTAACTACACAGAATGATTCCTAACATTGCCATTGTCCTAAACAAAACAATTTTAAAAATTAAAATAGCACTCTTTCCTATTTTACACCATTCAGAGTTATATTTGTAAGCAGTGGTCCTTGTACAGTAATTCTGTATATTATTAGTATGTTCAAATTACATGCAATAAGGCAAGTTTGTCTTTCATACTGCCAACCAATACCAAATATATTGAACTGTAGTGTCACTGTAAAGTGCTATGTGAGTTACAGTGTCTGCCACAGAATCAACAAGCATTACGAAGAAAACATCTTTGGTGCAGTCATTTACTGTTGTTCTGAAAATGGAACACATTGTTTTATTCTTAGTAACACAAAGTGCTGCTTTATTGGAAATATTTCTTCTCTTGGCTTTTTCAATCCTTCCAGCATTTCTTTTAGCTTTAATTTAATTCTTTCCACTTTACATAAATAAAATTTAAGTAATATTTATTACTTCATTAGACACTACATATTTAGAAGTAACATACTTTTATCAGTTTAAGCAAATTCCATAGGACACATTTGTAAAATAGTAATAGAAATTCTTTGTTTTCTTATTTCTTTGGAATCATACTGTCATTGCTTGGTTTATTATTATTGCTACATTCACTAAGCCTTTGGCTTTTCCCAACAAAGAGTACAGTGAAGCTTGTTTTATCGTGAGTAAATTATACAAATGTATGATAAAATTTTTACTTTGCTAGTTTAGGTATGTGAAAGGAAAAACTAGAAGATGTAAATTAGAAAAATTATAAAATAGCATGTTAAAATAATTGAATGCTTTCATTTTTCTGATTTTATATACTTTAAGTTGGAGATGAAAAACTAATCTTAAACATCATAGAATGTAAGGAGGTCCTACTGCAATGCTATAATAATAATAATAACTCCTTTACTGATAAATTCAAATTTGGGGCTTTCCTGAGAATTTATGAAGTTTTTTTTTTAAGCACAGGGTTAAATTTTATTCTGAAAGCTGATGACATTTTAGATTTAATATTTTGGTTTTGGGAGAGAAGGATTACTGTAAGTCTTGATTTCCTCATTTACACCTGAATGATTAATTCCAGTATCATGTTGGAGGGCCAGGGGTTTAGCTCAGTAATGCTGGGAAGACACTGAGTGCAATCCCTGGTACACACACGCACACACACACTCACACACATACACACACACACACACACACACAAATGGAGACACCCTAGTATTTGGTAGCTTTCTAAAGGCATTAATTTTTTTCTTCTTGGAAATTTGAGATTATTTTGTTACTGTTTCTATTACACTTTTTCAAAAGCGACCCTAAACAATAAAATACATCAAGGGTACAAATGATCTCTTCTTCATAATGAGGATACTATTCAAGCAGTTGTTTACAAACTAGTGTCAATGATGCATTGCTTCCAGTATTACCAAGATAAGCGAGAAAGAGAGAGTATGCATTTAGAAATGTTTACAGCATGTGTCATTTTCTCCCCTTACAATCTAGGCTAGTCTCTTCAGCAGAGTATCAAGTAACTAGCACGTCAAGCAGAAGGTACAAAATACCTACTACTATTACCAGCAAATCTAAAGAGCTTTGGGAAATACCTTCAGTGATACAAACTAGTTACTCTTAGTTCTGGAAAGCTTAAAAATATGAGTAGTCAGAGTCAACCTTGTAAAATATCTTAAGAAACAACTTAAGGTTCCAAGTCAGTATGCCTAATATAATGCACACAAAGACCACGTTGCCTTTAATTTGTCTTCAATAAATTTTTCTCTCTGTAGCTTTTTCTTTTGATTCATTTGACATTAAATGTTTTAAAGTAATTTATTTAAGAGTGTGTCTTATTCATATTTCTATTTCTAAACTGCATTTCTGAGTCATGAAATATGCAGCATTTATGAATGGTGGGCTTGATCTTGACATTTTAGCTTGATTAAACATCTTGTTTGTTTTATACAATATTTCTCAAATTTGCAACATTTATTACTAGTTTATCAAATTAACTGTATATATCTGCGTTTTTTATTATCATTCTTTTTGACTGTCTGTGTGAAGTACATCTTGTCTTACATCATTGGTAGGAAATTGTGATCATGTTCCTGAATGTGTTCAAGGTGGAAATGTCCAATGTAGTGATGTTAGCTGTTGAAGAAAACATGACACTGAAAAGATTAAGTGTGCCTGGGAGGAATTTAGAATTTTCACTAAATTTAGTTCCACTCTAAATGAAATTCCTCCCTGTATATAGCATAGCATGGCTGTTAATTTAGGATATGTTTGGATAATATTCTTGGGTATGTGAATTATTAGAAACAGATCTTGCTATATAGTAGTAGTAATTGGTAATAACATTTTGCATTTATAATCCATTTCATGATGGGTATTTTACCAGAGCTCTTCAAATCTGCTTTCCAGCCTTTTCTGCTTTCCCCTGTGCCTTCTGCTTCTAGTTTGCTTTAGCTAATGAATGGATTCAGGGACAGCTGATAAACAAGAGTGTGGGTGGAAATTGAGATCAGACTTCCAATTCTCCAGTTCCCTCAGGTTGGTTGCATCTTTCAAATCAATAGAGAAGCATTTACTTTTGGTTTTTATAGTAAAAAAAGTTTTAATTAGAAAGTTAGCAGAAAAATAGGAAAGGACTCCAGCTTAGGTTCAGACTAGCCAGTTTTTTATTTTTTATTAACAGCTGTCTGTAGTACATAATGTTTACATTCCTTGTGGGGAGTTGGCACATGTACATAAGACATCTTAATGCTTTCTTCATGCCCCTTCCCTTCTCTCATCTCCCCCTCTCTTCCTTCAGTCACTTCATTTGAGTGTATCCTGTTTCCTGACAAAATCTGCTCTGATATAAATCATGCATTTTAAAATTTAGTTTTATTAAAAATGGAATGCAAAATCTTTAAGTATTAACATAACTGCCCATTTGATTTTGTCAAATACTCCACTAACCACAAATAGCATGTTCTAGTTTTGGTTATACATTCATAAGATATGCTCAGATATTCTTCAAAAGGAAAAGAAATCTGAATATGAGGGCAAGCTGAGAGAGCATAATCTATCTGACAGAAAGGCAAGAGCCATAAAGCAGGAATAAGAAGTTACCTTAAAATACAGAAGACATACTGGTCTCATAATGACTGTAAGTATTTATGTAAAGTTTCCTATATGCCAAGCTCTATTCTAACTAATTGATATATGCTAAACTATTTATTTCTAATAGGAACTCTATGAGGAGATATTATCCCTATTTTACAAGTAGGAAACAGGCTCAAAGCACGTAAGTAGATCTATTAGTCTTGTATAATGTAACCTCCTAGTTATTAGGCTGTTCTTACAATGGTTTCACTCATAAAACTGATAAATTATAATAAAGACTGGATACTATATGAACGAATATATCTATAATAGTAACATAATAGATAGCATATGGGTTTTGACAGCAAAGTTAGGCTTGATTCCCAGGTATGAGTTTAAATTTAAATTGCTTCTTAATAAGCTGCTCTTAATCCTGATTTTCATTCTTGCTCCCTTTTCCACAAATCATGTATTTGCATTATATGTATTATTTAGTACTGTGAATGAATTTCTATCCTAAAATAAATTTTATATTTTTATTCAGATTTATGATCTGTAATTATGCCTGTTAACAAATCACCTGCAATGAATAACTTTGGAGTAATATCTTCTCCCTGTCATGAGGAACTCTTGAAATTTAATTTTAAAAAGTCAGGGTGCTGAGTAGAGAGAAGAAGAAGGGTAATGAAAATGATCGCAGTGTGTTGTATGCGTGTATGGATATGCCAAAATGAATTCCACTATTCTGTATAACTAATATACTCTAATTTTTAAAATGTGAAAGAAAATTGTGAAAATAAAAAATAAATCATGCTATCTCACCAAGGGTGAAAATGTTCAAATGTCCTATTTTTTCAATAGCTTCATTCATGTTTTATCTTTTTTGTTTTGTTTTGTTTTTTGAGATAGGGTCTCACTATGTAATTGAGACTGACCTGGAACTCACTGTGTAGCCCAGGCTGGTCTCGAACTCACAGCAATCCTGCTGCCTCAGCCTCCAGAATGCTGGGATTACAACACCTGGCTTATAATGTTTTATCCATTTTCCCAAACTGCATATTATATAATTCCTGTATAATTGTATATAGAAATCTGTACTTTTTTTCCATTTAAAATAAGTATTTTCTATACTCATAAATATTTTTAACATGTTTTGCAAATTTTGTACTCACTATCTTTTTTATACTCATCAGTTTTAATTTATCACAGAAAAAACATAAAATGCATAAGATTAAAGTTTTAATAACTACTCGTGTATGAAGAATTTTAATTGTTTCTTAGTCCTTTCCTATTTTAAATTTAGCCACAACAGCATGTTTTCCTATACTTCAAATCATTTTCTTGGAGTAAATTTTCTACACTTGATCTTAGCCAAAAGGCCGAGAAGCGATTGGAGTAAATTTTCTAAAATGAGTGCTAGTGAAACTTTAAAGAACTTCTTGAAAACTTTACAACCTTGGGGGGGATTTTCTCTGGTTGTTTTGTGTTATATATCCTTGCCCTAACACCATATCAACCTATATAAACAAAAGAGAGCTTGAGAAGTTGTTTCTCATCCAGACCACTATAGTGAGGAAAGTAGAATTCGTAATGTATGATCCACAAAGACTGAGTAGTTTTGCTGTAATTTATCTAGCATATGTAATATATTTAATTTTATACTGAAAAAATAAAAAAATGGTCAGTGCATATAAATGGTTTGAAAGAGTTATGTCTTATATTCTGTGACTAACTTAGTTTTCTTCAAATCTGCTATGTAAACTTAAGATCTTTGATTGCCGCCAGATGCATCTACACATGTTGTGGGTTAAGTGTGTTAG
>NW_022900915.1:20822120-20850715 GCF_012274545.1 Fukomys damarensis
AAAATGGAATGCAAAATCTTTAAGTATTAACATAACTGCCCATTTGATTTTGTCAAATACTCCACTAACCACAAATAGCATGTTCTAGTTTTGGTTATATATTCATAAGATATGCTCAGATATTCTTCAAAAGGAAAAGAAACCTAAATATGAGGGCAAGCTGAGAGAGCATAATCTATCTGACAGAAAGGCAAGAGCCATAAGCAGGAATAAGAAGTTACCTTAAAATACAGAAGACATACTGGTCTCATAATGACTGTAAGTATTTATGTAAAGTTTCCTGTATGCCAAGCTCTATTCTAACTAATTGATATATGCTAAACTATTTATTTCTCACAGGAACTCTATGAGGAGATATTATCCCTATTTTACAAGTAGGAAACAGGCTCAAAGCAGGTAAGTAGATCTATTAGTCTTGTGTAATGTAACCTCCTAGTTATTAGGCTGTTCTTACAATGGTTTCACTCATAAAACTGATAAATTATAATAAAGACTGGATACTATATGAACGAATATATCTATAATAGTAACATAATAGATAGCATATGGGTTTTGACAGCAAAGTTAGGCTTGATTCCCAGGTATGAGTTTAAATTTAAATTGCTTCTTAATAAGCTGCTCTTAATCCTGATTTTCATTCTTGCTCCCTTTTCCACAAATCATGTATTTGCATTATATGTATTATTTAGTACTGTGAATGAATTTCTATCCTAAAATAAATTTTATATTTTTATTCAGATTTATGATCTGTAATTATGCCTGTTAACAAATCACCTGCAATGAATAACTTTGGAGTAATATCTTCTCCCTGTCATGAGGAACTCTTGAAATTTAATTTTAAAAACTCAAGTAAAAATAAGAGTCATACATCAAGGTAAGCAAAATTTGTATTATTAAAGTAGGGAATCCATTATAGAGAATTTTGAAAGTTCAGAAACTGAAAAAAGTTAAAAATTGCTGATGTAAGAAGGGAGACAATTAGAAAAGAGGAAGGGGATCAGGGTGGGGAGTAGAGAGAAGAAGAAGGGTAATGAAAATTATCGAAGTGTGTTGTATGCGTGTATGGATATGCCAAAATGAATCCCACTATTCTGTATAACTAATATACTCTAATTTTTAAAATGTGAAAGAAAATTGTGAAAATAAAAAATAAATCATGCTATCTCACCAAGGGTGAAAATGTTCAAATGTCCTATTTTTTCAATAGCTTCATTCATGTTTTATCTTTTTTGTTTTGTTTTTTGAGATAGTGTCTCACTATGTAATTGAGACTGACCTGGAACTCACTGTGTAGCCCAGGCTGGTCTCGAACTCACAGCAATCCTGCTGCCTCAGCCTCCAGAATGCTGGGATTACAACACCTGGCTTATAATGTTTTATCCATTTTCCCAAACTGCATATTATATAATTCCTGTATAATTGTATATAGAAATCTGTACTTTTTTTCCATTTAAAATAAGTATTTTCTATACTCATAAATATTTTTAACATGTTTTGCAAATTTTGTACTCACTATCTTTTTTATACTCATCAGTTTTAATTTATCACAGAAAAAACATAAAATGCATAAGATTAAAGTTTTAATAACTACTCGTGTATGAAGAATTTTAATTGTTTCTTAGTCCTTTCCTATTTTAAATTTAGCCACAACAGCATGTTTTCCTATACTTCAAATCATTTTCTTGGAGTAAATTTTCTACACTTGATCTTAGCCAAAAGGCCGAGAAGCGATTGGAGTAAATTTTCTAAAATGAGTGCTAGTGAAACTTTAAAGAACTTCTTGAAAACTTTACAACCTTGGGGGGGATTTTCTCTGGTTGTTTTGTGTTATATATCCTTGCCCTAACACCATATCAACCTATATAAACAAAAGAGAGCTTGAGAAGTTGTTTCTCATCCAGACCACTATAGTGAGGAAAGTAGAATTCGTAATGTATGATCCACAAAGACTGAGTAGTTTTGCTGTAATTTATCTAGCATATGTAATATATTTAATTTTATACTGAAAAAATAAAAAAATGGTCAGTGCATATAAATGGTTTAAAAGAGTTATGTCTTATATTCTGTGACTAACTTAGTTTCTTCAAATCTGCTATGTAAACTTAAGATCTTTGATTGCCGCCAGATGCATCTACACATGTTGTGGGTTAAGTGTGTTAGTTTTGGAATATGTCCTCATAACTGAAAAGACCGCAGCCTTAGAAAGTTTGTGTCTTCATTTTCTTCATTTCATTTTTTTCTTGTGTTTTGTTATTACTAATTTGCCTCCAGGGAAAATATTCCTGCATATTTTTGAGGTCTGGAGCAATGTGTCACCCTTAAGGAATGTCAGCATTTATTTTTCTGTGCACACTTGTAGATGCTACCAGTTGTGAACAACAGAAACTAAATTGATTTGCCAGAGTTTTCTTTCTTTTTTTTCTCTCTCATTGAGTGTATTGGTACATTCTAGGTATACAGTACAGTTACATTCATCATTGGGATCTTGTACCTTTACATGACAGGTCCTGGTTCTCATTTTTTTCCCCTTGTCCCTGCCCTCCCTTTACTCCCTCCTCCCCTCCCCATTTACAAACACTTTATTTCCATTTTTTCATTTTCTCATGTTTTCTTTCTTTTCCCTTATTACCTTTCCTCTACCCTTCCCTCTTTCCCTACACCTTTAGCTCTTTTCTTGTATTTCACAAGGTCAGTTATACCATTAGGATCTTATGTACCATTATAGTTTTTCACACCAGAGAAACTATTTGGTATTTATACATGTGTGACTTATATATTTCACTTAGGAGTATATCCTCAATATGTATATCCATTTTCCTATGAATTACTCTAATTTCTCATTCATTATGGCTGAGTAGTATTCCATTTTATAGAAAAAGCACATTTTTTTTCCTTTGGTTTTTTGAGACAGGGTCTCACTATGTAGTTGAGATTGACCTGGAACTCACTATGTAGCCTAGGTTGGCCTCAAACTCACAGCAATCCTCCTGCCTCAGCCTCCCGAGTGCTGGGATTACAGATGTGCACCACCATGCCCGGCTCTACACATCTTCTTTATCCAGTCTCCAACTGATGGGCAAATGGACTGTTTCCAAGTTTTAGCTATTACAAACTGTGCTGCTATAAACACAGGTGTGCATATATCTCTGTGATATGGTTCTTTTAGTTCTTTTTGCCAGAGTTTTCTTGACCAACAGTCTATGTGTGCCTGGAGGTTAAATCTTGAGACCATAATGTTAAGTGAAGTAACTTGGCCACACAAGCTTAAATGGCTTCTCTTATATGAAAAACTCAATACAGGTATAAAGTACAAAATAAAAGACAGATAATAGTAAAAAAGAGATAGAAAAAGAAAACGTAATCCAGTGTGGACAGTGTATCTAAAAGTGCACCTCGATTTAGTTAGATTTTCTTACATGTTTTATGTGTTCTTTGGTCTGTCATTCTGGTTTTCAATCTGTTTATATGATAATCAACTTTGTAAAGTCCTGTAAGATATATAAAGGAATTTGATGCTGGAAAAATGCAAGTGGGTGGAGGGAGGGGGGAAAAAGGAAGGGAACTGAAATGTGTTGTATATATGTAGAAATTCCTTAGAGTGACTCTAATCATTATGTACTGCAAAGATGTACTGATAAAAATTTAAAAACTATTAGGATCATTTTTATTAAACATGAAGATAGACTTCTATCTAGCTCCTTGGGGATAGGGAGAGGGTAGTGGCTCAGTTCTGATAGTCTTTAGATATTTCATCAGACAATACAGAGAGATTCTACTGTAAGTTCCCCACACCTTGACTATCCTGGGCTCTTTTCACCACAGGGTCATATAGAAAACACACCTGCTCCTTTTACTGTGACCCTCTTCATCAAGAGAAACCAGATGTTTGACATGAGTCAGGGTTGTACGTGCATTAGGAGCATTACTTTGGTTTCTGTTATCTGTACCATGAATATTTTCCTAAGATTCATCCTCAGTGTTTTGCACTTGTCCTTCCTCATGGGAAAATGAGTTTTTGAAATATCAACATAGGGCTTCATGCAGATTCACTTCATCATGCATGGAAGTCTACACACTTCTGGGGCAAAGAAAAAATCATAAAACTGTGCAGTGAAGTTTACCTTTGGTAGGGCGGAAGTCTGTGTTTGTGTTTTGTTTTAATGCCTTCTCATTTCTATTTTTATCGTTGGTCCTGTCCTTGGTTTAATTCCTGGGTTAATACTTCAATCTTCCAGATATAGCTGATCTGTAGGTTTTGAGTCTCTAATGTCTCTGAGGCAATCTCGTTTTCATTATACCAGGAAGGACAACTGATTAGATCAATCACAACGCCTTGGCCCAAGTGATACAGTCAGCAACAAAATAGCCTCAGTCACAGCTTAGAATATGACAATTTGTGGTAGTTATGAATCTATCACCTTTAACTGTGCGAATTAAATAAAAATAGAGGACCAGCCCAAATATGTTTATAGTGAATAAACTCTCCAGTATAGCAACTTTACCTGTTAGGATGAGGATTTAGAAGGATTTGGGGAGGGAATGATAGATAGTTTAGACAAAGGTTAGAAGTGAGGTCAGAGGACACTGGAAGATCACACAAACTCTAGGAAACTATTGAAGAGAAGAGGAAAAGACAGAACAAAACAAACTAACACCAATAGGGAGGCTAGAGACTGTAAAAGCAGCAAATAAATAGATGAAAAAATGTTCAACATCGCTGGTCATTCGAGAGATGCAGATGAAAACAACATTGAGATTTTACCTTACCCCAGAAAGAATGGCTGCTATCAAGAAATCAACCAATAACAAATGCTGGCAGGGCTGTGGGGAGAAAGGAACCCTCCTCCATTGTTGGTGAGAGTGCAGACTGGTGCAACCACTGTGGAAATCAATATAGAGATACCTCAAAGAACTAGGATTAGAGGTTCCATTTGACCCAGCTATCTCTCTGCTGGGTATCTTTCCAAAAGATTTAAAAGAATCATACCACAGTGATACATGTGCACCCATGTTTATAGCAGCACAGTTGGTAATAGCTAAAAGTTGGAAACAACCCAAATGTCCATCCACTGGAGACTAGATAAAGAAGATGTGATTTTTCTATAAAATGGAGCATTACTCAGCCATAAAGAATGAGAAACTAGAAACATTTATAGCTAAATGGATGCACATTGGGCCTATACTCTTAAGTGAAATAAACTGGACACACTTGAGTAAATACCGAATAGTTTCTCTGGTGTGAAGAACTAAAAATGTAAATAAGGTTCAAATGGTATAATTGAGAGGGTGAAATAGAAAGAAAATGGCTAAAGGGGAAGTGGGAAGAAGAGGGCAAAGGAAATAAGGGAAAAGAAAAAGTGAAAAAATGGAAACAAAGTCTTTGTAAATAGAGAAGGGTGAAGTGGGTGAAGGGAGGCCAGGGGAATGGGGGAAAAAAAAGAACCAAGATATATCATGTAAAGGTACAAGATCCCAATGATAAATGTAACTGTATTGTTTGCTTTAAATGTACCAGTAAACTTAATGGGGGAAAAAGATTCAAAGTAATACTAAGATAATATTATTTAGGTAATTTACATATTTTTAGTAACTTGTTATTCTGTTTCTTATTAACCTCTTTGCCTATTCCAAATTTGAATAAGTGTAAATCCTGAATAAAATCAGATCTGATCAATATAAAAAAATTTTGCAGTGGATTACTCATTCAGAGCATATTATTTGGTGATAATTTTCTCTGATAGCTAAGATTATTATTGTATATAGTTTCCTGTCTTTTTGCTACTTTATCTCAGAGATGAAAGAGACAAAATTTTTGAAGACTTACATCAATTATACACATTTATTTTAGCTGGCTAAAAAGAACTAAATGGAATATGAAACATTGAGAAAATTTAGTTAAACAGTTAGATCCTTTTATGTATTTTTTTCACCAAAACTTCTTCAGTATTTTTTTGTATCTGGGAAATTGTAATCTTTATAGCTTCCTGAAATGTTAATAAGCCTACATTTTTTCCTTTTTATTAATGTTCTTTCACTTATATTTATAAAATATTCTTTACAAATACATGCTCTAAATATTTTAAAATATCCTATATATTTCTTGTAATATATTATATATATATTTTTTTAAAAATACACATTTATAGTTCAATATACCTCTGAAAGGTGGATTTTAAATGTGTGCTGCCAGTAACAAGAAAAAACTTTTCTAGACTCTTACATTCTGGCTATTTGTCTGCTTGGTGAGTGGTGTTTTTCTTTTATTTGAATTATTATAAGGCTTTAAATGAAATGTGAATGTTTAGGAACTTGCAATTGGCCTTTTCATTTCAGCCTGAGACATCTATACTTGTGACATTTGGTATTGATTACAGATGACATAGCCACAAAGAGAGCATTTCAGGAGCCAGATAACCGTACAGAGCTTGAACACTTTCACTATATTGTAGTGTTGTTTCCTTTAGGATTTAGTGTTCCAAATGCAAGATCAACAACTACTCATGTGATTATGTGTACACAATAAGTAGTCTTTCAAGTGCTTGGCAACCACAGTCCTCGTATACTTCGGTTTATAGCAATTCTGAATCTGGGACCACATCTTGACACAATAACCAAGATAATAATACCTTACTTGGAGTACACAAGATCAATGCAGTGAACTAAAGAAGAAGTTAAAATTTGGCAAGAAACTTGGTGCAATTTTGGACCAAGCTTATCACTGAATCAGAACTTGCAAATTTGTGACCAAGAGACAGCAGATGTGCCTGCATGATGGGCATATTCTCTTCTTTCTTGTGTCTGATTCATAGCCAACCAGTAAAGAATGCTTTGCTTAGCTTCTCTTGCTGCTGGATGTGGTCACGGACATAATTTGGTTAGTTATGTGCGGCACAAATGTCCACAACCGCCATTTTGTGTCTTCTAAGAGAAGTGATCTATCTCCTGTTCTTCCCTCTACCACTTGCTTTCAGTTTGCACTGGGAATGTGATTGCAGTAGTTATAGCAGACACCTTAGGCTATGAAATGGAAGGTGTATGTAGAGAAGAGTAGAGTAAGTAGCAAGATTTAGAAAAATCTGAATGTCTTACACTGTGGGGCTTTTAGTCTTGATCTGCTACATGAAAAAGAATGAGTATATATCTTGATTAATTTACAATAATATTGCTCTTTTTGTAGCACTTAAACTAATTCCCTGGTGATGGAAGAAAAATCTTTCTGAGTGTTCCTTGAGATTCATTTTCTTGAACAAGGCCTGCAAACTATGCTCCATAGCTTTGGTTGCCATGTCAGCTTTATTCTTCTCCCAGATGACTTATGGGGCAACTGAACAGGATTAGGCTTGTTTTGGGATTTTGTCTGGTTAGGTTAGTAGAGAAAGTTGGATTGTGATCACCTTTATCCAGGGACTTACTCAAATTGAATTCTGGAACTGTCTGATATTTATGATTTTCTAGCAAAAATCCATTATTAAGGAAAGAAAACAAACATTGCCAACATTCTACTTCATTTACTACTTGAAATATTATCTTACATTAGTGATGTGATGAGCTCTTCACACGAGTGGCCTTGATTTCATGAAATTTTCCTTTGTGGCATCAGGGAAAGATTAGCACAAAAATGCACATTCGTTTTAAGACATTTTAAATTTTATTGAATGTTCATGTAATAATTATACATATGAATTGAATACAGTGATAAATTCATACATATATACAATATGTAATGTTTCAATCATAATAATAATCATTTCTTTGTATGGGGAATCCCTGAACTGTTCTCTTCTAGTTGTTCTGAGATATATTACAAAATATTGTGAACTGTAGTCACTTTAACTATGCTATCGACGCTACAACGTTTTTCTCCTATCTGTATTTGGGTACCATTATCCAATCTTTGCTTGTCTCTCAAACTCCCCTTCCCTTCCTAGCCTATAATGACCACTATTTTCTCCTCTACTTCCATGAGATCAGCTATTTTAGCTTCCACATATGTGTGAGAACATGCGGTATTTGTCTTTTTATTCCTGGCTTATTTCACTTACTATAATGTACTAATTCTGTCTGTGTAGTGGGAAGGCTAAATCATATGGCACTTCTTTTTTTTTTTTGGCACTTCTAATTTTAGTTTTTTTCAGGAAATTCCACACTGTTTCCCACAATGCCTATGCTAGTTTACACTCCCCCATAGTTTATAAGAATTCCTCTTTTCCCACATTGTTGCTAGCATTTTTTTTTGTTTGTTTGTCTTCTAGATACAACCATTCTTACTGGGGTAAGATAATATGCCATTTTGGTTTTGATTTGCATTTCTCTGACAGTAAGCATTTTTTCATAGACTTGCCCATTTGTGTATCTGCTTCCTTTTTTGAGGGGGACTGGGTATTGAACTCAGGACCTTGCACTTGTGAGGCAGGTGATGGAACCACTGAGCTAATCCTGGCCCATTGTGTGTCCTCTTTTGAGAAATGTGTGTTATCATTTCCCCATTTTTAAGTTGTATTTTTTTTTGGCATTTGAGTTATTATATATTCTTGATATTAATTCTTCATTGAATAGTTTGTAAATATTCTATATTTTTCTGCTGAAGTCTTCACTTTTGATTGTTTTAATTTTTATGCAGAAAATAATTAGTTTGATAAAATTTATTTTTCTATTTATTTTTCTGTCTGTGCTTCTTAAATCTTATTTGAAAATCTATGCCAATAGCAGTGTCTTGAAGTGTTTCTCCTCTTCCAATAGTTTCATGATTTAAGGTGTCACAGTTAGGTCTTTGATGTTTTGTTTGTTTGTGTTTTGTGAGCACCATTTATTGATGAGACTATCTAATGTATGTTCTTGGTGTCTGTCAAAAATTACTTAGTTGTATCTGGGCCTGGTGGTGCACACCTGTAATCCCAGCACTCAGGAGGCTGAGGCAAGAGGATCACTGTGAGTTCAAGACCACCCTGGGCTACATAAAGAGTTCCAGGTTAGTCTCAACAACATAGTGTGAGACCCTGTCTCAAAAAGCCAAAAAAAAAAATTACTTAGTTGTAAATATATGGATTTCTGGACTTTCTATTCTGTTCCACTGGTATATATGTTAGTTTTTTTTCCACATATTTTAGGGTAAATCTTATCAATCACTGATTTTTACTTCCACTGGAAAATAGGAGAGAATACAAAGATAAAAGTATTTGAAAGTCTTTCCTTAAGCAAAAGAATACACAGTTGGTTTTGGTAGTTAAAGACAACAATTGGAATACTTACTGTCATGACAACCAATTAAACCTTATTGGGATTAATAATTATATTTTACAAAAGCTGATTTTGAACTTTGCAGTGTTTTTATTTTTAAGTAGGCTTCTTAGGTACAACCTTGAACTGACCATTGACTGTTACCAATTGCAGAATAGAATGTCTACATTAGACACATTTAGAAAATGAAATAGGTTTTTATTATTCTAAATATTTGTAGCCTTCAGTTTTCTTCCAAATAGCTTTTTGCTTATAATTCAGTGTTTATCAACAATATACCCTCTATTTATCTGTTTGGAATTTCCCTTATTAGTAACTACTAAGTCAGAAGACTTGCATTTTAAGGTGAATGATATTACTGTATTTCATTTTTTAAGATTGAATAAAAATTTGAAATTCAAAGATATGCAAAGACTTATTAAAAGACTGTAGAAAACCATTTATATTTTTAGAAATGAATATGATGTCTCTATTTCTGGTTTCATACCATAAAACCTCAGTCATGGAGTTATCAGGGAAGAAAGAGGATATTTTCAGAACCGAACTTTAAAAACCCAAGTCCAAGTTCAATAAGTCAGTAATAAAGTAAGGGGTAATAAATTAAGGGATGTGTTAATACATTTCTACACCATGGCCATATCATTAACTCTTTATTTATGTCCTTAAGATTAGTAACTTTGTCCCTGAATCCTCATGTACTATATACACAGCAAAAGAGTCAGCCCTTTTTTATCCTGCTGTTGCCTCTGGGTTTTAGGAGAAGCTGTGTTAATTGTTATTTGAAATTTCTATTTTAATTCCACTTTTTATATTATTGTAACAAACTTATTAAAAGTGTAGTTGATATTTAAAGTTTTTTCTTTTTTAACCCATGTATTAAATGTGAAATCTGCATTCTGATTTTATCTTTCTCAATGAAACTATTCTCTTAAAGGTGTCCAACTGACTTTCACAACATTAACTCTAATGATCTTTTTGTCTTTCTACATATGTATACTTCCAATGACGGTTTTCATTTTAAATTTATTATTCTTTGATATCTTAGTCTAGAAATTTTTATTTCCATGAAGCAGGCCTTTTTCCTATGTACTCTATAACACATGCCAGAGATAAAATGGTCAAATTAGCAGACCAAGTCTTCACACTACTTTAAATTCTTAAAAGCTTAGGAATGCTGGCTTTATATGAGTAAATTATCTGTCAGACATTGATTGTGGGTTATTGTGAAGAAGCAGCTTTCTAAAATTTAAGCTGCTTCAGTATTTTGAACCAACTTTTAGCAGTCTATCTCTTGGCTCTACAGGACCTTTCAGTATCAATACCAACTAATTAAAACATCAGCCAATTATCCAAGCTCCTTTGAGAGAGGCATCTTGAGTCAGACACCTGTTGCCACCAAATCAGTAATTAACAGAGGGCAGGGAACCATTTGGCCCTAATATAGGACTTAAACCCACTAGTTCAGCAGGATATTTGAGTAATGAACAATTTTCTGAGCAGGAATTCACACGACAAATTGACATGTATCTGAATTCTTTCCTGAATAACCTTCTATCATAGGTACTGTTTCTTTTGTCTCTCATCTCATAACTCTGGGATTTGTTCAAATATTTCCTTTTTTGTTTCTTTTTTTCCTCTTCTAGAAGTTTCATGGCCTAGGCTGTCACCCATATGGAAGTAAATTTATATCTTTCCTTCCAGATCTTCCCTACTTCATATGCCTGTATTAAAATTTCATTTGATTGTAGACCTCTTCACTTGCTTGGATGTCTGTCCCATAGGTAAATCATACTCAGTATTCTTAGAATGGTACAGATCTTCTGCCCAGATTCTTCCCATCCAGTTGTCTTGATGTCATCTTGCTGTAACTAACCATATAGACCACAAACCTTTCTTTTCTCATGTTCCAATAGTCACCAAGCCCCATTGCTTTAAGATGATCAATTTTAGTTTGGTTTAGTATGATTTCTAGCTACTTGATTATCTCTGAGTGGTCATATGCCTAAAGGAGCAAATAAATTATTTTACAAGAACAACTACTACTCTCTTGCACTCTGGTTTCTGTTTATACTTCATTGTTCAAGGGCAAAGAACTTTTTCTAAGTGTCTAATCAAAAATAGTAATGCTCATAACTAAACATTTTCCAGCACTGAATATATGCCAGGAACTAGGCTGTGTGGCCTGTTTTACTACTTTTTAAATAATGCAAGACTTTGTCCCCATTTCCTCAGGTGGGAAATTATATTTCCCATAGATTAAGTGATTCAATGAAAGAGTATAGAACTAGGAAGTGTTGGAATTGTGAACTTACTTCTAAATTCTCATAGGATTTTTTTTTTTTGAGGCAGATTCTCACTGTGTAGTCCATGCTGGCCTTGAATCTACAATCTTCCAACTTCATTCTCCTGTGTTCTGAAATTAAAGGTGCGCCTTGCTTTCTCACAGGATTTCATTTCCTTTTTAAAGTACATCTTCATTATGCTACATTGTTTATGTGTTTCACTTCTCTCCCAGATTGTAGACTTCATGAGGCCAGTTCTGGTTCCTCTTCCTCCTTGTATCTAGCAAAATATTTTGTATACATCTAGCTAAATATCTTCATATAGATAGGTAGTTTAGATTGTGTATTTATGCAAACAAGAGACTTTGGTATATTCTCTGTCAAATTAGAATGGTCATGTTTATTCACTGCTTTTCTTCTATTCTTAGATTATATTCATCTTTGTGAAATCTGTTGATATTTTGAAGAAATTGGAATATGTGAAACAAAAGTATATTTTCAAATGCCTCTATATTTAAAGTTCTTTCTTTGTTTCTTTTCATGTATTGTATATCTCATTAAATAAGAATTAATTTGGATAACAACCTTTATTTGTGATAGGAAAGAAGTTGTTAAAAGTAGCTATATTTATTTCCCATTAAATATTTATTAATATGAGCTGTAGGAGGCCAATTAAGGCACTCAATATCTGTACTGAAAGTGGAAAAATGATAAGATTTTCATATTTTTAATGAAGTATTACTAACCACAATATATATTGAAAAATAAATGATAAACTAAAATTTAAAAAATGTATTCTATACATATAAATTGAGTTAGATATTATTTTTATCCCAAAGCTTTATCCTCAAACCCTGTGAAGAATCTGAAATAAAATATCTAATTTTTGAGAATATATTTTTTAATTTGTATGTGAAATCCTGGATGTTATATGTGTATAAGTTTGGTAAGGAAAAAATCTGCTTAAATTGGATTGATGATTATTTGTTAAGAATAGCATGTACTGCATGCTTTTCTAAATCATTCTGAGAGATACTGGAAGAAGAACTAGAAAAGATTTTGACACACAGCTTATTTTAAATATAGGCTTTGTTTACTTTTAAAGATATATCCTTTGAGATGATACTCTCTGAGAGACTTCTTTCCCTTTCATGAAGCTAAGAAAATACATTTTGTACTTTTCGATCATTATATATAAGGCAAACACCAGATGTTCACTAAGCAAATCGTTTATATAATAATAAGGAGAAACTTAAGAAACTCAATTTCAGCAAGGGATAATAGAGAGCTAAATTAATATTAAATTACAGAACATATTCCAGGGTTTAAAATTAGACCTGAGACAAGTTCTTGGCCCTATGTAGTCATGTAATTCTAAGCAAGTTTTCTTTATCTCCACTAGCACAACCACCTGTCCCCACTTTGTCAATATTATCTCATTCCCCGTGTTCCACCACAGCCTCGTTTCTACCCTCACTCACTTGTTCCCTGAGCAGCAACCACAGTTATCTTTCAATAACATGAATGAAATCTTATGCTCTAGTTTAAACTCTTCAATACTTTCCTATTCCATCTAGAGTAAAATCCAGCCTCCTGTGGCCCAAATATCTCGTAAGATCTTGACCCCTCCTCCCTTTCTGAATTCATCATTAATCTTTTTAGTGTCTTTGTCTCTTGATTTCCTCATCTTTTTCTCAACTTAGTTGTCACTTCCTCAAAATGTTCCCTGACTGCCTCATGTAAAATAAGGTAGCACTCTTCTGCTATTCTTTTCCACACTACTCTGGTTGTATCTTCATAGCAACTATCATTCTGAGAAAATTATCTTTTCATAATTTGTGGTTTGGATATCTATTCACTCCCATCAGAGTGCAAAATCCGTGAGGCTCTATGCCCAGAAAAGTGCTTGACTCATAGCAGGTACTCAATAAGAATCAACAAATTAGCAAATGTCTGGTTCAAGTGATGTCTTTTATCAGTCTTCTATTCCTTATCTGTTGGGCATTTGTTTTTGTGAAATACATTTTATTGTTTTGGACTGTTTAAATAAGTAAGACAGTATAGAGTTCCCATGTACTCTGTACCCAGTTTTTCCTGTTGTTAACACTTATGTTAGTATGGTATGTGTATCTCTGTATTAAACCATCTTGTTGTATTCTTCTTAGTCAAAGTCCATATTTTCCAAATTTTATTTTTATTTTCCTACTTTTATCTATTGTACATTTTCTGTACCAGGATCCTATAACTATATGAATATCTATACAGGATACCAAGTTACAGTTAGTTGAAATGTCTCCTTTAGTTCTTTTAGAATTTGACAGTTTCTCATCCTTTGTTTTAAACAACTTTGACAGTTTTGAAAAGTACTGGTCAAGCATTTTGTAGAATGTTCTTGTATTGTAATTTCATCCAATGATGTTCTCATGATTATACTGGGGTTATAAGATTTTTTGAGAGACCCCTGTGCCAGGGTATCATTGTATCTGTGAAATTTATCACTGTTGATGTTAACTTTGATCACCTGGCTGAAGCAATATTTGTTACATTTGTCTACTGTAGTTACTCATTTCCCTTTTTCCCCATATTTACCATACCTCTGAAAGAAAATTATTGGCTACAAGCAGCTCACTCAATTAAACTCTTACTTCTCAATATTTTCCAAGATAAATTTCAAATAGATTAAAATATAAATATAAAAATCAGTGGAAAGTAAACTTAAATGTCCATTTACATGTTATTTGGATGAGGGAGAGCATTTTAATTGAAAAACCCTAGAAACTGTGAAAGAAAATATAATCATTTATATGCATAAAATTTTAATGTATGCTCAAAGTTAGTTTGACAATAAAAAAGAGAAAACATGTTTGCAAAATGTTAATGATAATTATACCAGTTATTGTTAACTCATATTTAACATGTGTCATACACTGTTTTAAGTACATAAAATTTAATAAGATTCAGCATGATATTTCAAAATATGCATGTAGTATGCATTGATCAAATCCATCTTTATCCACTCTCTACTTTCATGTAATTCAGCCTTCTATATTCTTGTGGACTTCTTTTAGCTTTTACATAGATCAGTTAGTATTTGTTTCTTTGTTTTTGACCTATTTCACTTAACATATTGACCAAAAGTTCCACCCATTTTGATGCAAACAACAGGATTTTATTCTTTGTTTGGCTGAATAATATTCTATTATGGGCCGGGGATTTAGCTCACTGGTGCCACTGCCTTCCTCAAGAGCAAGGACCCAAGTTCGATCCCTGGTACAAAAAAAAAAAAAAATCTATTATGTATATATGTCATACTTCTTTTATCTTTCAATCTGTTTTTGGGTACCTAGTCTGATGCCATGTTTTAGCTGCTGTGGATAGTAATGCAATAAACATGAACATATATCTCTTTGTTATTGTGATTTTGTTTCCTTTGGATATACAGCCAGACATGTAATCACTGGATCATTTGGTAGATTTCTTTGTGACAGTTTTCATAAAAGCTCACACAACAGCACAGAAATGAGAGCTAGCCTTCTTTAGCTGTTCAACATGTAGCCATGAGAGTGGGAGAGCGAGACAGAGTGAGACTGACTTAGTGAGACAGACACACAGGCTTAGATACTCTTGTTCATAAATGCGATCAATCAAAGTCACACAGTCATTGCATTTATTCCTTCCTATAAGGGACATGGACTCAGACAAGTCCAGCTGTTGTCTTTATTAAGTATTTGTAGTTTGTTTGCAACGCTCAGTCCAGATGCAGTATAACCAATCATGAGCCATTTTTACCTTAAGCAGTGGTTATAATAACAGAGCTGACATTCACTTTTACTAGGTTTTGGGGGAGAAGAGAATAAGAAAATAACCCAAGGGCAAATTTGTCCCTAAAGACTAGTTTAAAAAAATTTTTATGTAAAGATATACCACGTTTGTGTATTCAAGATAAATAATTGGTTTGATCCCAAGTTTTAGCTCTTATGAAAAATAAGTTCTATACATGCTGTGTTATTATATTTCACTGGGTGAACTATGTGAACAAGTGCACATGTTTCTGGTGGACATATATCAGGCAGTGAAACTGCCATGATAGTAGGCATTTGTTTTTCAATCTTGCAAGATAACGTCCAACTGATTTCCACATGGTAGTTGTACCAGTTCTCACTACCACAAATAGCTCATGAGAGTAAATATTGCACATCCTCTTAAATTCCTGATGTTGTCATTCTTTTAAATGTTAGGTATTCTATTGGATGTGGACTAACACTGCTTTTAGATTTTTTTTGAATCTCCATACTGTTTTTTTTTATAATGGCTGCACCAATTTAGATTTCTACAAATAATATACAAAGGTTCTCTTCTCTCATTGATAATACTTAGTATATTTTGTCTTTTGATAATAACCTTTTTTACAAGTATGGAATGATATTTATCTTTTATTTACATTTACCTGATGATTACTGATGCCTAAGATCTTTTCATATACTGTTGAACATTTATATATCTTCTTTTGAGAAATATATGTCATGTTATTTGCCCATTTTTAATTGATTTTTGCTATTGAGTTCTTCACTTCCTTATATATTTTGGATATTAACTCTTTGCCAGGTGTATGGTTTGCAAAAACTTTCTCCTAATCTGTAGGTTCTCTTATCATTTTATTAATTATTACCTTTTGTACATGTGGATATCTGGTTTACCAATTTAAGATTTTGTCTTTCCCTCATTGTTTTGTTTTTTTCCTTTATCATATAATCAGTTTGCTCTAGGTGCATGGATTCATTTCTGGATTTTTCTGTTTTGTCCTAATTAGTCTTTATTTTTGTACCGGGGACCAAACTCAGGACCTTGGGATTGTGAGGCATGCAGCGGCACCACTGAGTTAAATCCCTGGCCCTCGTGTTATCTTGATCTATATAGCTTTGTAATATATTTGAAGTGAGAAAGTTGATACTTGTGGCTTTGTTCTTCATTATCAAGATCACCTTGGCTACTCAAGGTCTATTAATTTTAGGATTGTTCTATTTCTGTGAATAATGCTATTGTCATTTTATAGTGATTGCATGGGCTGTAGACGATTTTGAGTAGTGTTGATATTTTAACAACATTTATTCTTGGACACAGGATACTGACTTATCTTTGTCTCCTACAACTTCTTTTATTAGTGTTTTATAATTTTTGATGTACAAGACTTTCACTTCTTTAATCTTATTTTGATATTTTGGTTGCTATTGTAAATGCTCTGATTCATAATTTACTTTTTGAATAGATTGTTGTGTATAGAAATCTACTGCTATTTGTATGCTTATTTTTTCATCCTGTAAGTTTATTGAATCTATTTTAACAGTTTTTGTGTAGAAATACTACTGATGTTTTATGCTTATTTTTCATCCTGCATCTTTACTGGATTTATTAGTTCTATTTTTTTTTTTTTTGGTGGTATCTCTAAAGGTTTCTCTGTATTTTATCATATCATTTGCAAACAGAGATAATTTTACTTCTTATTTTCCTATTTGGATGCTTATTTTTTTCATGCATAGTTGCTCTGGCTACAGTTTCCAGTACTATGTTGAAAAGAAGAATTGGGAATGGGCATTCTTGCCCTTCACTATGTCATAGAGGAAAAGATTATGGCATTAGCTGTGGCTTTTTAATATATTACTTTCATTGGGTTGAGGTAAATCCCTTCTATACCTATTTTGTTGAAAGAGCTATAGTTATGAATGGAGATTTAGCTTTGTCAAATGCTGTTTTGTGTCTTTTTTTTCTGTTGCACACATTTATTTCTAACAATGTGATGGTTGATTTTTTATACATTTATACATTCTTGCTTCTCAGATAAATTCCATTGAGTCATGATGTGAGACACTTTAAACAAAACGTGTTATTGAATTTGGTTTGCTAAGGATATTTTGCATTTTAATTTGTTTATCAGGTAAATATCCTATGGTTTTATTTTCTTGTGGTGTCTATGTGGTTTTGGTATTAGGCTGATGCTAGCCATGTATAAAAAGTTTGGAAATGGTCCTTTATATATTTTTTAAAGATTTTAAAGGGTCAATATTAGTTCATCTTTGAATGCTTGGTTGAATTTACCCATAAGGACATCTGGTGCTGGGCTTTTCTTTTGGGAGGATTTTGATTACTGATCTAATTGCTTTGTTTTTTTAATTGGTCAGTGCATCCTTTCTACTTGTTTGGGGGAATAGGTACCAGGAATCAAACTCAGGGCCTTCCCCTTGCCAGGCAGGCACTGTATCACTGAACTACATCCCCAGCCCCCTTTCTACCTATTGGTGCTGTTTTTGGTGCACGTTATATTTCTAGGAATTTACTTATTTTTCTATAGTATTTAATTTGCTGGTATATAATTTTTCATAATATTCTCTTAGCTTTTATATTTTAGTGACATCCTTTATAATGTTTCCTTTTTTATTTCTGATTTTATTTGAATATTTTTAGTCTAAGAGTTTGTTTGATTTTGTTTTTCTTTACAAAACACTAACTCAGCTGGGCATGGTGGCACATGCCTGTAATCCCAGCACTTGGGAGGGTGAGGCAGGAGGATCACTGTGAGTTCGAGACCAGCCTGGGCTACATGTGAGTTCCAGGTCAGTCTCACTACATAGTGAGACCCTGTCTCAAAAAAACAAAAACAAACAAACAAACAAAAAACTAAAACAAAACACCAACTCAATTTTGTTGATTTTCCATTGTTTTTATATTTATGTTTGATTTATTACTACTCTACATGAGAGACTGCCAATAAAGGCTTACCAAATCCATTAATAGATGCATATCCTTTTCTCTAAGGCAGTTAAAGAATTGGTTGTTTATATTATTTGGTTCCAGTTTACAGTGCATTTCATAATTCCTGCTAAACTGTGATCATATAGCACTGTCAGTTTTGGGTTACATTTGACTCCCACTGGGACTGTCATTTACAAGCAAAACATATATTTTATCTTTTCCATATCCCACTGATAATTAATTTAGTAAATTTAGAACATAGTAAGCTAAAAAATAAATGTGTTTTATTTTCTAGTTTTCTCCTAATACTAACTCCAGTAATTTTGGGGCTCCACAAAAATACAATCACTGATATGACTCTGTTATTTTAACTATTCTTTTAATGTTACATTTGATTCCATGCCCATCTTAAATTCTGTAGTGCATCATAATAACCATAGTTCTTCTCTTTTATACACCTTCAAACTTAATTTACCACTTCTTTTTAAAATACTGTTTACTCTTCCTACATTTTTCCATGGGTTTTTTTTTATTCATTAAGCTTTAAATAAATCATATATGTGATGAAGACTCAATCCTTGATGCATCTAATCTGAATCTTTTCCCTGATATCCAGTTGCCTGTTCTCTCATCTCTACTTGTATAATTACAGTGATCTCAAACATAACATCTCCAATACTTGAACTTATTCTCTACACTTATTCCAGATCTGCTTCTCTAGCAATTATCTTCTTCTCAGTAAATGACAGTTCCATCCTATCAAACACTTCTTTTTCTCGTGATGAATACCTATTTCATTAGCCAGTCTAGTTGGCTAATATAAAAACGTATCCAGGTCTCAAACTGTTCCCCTTACTTACTTTGCCATTATTCTGCTCAAACCCAGTATTACTTCCTGCCTAACCAAATGTATGGCTACGCCCTCTTGTTAAATCCCATTTCCCCTTATTCCAATTTTCAACATAGCATTAGAACATTCCTGTTAAGCCTCAAGTTAAATCATGCAATCCTTTTTGTCAAAGCCCTGCAGTAGTTTCCCTTCTCATGTGAAATCAATATGGCTATTTTTTACCTCAGTGATCTTACTTCATACTTCTTTTTTCTCTTACTCAGTCATTTCACCCACAGCTGCATTAATTTAACTTTTATCTATAAGCAAAATGTATAGTAAAAGGACTCTGGCATAAACATGTTTTTTCTTCAATCACAAAGACATTTGACAATGGGAATTTGTTTCTTAATCTGAGTGTTAACAAAATCAATCCATGAAATTTACACATATATTTTTCATTTAAATTATTTTTTTTTGTGTGTGTATGAAACATTCTTATTGGAAAAGCCAAGTATCAGGACCCATGCAGAGGATCTTGATCTCTTGCTGGATACTACAATGTAAAGTAAGACTCAGAGACAGAAATCAAACTGAAACAGGGAACTGGGATGGTCAGAGCTGAGCAAGTAAAGACCCTGAAACAGCCCTAACCGTTGATATTTATTGATTACACAATCATTTGTTAATTTGGGGTGAGGGCACTACTTGTGGTTGCTAAAGATACACTGCAGACACAGGCAAAGCTTGTAAAAGAAGGGACAAAAATTCTTGCGTTAGGAACAGAAGATGCGGTTTTTCTATAAAATGCAATACTACTCAGCCATAAAGAGTGAGAAATTAGAGTCATTCATAGGAAAATTACCAAGACCTGTCATGTAAAGGTACAAGATCCCAATGATGAATATAGCTGTACTGTATACCTAAAATACCCCAATAAACTCAATGAGAAAAAAAAACAGACCAGATATAAGTTGTGATTAAAGATTAACTTGTCTTTTTCAGTTAAAAATGTTTCAACGCTGGGAGCAGAATTTGGGTAATGTCTGGCTTAGGCTGCTGTGTTATCCCGTATCATCAGAGCCCCACAGCCCCACGGACCATTTCTCCGGTCTCTGCTGTGGCTGTTGGGGTGGGGGTGGGGGTGGGCAAAAAAAAACAGACCAGATATAAGTTGTGATTAAAGATTAACTTGTCTTTTTCAGTTAAAAATGTTTCAACGCTGGGAGCAGAATTTGGGTAATGTCTGGCTTAGGCTGCTGTGTTATCCCGTATCATCAGAGCCCCACAGCCCCACGGACCATTTCTCCGGTCTCTGCTGTGGCTGTTGGGGTGGGGGTGGGGGTGGGCAATGCTAACTTGACCACCATCCACAGTGCTCTCATGAGTCGTATAGGCTTCAGCCAGACTTACTTCTTAAAACAAGCCAACTGTAGGGTTAAAGCTTTCCAGCCTGCACTGCTTGCAGCCTTCTTTGGTCATAATCAACAGGGTGGTCTTCTTTCTACCTTTTCTAGAATATTGTTATACTTAGCTACTCTAAGTTGATTAATTAAAAATTGACAATGATAAATATTTTATTAATGCTTTTTAATTTAGGTCATTATTATTAACTAGAGAAAAGTTCATCGTGAAATTCAACCAAACACAGAATCCAGTAGAGAAGAAAGAACTGTTGGAACAAGCGAGAAGAAACATTCTCAGATGTAAGGTATGGTATATTATTCAATTACTTAGTACGGGAACTTTGTTTTATAGTTGCTGAATGATTACATGTTCTAAAATATTGAAAGAAAGAATAAGAACATAGGTACACCTTTCTTTAAAGAAATTATAAGTAGCCTTTCCGGCGGTGAGGACCTCACCACGAGAACATGCCTCTTGCAAAAAGATATCCTTCATCCCTCTCCAGAGGACGGGAAGAGGCAGTAAGAAGAGCCTCGTGCAGAGCCCCAATTCCTACTTCATGGACATGAAGTGTCCAGATGCTGTGAAATCACCACGGTCTTTAGCCTGCACAGACAGTAGTTCTGTGTGTAGGCTGCTCCACTGTCCTCTGCCAGCCTACCGGAGGGAAAGCAAGGCTCACAGAAGGATGCGCCTTCAGGAGGAAGCAGCGCCAGCAGTGCCCTGAGTCAAGATAAAAGGGAAGCCATCCCAGCAAACATATTTTGGGTAAAAAAAATTATAAGTAAGCAAAGGGAAAATATTAATGCAAATTAAAGAGTATAAGTTAAGTAATTAAATTTTCAGTGGCTTTTTGTGTGAAGGCTCCTACTCTTGTAAATTACTAGAGAATGTGATCATTGACATCCGTCTCGGAGCTCACAGCTACACATCGAAGTCTGGGAGATAGAACTTGAAAGTTTTACCATTTCTTTAAAAATTTATCTGAGGTATCATGTGGCAAAAAAAGTAAAGAAAGCTGTTGTAAATCTTCACTATGCAAATAGAAGGTACTTTTTTTTCCCTGCACCTAATGTGAAAAGTACATTCTTTAAGGTAAGATGTTAAATCTCAAATATTCAAACAGAAAAGGAAGTAAAATAAACTTTTATCTTGCCTTTACTACATTTGACTCTAAGTTTGATTTATGAGCTTTGTCTACATTTTTTTTTCCTGGTACCGGGGATAAAGCTCAAAACCTATTTGACTCCATTTTTAGGTCCTTATTTTTATCCTCATTTACTCCCCCTCCCTCTCATCCTTCTATCTCCTTCCTCTTCCCAATTGAAAAACATTTCCCCACTTTCTATTCTCTATCTTTTATTCTGCTCTTCATTAATAATTTTGGGTTTCTCATATACAAGCACAATTCATGAAATAAATGCACAAAGTTAAGGTACAATGTTAGGTGCTTTTTTTTTGTTTGTTTTGTAATAGTGGTTGTTATTTTTTAGTTAAGGGTTGTTCATATATTTACACTTTTGAAATAATCCATTTAAAACATCTGATGAAAAAATAGTACGCATGCAGAGAGGTGCCAGGGGAGGTACATTCATCAGTAAGCTTCTTTCCAAGTGGCTAATTAGCATTGATCCATCAACATTGGTAGCCAGAGTTGTATAAAAAATTGGTATCATCCTTATTTCTTCAATAAATATTTTATACAATCAGATGCATCTCTTGGGAAAATAAGGTGGAAGTAACCACTGGAAGACATAGTAAAGATTATTTTATTAAATAATGAATGATATCACCCAGAATATTAACATTCTCTACAGGAAGTACCAATACAGTTTGAAAAAACATGTCAAAAATACAAATAATAAAGACAATAATATAAAGTTGTGTATAATTCTGGCCACAAAGCATCAACTTCACAGAGTGACTTTCAGAATATAATTAAGAGATGATAAAAATGAATAAGCAAATAAAAGATGTACATTTTTGTTTGCCTTTTTTCATGTTTCCCCATGACAGAGAAAACTGGGCCTCAGTTCCTTGGGCTGTGGGAAGCACGTGCATCTCCCTTTTGCATGGACTGAAGTAATGTATCTGGCACAATGCAAAGGAGAAATCCAAGACGGTATGTGCTCTAACTCAGCTCTTCTGAGGAGCCGAGGTATTTTCGAGATTAGCAGTTAAGACATAATTTGAGATCTTTAATTTCTAGAATTTTTTCAGGACACAAGAAAAATTTGTTCTTTTCTATCAAAGTAACTCATAATGTTTCATTATAAAAGTTTCTTTGGTAATTTTGAATTTATGAATTTAACTGCTCAACTTTTTAATTACAAAATTATTTTTAAAAACTTTTTCTCATTATAGTCTTTATTACTTTTTCTAAAATTAGCAACTAATTAAAAAGTAATATAAATTGTCATTTAGTGGTTTCCAATTACAATAAGCACTATACATTAGAAAAGTTTATTTCTGCATTTTATAATTCTTACTCATAAAACATTAATCAAATGGCCTTTTTAAACTTATTTTATAGAGCTAATTTTCCTCATTACCTTTTCATTTATCCCTTCTTATTTATATGTCTCTTTTCAAGCACCCTCTAACCAGTCTAAAAAAGAAATTAAATAACATTATTTTTAAGGGGGTAAAATTCTTTCTCTCGTTATCCTAAATGTTTTGTACGTCCCTTTTAAGATGAGTTTCAGAATGTTAACCATGTAAGGTCAGGGAGTATTGCCCCATGTAAATTGGGATTGTAATGCTCTCTAGGAGCTTCAAGCAATAAGAACTGTTTTGCATTTAACTTGCCTTTATATCCCCTTTAGCCCATGCTATTCACAGCCTGACCGCTCTTAAATGTTTAAGTGACACTGAGGTAAAGACCTTTAGTTTGTTACCAACCAGTAGGCAAGTGCTTGATTCATTTTTGTGTTCTGGCCTCTGGCGGTCATGTGATTCAGAAGGTGTGTCCTTTGCCCAGTCCAGGGGTAAAGCACACTTGGCTTGAATTAGAGTAATTCCTATTAAGTTACCAGTGCATAGATTGGGAAGAGTCACATGGCTGATCCTGTCCAGAAGAATATAAAAACATCCTGTTATGAATACTCTTTTTTTTTTGGTTTTTTGAGACAGGGTCTCACTATATAGTTGAGACTGACCTGCAACTCACTATGTAGCCCAGGCTGATCTTGAACTCACAGCAATCCTCCTGCCTCATTCTCCTGAGTGCTGGGATTACAGGTGTGTGCCACCACGCCCGGCTCAGAATACTCTTGTTAACTTGCTTTGGGGGGAGAAAGTATCTCTTCCCTCCTTGTACCCCTCTTTATTTCCCTAGTTTTCTCAGTAAGATGTCCAGACCGGGAGCTTGGGTCACTATCATATGGTGTCTTTATGTTCACCAGGCCAACTAGCAGGTAGAGAAATGTGCACACAGTGGGCAATTTTATTAACCATTTTTGGACCCTTTCCAGTTCTGATCTTGTAAAATAACAAACACCTTTATTTTGAAGATATTTTCTGTTGAGCTTCATGTTACACAAAAAGCATTTTGACTTATTTGGACATTGACCTCCTGAAGATTTCTTAAACATGGTTTCTGCTCACCATCCCTAGAATAATAAAAATCATCTCCTAATAGGATTTCCACCAGTATTCTTGTTGTCTTCTATTCTGTAGTCCACTGTCTATTTAGCAGTGGCCATTTAACTGCTTAAATAATTTCCAGTGACATCTGATTTCACTTAAAATGATTCCCAACTGTTTGGAATGGTCGCAGCTTTTCTGTTGGATTTCTTGCATGGCAGCTGAGAGTTCCAGAGCTGGGGGTTGGGGAAACGGATTGGAGGAAGCTGTACCGCCTTTTCTCATCTGCCTTAGAAGTCATGCAGGTCACTTCTGCTGCATACTGTCACTTCAAGGAACCACAAGGACTACTTGAGTTTAGGGGAATGGATGGTAGATTTTATCTCTTGATGGAAAGGGTTGTAAAGAATTTGAGATACGTTTTAAAACCAGTATCTGATGAGCAAATAGTTAACTGCAAGAATTAATTACAGCATGTACGGAAACTGGGTAATTTTTAAATGACAGTTTCTATTTTTTAATATTTCAGATGCTTTAAATATGCTTTACACTTCCTTGGACCATGCTCCCTTAGATTATGATCATCTGCCTGCCTTATTTTTTGTTGCGGAATCAGTTTTATATAGACTGTGTTGTGATGCATTCCTGAAGGAGTTTTTATATTCTGTTGAGATAAAGCTGACAAAGGTATGTTTTGAACATTTCTACGTTTCAGATGGTTAGTCTCTATTTTATGACATCTGTTTTAGCACTAAGACAAGACAGTTCCTTTTATTATGGAATACTCTCAGGTTTGATAATTTGACTTTATGCTGTAAATAGTACATTATTGCCTGATATTCAAGTAGACTCAATCTGAGAAAATATAATTTCACAAGCTAAGAAAATATTTAATCACAATCAATACATTTATTGATTTTTGGAATATATATAGATTTTATCTTTTTCATTTTAAGGAACTTTAACACTACTGAATTTGTAATTTAAAATTGCTGACACATAATCTTAAATAGCTTCTCAATTTATGAAGATGAGTAGTTCTTTCAGTCTTGTCTGTTATTTTAGAGCTTTATCAAACTTTCTTCACTTAGGTCATGTTTTACAGATTTCTTGAAGCCATGTACTTTTACTCTATAATGCTCGTGATTGACTGTTGGAAACATTATTAGTCAATTAAATTTGGCTTAATACTTTTATTGTAAAGAGAGTAAAGAAAGACAAGATTTCTTTAATATATAGCATATATATGAAACAAGTATAACTGATTATGCAAAATGAAGTTTTTCCTTATTCAGTTTTGAATATAGACTCTTAGAAAACAAAACATGAGAGAATATTCATGAATCGGCCTTACAGTAGGATATTTTGGGGAGCTGACTGTATTTCTATTTTCATAAATCTACCATAGATATTCTTTAACATATTGAGAATATAAGATTTATGGATCGAGGCAAGAACAGATATGGCACACATAACAGCAAATGATTAAGCAAAAGACTATAGCTTTTTATGGGAGGATAGGAGGAAAAGGGTTAAAACGTTACCAATAGTTTTCTTGGAATTGTAAGACTATAAAGATTTTTTTGGAAACTCCATTTTTGATATATGTATTTTGTTTAAAATGGAAAACATGGAGATATATAAAGTTAAAATATAAGTACAAATATGAAATAACATAAAATGTAAATGAGTATAATTGAAAAAGAATGAAATGGAAAAACTTAAGTAAATCTGGTTCATCTGTCCTTTCCTTCTTATTTCGTTTAGTGGACTTCCTCCGTTTCTTAATTTTTGTATTTCTGCTCAAAAAATAACTATAAAATATAGTCTTATCCATTTCATCTGTTGCTTATGTGTTATGCATGTCATGCCATTTTAAACAGTTTATTAGCATATGTTTGTGGTCCATGACGAATATGTCTGTTACAGGGTATTGGTAAATACTGCATCTTGATGTTCTTTAAACTTCTCTCTCTCATTCCCTCGCTGCTGTCTTTGCCCGACCCAGATGCCCTTCTCATCATCAGGTTAGGGCACTTGAACATTTTATTGTAGCAGCCACAAACAAGCAGCACTTCGCTATGTGCTTTGTACAGTGAGAAGTACCTTAAATATAATAGACTTGATATTAATTTACTGAATTGTCTTGATAATCCTACGACAGAGGTGCTGTTATTATCTGACAGGAAATCACTGAAGTTTATGTGATCTACCGATGTCCCAGCAGTCAAGGCTTTGAAAACCGAGAGATTCCAGAGTCCACTGGAAGCTCTACCATGATATAACACACCTACCTAGTTCTCAGATTTACTAATTTTAAAGTTTATTCCTTATTGCTTTAGCCAATATAAACTAGTTAGAGGAAGTAAGCAAGACCTACATCTATATGTACTTTTCTTGCCTTTGGAGAACTGTCATTATGTAACTTATAATACATTGATTGTAACCGTCCCTTTGCTGCTTTATTTTTTTTGGTATTGGGGATCGCACTTATCGCACTTAGGACTTTGTACTTGCGAGACAGGAGTGGTACCACTGAGCTAAATCCCTGGCCCTGCTCCTTTCTTTTTGACAGCAAGTGTTATTGAAAGGTATAACTGTCAAGGCTTTACCTGCATCCATCCGCACCATTTTGTAAATTTATTTTTTATTTTTATTGCTACCTGTTTGCTTACATAATGATTGCATTCATCACGGTGAGTACCTACATGTGCAGAACACATCTTCATTCTTTTCACTTCTCCTGCCGTTCTTCCTCCTTCCCTCCATCTGAGGCCCCCCTTCCTGTTTGCAGATCTGTCTCTGTTTCCTGTTATTTTTATTTTGCTCTTTAAATTATTTCTACTCTGGGTTTATCACAAGAGAAACAACACATTTAGACTGTTGTGTGATTTCTTTCACTTAACATTATTGTCTGAAGGTGTATCTACTTTGAACAAATAACTCAAATATATCCTTCTTTGTGGTACAGTTGTGCTCCTTTGTGAATAAATGCTGCATTTTCTTTACCCACTTATCTGTTGATGGATATATAGAAATATTTCCAAGATTTAGCTCTTATGAATTGTGCTGCCATAAATATGGGTGTGCTGTATCTGTGTAATTTGATGTCATTAACTCTTTTCGAAAGATACCTAGAATGAAAGAGGTGAGTCAAATGGAATTTATAGTTTTAACATTTAACTGATTTCCATAATTCTTGTACTAGTTTGCACTCCCACCAACAATGTAAAAGGGCAGTCTTAACAGTCTTTGTTATTCTTTGATAGTTTGATGATGGCCATTCTTTCTGGGGTAGGATGGAATCTCAGTGTTGTTAAACTGTATTTCAGAGACATGGAACATTTTTTTCATGTATTTATTGGCAATTCATATTTCTTATCTGTGAAGTATCTATTCAATCCAGTGGCCCATTTCTTGGTTGAATCTTTTATTTTTGGAATCTATTGTCCTGTGTTGGAGGAGTGGCTGGCAGAAACTTTTTTTCCATTCTTTGTTTCTTCACTCTGCTGATTGTTTCTTGTGCTTTTCAGATGCTTTTTTTTTTTTATGATTAAACATTTTTTAAAAATTTTTTAAAAATTTAATTTATTGGCACATTTTAGGTAGACAGTAGTTACATTCATTAGTGGGATCTTGTATCTTTACATGCCAGGTCTTGGTTCTCGTTTTTTCCCCTTGTCCCAACCCTCCCTTCACCATCCCCTCCCCTCCCCCCTTCAAACACTTTAATTCCATTTTTACATTTTCTCATATTTTTTTTTCCTTTTCCCTTATTCCCCCTTCCCTATCCTTCTCACTGTCCCTACACCTTTGGTCCTTTTCTTCCTATTTGCTAAGTGCCCGATTAGGATCTTGAGTAATATTTTAGTTTTTCACACCAGAGATACTATTCGGTATTTGCATATGTGTGCCTTATTTATTTCACTTAGAAGTATATCCTCAAAATGTACCCATTTAACTATGAATAAATCTACTTTCTCATTCTTTATGGCTGAGTAGTATTCTATTTTGTAGAAAAACCACATCTTCTTTATCCATTTTCTAATTGATGGGCAGATCAGCTGTTTCCAACTTTTAGCTATTATAAACTGTGCCACTATAAACATGGGTGCGCATATATCACTGTGGTATGCTTCTTTTAATTCGTTTGGAAAGATACCCAGCAGAGGGATGGCTGGGTCAAATGGAACCTCTAATCCTAGTTCTTTGAGGTATCTCAATATTGACTTCCATAGTGGTTGCACCAGTCTGCACTCCCACCAACAATGGAGAAGGATTCCTTTCTCCCCACAACCCTGCCAACATTTATTATTGTGTGATTTCTTGATAGCAGCCATTCTTTGTGGGTTGAGGTGAAATCTCAATGTTGTTTTCATTTGCATCTCTCAAATGACCAGTGATGTGGAGCATTTTTTCATATATTTAATAGCATCTTTTACTTCTTTGTCTGAGAAATGTCTGTTCATTTCAGATGCCCTCTTTAGAATTGGGTCTTTATATTTGGG
>NW_022900915.1:20851453-20868368 GCF_012274545.1 Fukomys damarensis
TTGGGATTTCAATTGGTATTGCATTGAATCTGTATAGCAGTTTTGGTAGTATGGCCATTTTCACTATGTTGATTCTTCCTACCCAGGAGCAGGGGAGATCTTTCCATTTTCTTATATCCTCCTCCATCTCTTTTTTCAGAGTGCTGTAATTTTCAGTGTAGAGGTCTTTTGCTTCTTTTGTTAGATTGATTCCCAGATACTTCATTTTTTTTGGTGCTATTGTGAAAGGAATTGTTTCCATAATTTCTTTCTCAGTGAGTCTGTTATTTGTGTACAAGAAGGCTATTGATTTTTGAGCATTGACCTTGTATCCAGCTACTCTGCCAAAAATTTCAATTAAGTTGAGAAGTCTTTTGGTGGAGTTTTTTGGGTCTTCAGTGTAGAGTATCATATTATCAACAAATAGTGATAGTTTAACATCTTCCTTTCCTATCTTTATTGCTTTAATTTCTTTCTCTTGTCTAATTGCTATGGTTAATGTTTCCAGAACTATATCAAAGAGGAGTGGTGATAGTGGGCATCCTTGTCTTTTTCCTGATTTTAACGTGAATGTTTTCAGTTTTTGGCCATTTAATATGATGTTGGCTGTTGGTTTTTCATAGATAGCCTTTATTAAGTTGAGACGTAGACCATCTATTACAATTTTTTGCAGAGTTTTTATCATGAATGGGTGTTGAATTTTGTTAATGATTTTTCTGCATCTATTGAGAGGATCATGTGGTTCTTGTCCTTGACTTTAATATAGTGTATTACATTAATTGATTTATGTATGTTGTACCATCCTTGCATCTCTGGAATAAATCCGACTTGGTCGGGATGAATGATCTTCTTGATGATCCTCTGTATTCTGTTTGCTAGTATCTTATTGAGGATTTTTGCATCTATATTCATTAAGAAGATTGGCCTGTAGTTCTCTTTTTTAGTTATGTCTTTCCCAGGTTTGGGAATCAAAGTGATATTTGCTTCCAGGAATGAATTTGGAAGTATTGCTTCTCTTTCAATTTCATTGAAAAGTCTGAAGAGTAATAGCAGTAGATCTTCTCTAAATATCTTGTAAAATTCAGCAGTGAATCCATCAGGACCTGGGCTTTTCTTTGTTGGTAAGTTTTTAATTACATTTTCAATTTCACTGACTGTAATTGGGGTGTTTAAAATGTTTATATCTTCTTCGATCAACTTTGGTAATTCATAAGTATCTAGAAATCTGTCCATTTTTTCTGTGTTTTCCGTTTTATGAGAGTACAGATAATCATGGTATGTATTAAGGATCCTCTGGATTTCTTTTGGATCTGTTGTGACTTTGCCTTTTTAATTCCTGATTGCATGGATCTGAGCCTTTTCTTTCCTTTTTTGATAAGGTTTGCTAAGGGTTTATCAATTTTATTGTGTCTTTCAAAAAGCAACTCTTTGATTCATTTATTTTTTGTATCATTTTCTTAGTTTCCATTGCATTGATTTCTGCTCTAATCTTTATAATTTCTTCTCTTTTTCGAGCTTTGGGTTTCTCTTGCTCTTGTTTTTCTAGGAGTCTAAGAGTCATCATTAGGTTGTTTATTTGAGCTTGCTCTGTTTTCCTAATGCTGGCATTCAGTGCTATGAATTTTCCACGTAGAACTGCTTTCATTGTGTCCCATACATTCCTGTATTTTGTATTGGCATTTTCATTTATGTGTAAAAACTGTCTGATTTCTTCTTTGATTTCCTCTGTGATCCATTGATTGTTCAGGAAAGTGTTGTTCAATTTCCATGTGTTTGTGAAGTTCATACAGTTTCTTATGCTATTGATGTCCAGCTTTATTGCACTGTGATCTGATAATATAAAGGGAATAACTTCAATTCTTTTACATTTATTCAAACCTATTTTGTGAGCTAGTATGTGATCTATCTTGGAGAATGACCCATGTGCAGCTGAAAAGAATGTATATTCTGATTTTGTGGGGTGAAATACTCTGTAGATGTCTAATAAGTCCATGTGTTCAAAAGCTTGGTTCAGTTCTAGTATTTCATTGTTGATTTTTTGCCTAGATTATCTGTATATTTGTGATAGTGGGGTATTCAGATCCACCACTACAATTGTATTAGTGGTTATTTGGTTTTTCATGTTACTTAATATTTGTTTTATATAGTTGTGGGCATTTATATTTGGTGCATATATGTTTATGGTTGTCATTTCTTCCTCTTGGATTGTTCCTTTTACAAGGATGTAGTGGCCTTCTTTGTCTCTCTTAATCAGTTTTGGTTTGAAGTTTGCTTTGTCTGTGATTAAGATTGCTACCCCTGATTTTTTCTGGGCTCCTGTCATGTGGAGAATTGTTTCCATCCTTTCACTTTCAGTCTATGGGCTTCTTTTTGCACTAGGTATGTTTCTTGTATACAACATATTGTTGGATTTTGCTTCTTAATCCATCCTGCCAATCTATTTCTCTTCATTGGTGAATTGAGGCCATTGACATTGATAGTTATAACTGATATGTACTGACTTATTATTGTCATATGATTGTCCTTTTGTTGACTCTTTTTATTTTTTGTCCTATTCTTTCAGTTTCTTGCCTTGGCTATTTGATTTGCTCTGCTGGGCCTCATGGTATTGTGATCTTCGTTGTCTTTTTCTAGGATATTATTTAAAATTCTTTTTAGTGCTGGTTTAGTATTCATGAAGTTTCTCAAGTGTCTCTGTCATGGAAGTATCTTATTTCTCCATCCATTTTGAAAGAGAGTTTAGCAGGATACATCAGTCTTGGTTGTGGTTGTAGGTTGTTTTCTTTTAGGACTTGAAATACGTCACTTCAGGCTCTCTTTGATCTGAGGATTTGTGTTGAAAAGTCTGCTGTGATTCTGATGGGCTTTCCTTTGCATGTGATTTGTTTCTTTTCTCTTACTGCTTGTAGTTTTTGTTCTTCTGTTTGATTTCTGGGATTTTGATTATTATATGTCTAGGTGTAGATTTTTTTTTTTATCATGGCTAGTTGGTGCCCTATATGCCTCTCTTATCTGTATGTCTAATTCATCCCCTCTATTTGGGAAGTTTTCTGTCATTAATTCTTTGAACAGCTTTTTTAAGTCCTTTGCATTTTCTCCTGGTACTTCATGGATTCCTATCAGTCTTATGTTATTCTTCTTTGCATCATCTAGGAGTTGTTTGTTCGATTTCTCATGACCCCTTACTGGTTTTAAGAGACTCTCTTTTCATGGTCACTGTCTGCTATTCTATCTTCTATATCTGAGATTCTATCCTTGCAATCTTTTATTCCGTTACATATGCTTTCAGTAGAGTTTTTAATCTCCTGGATATCTGTTTGAATCTGTTTAATGGATTCCATTTCTTTCCTATGTTGGGTGTTCATTGTTTCCATTTCTTCTTATTCTGGGCCTTCATGGTTTCTATTATGTTCCTAAGCTTATCTGTTTTTTTGTCAGTTTCTGTTCTGGATTCTCGAATCATGTCTTTCATTTTGCTCACCATCTATGGTTAACTGAGAAATAATTTCTGTTTTGAATTTTTCTAGAGCTTGATTGATCAGTTTTGTTACTTCTTGTGCTGTGAGTTCTGATTGTCCTGGAGGCTCACTATCTGATTTTTCATCCTCCTTTTCCATACTGTTTGCCATTGGTGGGCTGGAAGTCTGTTTTTGTGGCTTGCTTCAGTGTTTTCTCATCTTTATTTTTGCTGTTGGAATGACCTTGATTCAACCTCTGGGTCATTAAATCTTCCTGATATCATTGCGTCCCAGCCTTTGATTCTCTAATGACTTATAGACATTCTCATTTTCATAATTGAGCAAACAACTCATCAAAGCAATCCCTATCCTTTATCCCTATTGATAGAATCAGGAACACAATAGGATCAATCACCACCCTTTATAGCTGCCACGCCTCTGCAGAGTGTATCCTAGGACTGGCTCAGTCAGGGGATCTAATAGCGGGGTGGGGGCGGCGGTGTTCAGTGGTGCCCATGCTGCTACCCTCCTGCCACTGTGACTGAGCCAATCAGTGGTGCCCACTGGAAATGGCGCGGCTCCAGAGGAGGCCGTGCAGGAGAGAGGGCTCTGAGTCCAACTGTGCAGATGCTTTTGAATTTAATAGAATTTCACTTGTCAATTCTTTTCTCTTGAATTAATTTTACTGTTACAATTTAAATGTACATAATGATCCCATTCATCAAAGAGAATTTGTACTTGTATATGATTTTCTTGATTCCTCTTTTTATTCCACTTCCCTCTCCATCCTTCAACCCCTCTCCTCCATATTAGAAAAGCTTTGTTTCCATTATTTTTCCTTTCTTAAATTTGTTGATGCTTGATGTTGGTTTTTGGGATGTGGGGGTTCTATTCAGAAATTCCTTACCTATGCCTATGACTTCATGAATTTTTATTTTTTATATATAGATCTATGATCCTTTTTATTTTAGTTGAATACATGTTGAGTGACATTGGTCTAGTTTCAGTTTTCTGCAAGTTGATACCAGATATCTCAGCACCATTTGTTTTTTGTTTGTTTTTTTCTTTTTTGTTTGTTTCTCTTAAATTCTTTTATTGGTACATTTTAGGTATACAATACATTACTTTCATCATTGGGAACTTGTACCTTTATATGACATATCCTGGTTCTTATATTATCCCCATTCCCCAGCCCTCCTTCAACCCCTCCATCCCTCCCTAGTTACAAGTTTTTTTTTCATTTATTTCTTATCTCATATTTTTTCCTTTCCCTTCTTTCCTTTCCCCTATCCCTTCCACTTCCCCTTAGGCTCAGTACCTTTTTCTTCCTATTTCACATGGTCCGTTATTCATTTTAATCCTCCTTTACACTTTCAGTTTTTCATACCAGAGAAACTATTCGGTATTTATACACTATTTATTTTACATAAGAGTGTATCCTCAATGTACATCCATTTAGCTATAAATGTCTCTAATTTCTCATTCTTTATGGCCGAGTAGTTCTCCATTTTATAGAAAAGCCACATCTTCTTTTCCAGTTGATGGGCAATTGGGCTGTTTCCAAGTTTTATCTATTACAAACTGTGCCATTGTAAACATGGGTGTACATATATACACTGTGCTATGATTCTTTTGGGAAAATACTCAGCAGAGGTATAGCTGGGTCAAATGGGACCTCTAATCATAGATTTTTGAGGAATTTCCATATTGATTTCCACAGTGGTTGCACCAGTCTGCACTCCCACCAACAATGGAGAAGGGTTCCTTTCTCCCCACAACCGCACCAACATTTGTTATTCGTCAACTTCTTGTTAGCAACCATTCTTTCTGGGGTGAGATTGAATCTCAGTGTTGTTTTCATCTGTATCTCTTGAATGACCAGTGATGCTGAACATTTTTTTTATATGTTTATTTGCTACTTTTACTTGTTTGTCTGAGAAATGTCTATTCATTTCAGATGCTCATTTTTCAATTTGGTCTTTAAATTTGGGGGTTCTGACTCTTTTAAGTTCTTTATATATTCTAGATAGTAGTTCTTTGTCTGAGAAACAGCTGATAAATTTTTTTCCCACATTGTATATTGTTTTTTACTTCTGTTGGTGGTTTCTGTTGAAATACAGAAGCTTTTTAATAAGATGAGATCCCAGTTGTTGATTCTTTGTGCTAATTCCTGTGCTTCTGAGGTTTTGTTCATAAAGTCTTTTCCTATGCCAGTGTCTTTGAGAGTTCTACCTATCTTCCAGCAAGTTTAGTGTTTTTGTTTTAATATTTAAATCTATAAGCACTATTTGTTAAAGAGGCTGTCTATCCTTTGTGTATGTTTTTGGCCTCTTTGTCAAAGATCAGATACTGAATGTGCCTGAAGTTGTTTCTGCATCCTGTTCTGTTCCATTGATTCACATGTCTGTTTTTGTGTCAGTATTGTGCTGTTTTTTTATTGCTATAGCTTTATAATATAACTTTAAATCCAGCATTGTGATGCTTCTTGTTGTGCTCATGTTTCCCAACATTGCTTTTGCTATTCGGAATCACTTCTGCTCCATATAAGTTTTTTCTAGTTGTGTGAGTAATTCTTCTGATATTTTGATTGGATTTGCATTAAATCCATATATCAGTTTTGGAAGTATGACCATTTTGACAATATTTGTTCTTCCTATATGGGAACAGTAGATAGATTTTCATTTTCTGGTGTAGTTGTCAATCTCCATTTTCTAAGTATTAAGTTTTTGTTACAGAGGTCTTTCACTTCCTATGTTTAGTTAATTACTAAAATGAAAGATGTTAAAGTAATTTTTCTAAGCATATTATAACTATAGATAACCTGTGAATCAGGTGAAATTCTTGACTCAATTGAAGTATAATACAGAATTTTATCTTTTATGCCATATTACATTTTAACATTAATTAATTTTCCTCTCCATGTCTACCTCTTATTCCTTCAAAAATTTCAAATTTTCTCCTCCTAACTCGTTTTTTACTCATTGTCTATAATGATGGGTGTTGTTTCCTATAATACTCTCATTTAGAATATTATATGGTTTTATGTAGTTTTTAGATCTTTAGCTCTTTCTCATTTAATTTCAATCACTTAGAGCAGCATAGTGCTGTCACAAAATGGTATATATGAAAAGACCCTCCGCACACACTGGACATGCCTTACAAACATGTTATTCTTATTTATTTTCTAAGTCTACAAATGGTGCATGTTAAAAATTTATAGAAACATTTATGAATACTGATGCTTCATCCTCAAATTTATTTTAATGATAGAGATTTATAAATAAATATTTGAAAATCCTGCTATAATAAGAATTTATGCCATCTGGGACAATATTCACAGTCTTGGGTTCAAGGTCCTGAAATGCCACTTATTTGCTTAATAGTACTTGAGACTTAGTTAGGTTAATTTATTTTATTATATTTTAACATGCACATCTGACAACATTCAGCACTACTACATTACAGTTAAGAGGACTTGATATTTCTTTTTTCTTTTTTATGATATTTTTCACATACATACACACATATATAACACACACTAGGTAGTAACAATTACTGTTAGTGTTTGGTTCACCTCCATGATTTAGCAAATTACACAGCATGTATTCTATTTATTTGTGTAATTTATGTTTTATTATAATGTTATGTGAAATCCTGTGTGTTGTTTTTGCAAATATTCCATTTTATGTAATCTATGCAAACCAAGCTATTTTTAGCTGGTTTAAACATCACAAAAGATTTTACAGTGCTCTCTAAAAATGACTTTCTTTGCATTGGAGTGGAGAGCTTAATACAGTGTAATATTTCTCAGTGCTATCTAAAGTAATTTTTTCCACACTGTTTTGCGACTCACGTTTCCTGTTCTCATTATGATCCAGCATACATATAATATACATTCACTCATACTGAAACAAAGGAATTATGAAATATATCGTGATGGTTTCTTTTCACTTTAATTTTATTTAAACAATTCATCAGTACTATGAATCACTTGGGATCGTTACCTGCAACTTGAAAATACTGTTCTAAAGTGTACAGAACAAAATAACATTCAGCATTGGTGGACTGTAACATTTAAATGATTTATGAATTACTTTTGCTGACTAGCATTTCATTAATACAAATGTTTTAAAGTTATTTCAAAACCACATGATATCAAGTGAGTTTGAAATTATTTTTCCTAAAAGTAAATGTGATAATAAAATGATTTATTTTGTTTGGTTTTAGACATTCACTGATGCAACACAAAAGTATTTTAATCTTTTTTCTCTTGACAGATTGGCTTTTTGATCTTCTTACGTCTTTTTATATTTTTCCTGCATGGTCAACTAGCAAATTTTAAAGAACATTTGCTTAGACTTCAACCGTATTCATACGGTAGAGTACCTTTTTTTATTTTTTTCAACTTATAAATGTTATATGTTACATTTTAAAAAGCTCAGACTGTGAAGACCATAACATGCATTTTATTTTTCATGAAAGATAATAGGTGTGTAGTGTTAGTTTCTGATCCAGACAGCATTTGTTTAGCTTTGTTTTTGCTCCTATATGCCTGTTATTACTTTGTGATGAGAACATTTAAAATCTACACAACTCTGAAGCATATATTTTGCTAACATAGTCAACATCCTGTGTAATAGATCCCTCTGACTTACTCCTTCCACCTAATTGGAACATCGTACTCATAACTAACATTTCCCCTTTCCCTCTTAACTCCTTCAGCCTTTGGTAACCAGTTACTGTGCTCTGCTTTTCACTTCCTACCTAAATGTATGACAGTGGTTATGACTTAGTTTCCTCATCTCTAGTAATACTTACCAACAATGCTTTTCAAAAAGTCAAATTCATATCTCAATAGGGTATTCTGAAGGACCTATAAATGGGCTGGGGTAAGGAGAAAGTGGATGCATGAGCCAAATGCAACAGACCGTGCACACACAGAATGTTCTGCATTGGTACCTGAAAGAAGTTTTTCAGGTTTTTGATTGAGAACAATAGGGAGAACCATCCTGTGCTTTGCAATTCAGCATACACATAATAGGTGCTCACTCATATACTGACAAAAAGGAATTGTTGAGGAAGAGAATAAAAGATGTGAGAATTGTATGTGGTAAAGTAGTTTTTAAAATATTTAGGATTGTGTCTATGCAATAAGTGAAGAAAAGTGAAAAATTCAGGATTAAGTTCAGATTTTAAACACTGAGGTTTAATTTTTGAGAACCATTATACATACTGAATTTAAAGTTAACTTAGAAAAAAATGAAGTCTGGAATACAAATTTTAGAATCATCCATCTTAATGTAGCTGAGATAACCTGAGGCTGAGAAGTAGAGTATAGAGAAACTAATCCTCAAAAGTGAATCTTTGGGAACGTAAATGTTTAATGGATTATTGGAATAACAAGGCCAGTAACAGAATTCAGGAATGTAAGAGGGAGAAATGACGTCCAAGGAGAAAAGTTAGGAAGATCAACATCATCAAGAACTCTGAAAGTGTTAAATAGGAGGAGATCTGAGAAGTGGGGATAAGTTTCTGGAATCAGAACGTCATCATCCATCTTGGGGGCTTCCCCAGCGGAGATCGGGGAGCAAAATTCAGACTGGAGGTAAAAAATAAGGTAAAATGTTTGTACACAGCCAAGATTAAGAAATATTTTTAAAAGTGTAGCTATAAGTATTTATACTAACATATAAATGAATCAATACTTAGGGTGAAAATCAAATTAAAAGAAAAGAACATGGTATGTTATACAGTAATAGAAAGGCTCAAGAGAAATTAAGGGGATATTAGATGGGAAAAGTCATTGAAGAGAGAATAGAAGGTCAGCACAGAGACCTTCACAGAGACCAGCATAGAGACCAATTTGTTTGCACCACTACCGCATGTCCTGATGCAAAAGGAAGCCAGGAGGAGGCTGTAGGTTAGTAGAATTAGAAACATGTTTGATCTTTTTCAATAAACTATAAATCTTCTAATATCAGGGTTCAGCATAGTGATTTATCAAATATTCAGAATATGGTGGCTGATAGATTTTGAGAAATTATTTGAACAAAACCTCAAGTTCTCATATTAGTTTGTTACTGCAGATGTGTTACAAAGAAACCAATACCTTTCCTCTTAAAAAAAAAAAGTATAAACACTCCTTGTTACTCTTTTACCAAATTCTGTTAAATAGAGCTTTAGGGTACATCTCTATCTTTAGCAACAAGTTGTTTTCTACTCAGCACCATCAGCAGCTGTTACCCATCCATATAGCTGTCTAGTAGAAGAATGGCTATCACTAATGATTTCCACTGTGTGAAAGGAGTGAAACTCAAAGATTGTCTAAGAGTTCATAAAAAGAACTCAACAAAGATGGTCCTGTTAAATATCACAATGTTTTATGTTAATTTACATAATTGTTGCCAATTTTATAAATATGTGCTTTAAAATCAATAACATGAAAAGAAAGAAAATGAGAATGTTACATTAGAAGCTGACATTGATTTGTTCATAGAATTTCAATTTCAAAGTATCCATTATGAATAGAGTATCTATTATAACTTGATTTACTTTCAGCTGGAAGCTACTAAGCATTGTTGAGCAGTAACAATATTTAATTGGGCATTCAACCATTATGCAATCCTGCTCTAAATTATATATACTCTTGTGCTTGAATTATTTGCCTTGCAGTTTTCTTTTGCACCACCAGGGGGCAAACATAACATTATAAATCCACTGGATTGTGAACTGTAAAACAGTTTCACCACCCATGTACTGAATTTTATTTTCGTGTATTGTCTAAGAGACATATGAAACACAATGCAAGACATTAATCAGACATTTCCTGCAATGTTTTTCTTACAATAGCACTTTTATCCTCTGGAGAGTCGTATCATAAGTATCCAAACATCTTTTCAAATGTCCAGTTCATGCTGAAAACGTTAGAAATTATATATGAAAGAGAACTCCTTTCTGAGCCAGCTTTTAGCACTGTGGAAAATAAGGAAGGATTTGAGGACAAAGAGTCTGATATGGTAGGTAATCTGATATGGTGGCTGTATCCTGCCATGGTGATAATTATGGTTGTCAATTCACCAGGCATTGCTGAAGATGAGTTTAGCTGGTGGAGACTGGGGAGCAAGAATGGGCAACATCCACTAATTTTATGCAACCATATGCACATTTTCTGGATGGGGCATCACCACTGTTACTCCTGTAAATGGAGTAATGCCAGGACACCTCCTCCTTATGGGATCCATGTCAATTGTTTAATGTAAAAGTGCAGCAGAATTTATACTGGCTAGCTGGGCATGGTAGCGCACGCCTGTAATCCCAGCACTTGGGAGGCTGAGGCAGGAGGATCGCTGTGAGTTCGAGACCAGCCTAGGCTACATAGTGAGTTCCAGGTCAGTCTCAACTACATAGTGAGACCCTGTCTCAAAAAACAAACAAACAAACAAACAAATATAAATATATATATGTGCTGACTTATAAATTAATATTTTAAAGTATTTTATTTGTACTGTAAGGAAAATGTGTAAAGTACAAAAACAAGTGTAATAGTTTATTCTCCCACAATTCATCTGCAATAATATTGAATGTGCTATTAAAATCAACTAAAAACTTTAAAATATAGTTCAAGTTGAGGAATTAAAATAATTATTAGTACATTAAAAATCTATTTTTTCTAATGAAGTAATAATTTTATTTACAAGATTAATATTAAAAACTGTTGCTACATCTCATTCATGAAACATTCATGCATCAAATTCAAAAGATGACATTTATCATATCTTAAAAGCATGAAAATCTAGTGATAAGTTCTAGCATTTGCAAAGGCACTTCCAAAGGCACTGAAATAAGTGGTAACCTTAGATACAACTCTCTCTCTTAATTATATAATTCCTTGGTATGTAATACCTATAATTATGCAAACACAGCACTTGAGCCATATAATTGCACATGATCTTTACAGACTGATTTATTTCATAGACGGACTTTAGTCTCTGAAGTGATGTCTTTATTTTATTTCCACAAGAAAGGCAGTGAGCACTTTGAAACTAACTCATTATTTTATTTTTATATCTGTATTTATTAGCTTATAGTTTATAAGTAGAAATTCATTTTTTAGTGTTGTTGGGTTTTTTTTGTTTGTTTGTTTTTGTTTTGGTACCAGGGATCGAACTCGGGTCCTTGCGCTTGCAAGGCAGGCGACCGAACCGCTGAGCTAAATCCCCGGCCCTAGAAATTCATTTCTCAAAAGCATACTGTAAGTTAAAACACTAAAGTAATTTAAGAAAGATTCTCTTTCTAAATAACATTATTTATGTGTGACCTCCGTCTTCCATGTTTCCATTGGGCATTTTTTAACATTAGCTATTGATTATAAGAAAACGATATCTTTTTCTACATCTATTTATAATCTTTCTAGGCCTAGGAGTTTGGCTCATTACTGATGAACCATTTCTATAAAGAGTGATAGTTACTAATGTAATTTAGGTCTTTTGGTTATAATTACCAAGGAACACACATTCTTTCATATAAGGAAGGATTTTGTTTTTAAGTATTAAAACATTAGGAATTCTACTGACTTTGACAAATGGTATACTTTAGCTCTGTAGACTGCAAAGCCAGAACACTGGATTGAGTTTTCCACCCTGTCCTTTGCTCAATAGCAAAGCTGGCTTCTCTCAGCATAGTTGTCATACATGGTAATAACAACATAGGTCTTTGGAGAGAGAGCTTTAAACTCAGCTAAAATGGAGTAGATCCCTTAATACATAGTTTCATCTGTTCTGAAGCACAGTTTCCTGAAAACTAGCAGACACAGAGTTTACACTCTAATATGATCAACAATCTCATTCTGTGACTCTGTAAGAGTTCCAAAGGCACTAACCAAATTTGGGACTTTTTTGATATACTGTAACTGCAAGTGGATACTAGGAATTGGGTTATAGTAAGACACAGGTTCTTTAACATTAGGAGCATTGTAGTGTGGTTCATGTCCCGTTATCCAGGCAACACATTTGTATTGAGCGATCCTCTTAGGGCAATGTCAAATATCCCTCCAATGACTGAAAACAGAATAAAAGTCAGCTGAATGTGAGCAGCCAAAACAGAGCCCATCCTTCAAAGCTTATTTCTCTTATAAAAGAGAAGTTCAAATAGTCAGAACTGATAGGCTTAATTTTTATTAAATTCAAGATGGTGCGCTGGTTGGAACTCTCAGAAACACTTCTGTAGGTAGGCTTCTGGATCTGAGTTAACACTGCTGCAAGCAGGAGTCCACAACAAAGGAGGAAGAGGGAAGAACTGTAGGAAACCATCAAGACAAAAACAGAAACAAAAGGAAAGAGAGGGAGGGAAGGAGAAAGGGAGAAAAAACCCTTCACTGGCAAATCATTTAATGCTGTGCTCAGTCCTTAAAAACACATCTTAATTTTTATTAGACTGAATATGTATATAATTATATTGTAAAATTGTTATAAAAATTGCTACATATGGATCCTAAAATTTCTGTAATCTTGTTAACAGTAGCAGATGCCACTTATCTGCCAAGCACATCTACAGTAGGACTGTTTTAGTGGAAAGGCAAAGAAATAAACCACTTCATAACTCTCAAACCGTTGCTCCTTGTGGGCCTACTAGGCAGATAATGATTGTATTCACTAATCACATAACAATCGTGATTGTATAAATTCAACTCAGTTTCCTAAAATTGCTCTTGGAGATGTTAATGTCCTTAAGGAGCACATCTGCAGCTAGGCAAATTGGGTTTATTTGTTTTTGGGGGAAGGAGGTTATCACAGGGAGCCATGAGGTGTCTCAGCAGGGGTTGGGTAGGAATGCATCTATGATAAGGTCTCACTTTGCATGATCTTATCTGGAGAGAAGCTAAGGAAGCTAGGCTTCCCTTCACATTCTGCACTGTTAGGAAGTAGGGGCAATTCTCCAATTGACTATTTGTGGTGTGCTTGGGGAAAATGTTGTCAAGTGGCTTTGTTTACTTATCACAGTCTCAGTAATATTTGAAGTGATATTGTTTGTTTGTTTGTTTGAGACAAGCTCTCACTGTGTGTTCTAGACTGAATTTGAACTCACCATGTAGCCCAGGCTGGCCTTGAACTCACAGCAATCCTCTTGCCTCTGCCTTCCTAGTGCATGCATGAGGCATGAGGTGTATTTTGTGAATTTTTGTCCAGTGAGAGATAAAAATCACTTGGCTGTGAGTGTCAGACCAGACTGTAACAACATAATATCAAATCAGTCCCAGATGTCAGAAACTGCTTTGTATCTTTCTCAAGAATGAGTAATAATAGCATCATACATAATTTAAAATAAGATGTAAATCTTGTTCATTGTCCAATCCTTATCTTTTCTTTATCAAATGCTTCCAGGAATTGTCTCTGCTGATGGAACATAAGTGTGTTAGCAGAAGAATTTTTGACCTAACTGAGAATTCTTCGTAGCCTTGCACTATGTATGATTATTAAAAAAATTATTTTGAATTAATTAGTCAAGCCATTTCGAAGTTTCAAATATGTGTAGGTACCTATTTATTCAGAATAAATTTACAGGGGCCAGGGATTTAGCTCAGAGGTTCCGCAACCTACCTCGCAAGCTCAAGGACCAGGGTTCAATTCCCATTACCAAAAAAGAAGAAGAAGAAGAAGAGAAGAGGAAGAAGAGATACAGAATAAATTTATAACTTGAGGACTGTCCGGCATCCAGGTCGATATATCTATAGTAAATTCGGAAGAGAATTTCATTTATATGGGCTCCACTCTTTGGATGGGCTTCACCCTAAAGCAGAAGATTGAGTTATGTGTACATTTCCCGAAGTCAGCATGTCTCAGTCCGTGCCTTCCCTTCCATCACTTTGGAACAGAGCTTTGCTGTGGAGTAGTCTAACATCCCAAATACTGATTTGTTTCCATTTCCCTTTAGGAATTTTTGTTCCTCAGCATCTGTAGGCTTGTGAGGACTTTGTCTCAGTTAGGCATTTATCTTCAGCATCCAGCTGAGTTCCTGACATAAAGCAAAGCAATATATAACTGTGGTACTCAACTTACAGTTTACTAGAAACTTAAAATGATGAAGCATGAATTTATGTATGGATTTCTTTTCTTCTAGCTTAGGGATATTAACATGAATATTATGTTTGAAGTTGAATTGTTATTTTATGTAATAAAAGTTAGGAAGTCCTTCAGTTTCTATGAATTTCTTTTGTAATGGGACAAAATATCAGCTAAGATAGCAATTTGGGTGCATAAAGCAGAATGTACATTTGTATCTTCACTTTTGGCAAAACTCAGTGAGAGTGGGATGTCATTGTTGTATCTTATTTACTTTATTTTTTGTTGTTTTTTTGTGTTTTTTTTGGTACCGGGAATCGAACTCCGGTTCTTGAGCTTTTGCAAGGCAGGCGGCAGAACCGCTGAGCTAAATCCCCGGCTCCCTCTCACTTACTTTAGTATGCCAATTGAACCTATGAAATTGTCAGGAAGTATTCTGAGAAAAAATAAACAGTAGCCCATTTGTTATCTGAATTTGCAGGCTTTTAAAAGGTCTTAAGATGCTTAACAGACATTAATCTTGTCATAATCCTACAAGGCATACATTTTGTTCTTTAAAAGTAGAAATTCATATTTTAAAATCTAGTGGAAGATCTTTGTTCATATTCATATTTCTCCTGTTCATCTTTCCTCTGGTGTCAGGGAAAAACTAAGTCACATCGAGTCTCCGAAATGCAACCATGTATAAAAGTTGTCCCTTCGAAGATGAAGGATTTTATTATAAAACTCATATCATTAAATATACTGTGTGAAAATATATACACTAGATTCAGGTTAATGATATATACTTATAAAAGTACACTTATATAATTGTGCCCATCAGTGAAACATGAAGTGTAAGAAAATACGTATTTAAACATTTATTTTCATGTGTGTGTTTTTCTTAATGAGTCGAAGAAGTCTTTCCCAGATGTGTTTTTTATTTTAATTCCAGGCATACTTGCGCAGTAATCATGGAGGATATGAAGTTAATGCCCTGCTCTGGCATTGTGTTGCTGCTTGGTTTTGTGTTCAGAGTAATAGTCCTCAGCTGAGTCATGTGCTTGAGCATCTCATCTTGCATAAGATGCAGCTTCAGAAAAAATGCTGGTAGGAATGATTCCGTAAATCTAAACTAACTCAGGGAGAAACTTTTGTACTTAAATGTCAAATAACCTTTGTGTTTAAATGTTAATCACCCTTTAGTTGACCATGGGGGAAAAAATATAATCTCGGTTCCATAGATAAGCCCAATTTATATATTTCATATTTGTTCATTTTATCAATAATTTGTTCCTATCTTTTTTGTTTTGTTGGTTAGTTGTACATGCTAGTATGGTATAGTTTGTCATTATTAAATGAAATTTATAACTGATAATGAATTTCATTCCTCATTTAAAACATCTTTTATTTTCCATGCAGTTGAATAATAACAGTAAAGTACAATTTGCCATCATTGGAGGAAATATACTAAGACTCTATTTATTTATGCCTTATTTGTAAAATCTAAACAAAAATGAATGCCTGCTATTAAGTGATGAGAGTTGATATACTCCAAATTGTAGAGAACAAATTTTCACATTTTCATCACTGAGGGTGATGTTAACTGAGGGCCCGTGGTATATGATCCTTATTTGTTTTTGTTTTTGTTTTTTTTTGTTACCAGAGATCGAACTTATTTGTTGAAGACTTTAAAAAAGAATTTCTGAGGAAACTTATCAGAAGGCATTCCTTTCTAATATGTAGGGTGTATATATCTTTTTTTCCATGCTAATATAATAATAATCATCTCTCATGCCATAACAAATTGAAAATTGTTAGTGTATTTTTTAAAAGCATATTTATAAACTTTTATCAGCCCATACCACACCAAAGGCCCTCTACATCCCCCAAGATCAACTATATGTACTTCTAAAAATGTGGAGCATTTCTTACCAAAGGAAAACCATTTTCCCACCTACTGTGGGAAAGCTCTTAAAAACTGTAGTTTGATTTTAATAATGAACAGAAATTACATTTTAATGTATAAATTAATTATTTCATGACTTTGTTAAATTTATTTATCAAGTACTCTAATAATCACCAACTAAACAGTTTAAATAAGTGCTGCAACAGTAAAAGTGGAGGATTAGGACTGTCTGACTGTGGAAGTCAATTAATTGTTTCTTTAATCAATTTTGAAAGTTTTATGATATCGTACCAACATCTATTTAATTTGCTAATGATTTGTGTTTACGGTTGACTATGAATATTTAAGAACTAGTTTTTTTAAAGTACTTAGCTCTTTATAGATTTTAGAGGGTGGAGAAAATGCCAAACTATTTTTATTTTAAAATTGAAAATACTGCCAAGGTTTTGGCTCAGTGGCTTTGCCACCTGCCTCGAAAGCGCAAGGGCCCTAGTTCAATCCCTGGTACCAAAAAAAAAAAAAAAAAAAAAAAA
>NW_022900915.1:20868630-20878648 GCF_012274545.1 Fukomys damarensis
AAAAAAAAAAAAAAAAAAAAAAGTAAAAACTGAGGCCAAGGCCAAGTTTACTAGGCTTAGTAGTGCCTAAAACTAGATTTTAACTGTCCTAGTATAGCATTTTCAACATGCCTCATTCTGTTGTCCTTCTAAGCATATAATGCTATGAGACATACTGTCACTTAATCCAGGATATTTTTTTCTAGAAGATATGTGAATCATTAAGTGATAGAGGGATAACAATTCTTAGACAATGCTGGATGAACAGAAGGTAAATTAAATGAACTTGTGACTGCTTATCATACAAAGGAAATGATGATTATTTAAAAGAACACTACCAAATAATTTTAATCGTAGAAAAACTCAATACAGAAACAAAAACAGACATGTGAATCAATGGAACAGAATAGAAGACACAGAAGCATCCCCACACACATTCAGCTATTTGATCTTTGACAAAGGGGCCGAAAACATAGGAGCAAAGAGCCTATTCACTAAGTGGTGCTGGGAAAACTGGTTATCTGTTCACAGAAGACTGAAGTTGGAACTGTATGTCTCACCATATGCTAAACTAAAATAAAAATGAATCAGAGATCTAAACTTTAAGGCAGAAGCATTGAATCTACTAGAAGACAAAATAGGTAAAATCCTTGAAGTCATAGATGTAGGAAAGTATTTCCTAAACCGAACAATTACAAAAGAAATAACAGCAAAGGGCAGGAGCTTTGACTCAGTGGTTTTGCTCCCTGCCTTGCAAGTGCAAGATCCCAAGTTCAACCCCTGGTACCACCCCCAAACAAACAAACAAACAAACAAAAAAACCCAGCAAAGATCAATAGATATGAGCATATCAAATTAAAAACCTTCTGTACAGCAAAGGGATCATTAAACAAATACAAGTTAAAACAACACTAAGATTCCATCTTATACCAAAAAAATAAAAAAACAAAAAACAAAACAATCATCAAGAAATAAAAAAATAACAAATGCTAGTGAAGTTCTGGGAGAAAGGAACCCTCTTACATTGTTAGTGGCAATGTAAACTTTTACAACCATTGTGGGAATCAGTATGGAGATTTCTCAATAAAATTAGAAATTCCATATCACCCAGCTATCCTTCTATGTATCCTTCCAAAGAGGTAAAGACATCATACTACAGCAGTACATGCATATCAATGTTTATAGCAGTGCAGTTTGTAATAGCTAAGTCGGGAAGCACTCTGTGTACCAGTGAACAGACTATTGGATAAACAAAATGTAATATCTATATATAATGGAATACTACTTGCCTAAAAAGGAGGACAAATTTGAGACATTTGTAGGAAAATGGATGCACCTGGAAAATATAATCATAAGTGAAAAAAATCAGACACACAAACTTATATACCACATAGTGTCTCTCATTTGAATAAGGTAAGATATAAACAAGCAACATAATAAAGTATGGATAGGAGACAAGGCAACAGATCTTTTGCACATGGGAAGGGGTCTAGGAGACCAAGGATAAAGGGAGAAGGGAAGAGGAAAGGGCAATAAGTGGGACAAAGATGTGCTATCTACAGGAACCCAATAAACTCAATGGGTATAAACATTATATGTCATAAACATGAGCTAAAATTAATAATATCAACAAGAATGAAAATCAGGAATGGGGATTTGGAGGAGGAGGGAGGAAGTTTGGAGGAAAGGGTATCAAAAAATGAAGTTATATTATGCACATGCACCCACATGCACTAATAAAAAAGAGTTCCTATTAATAAAGAATGTTCTACTGAGTAGGCCGTCACCAATATATATTTTATTAGAAAAATTATTATGAGTCATCGTTATGAGTCACACATTAGTTGATACATGTATCAGCTTCCCATGATGAACATAATCATGTCCTGCACACACGCACTAATAAAAATTTTGAAAATATGATTCTAGTAAAAACTGTTGACCTTAAAAGATTTCATCAGTCTTTTTAGGTTGTCAGTTTCAGTGGTTCGTAAATAACACTATGCTAAATATTTTAAAGATTAGCTTTTCTTCTTACAAATTCTGTAGTATATGTAACAGCCCATAAAACTTGCAGGAGGCCATTATTCCAGTTAAAACAAACTATGATATAATTATTTAAGTCAAATCAGAAATGCTTTGGGGAAGCTTTAATATTGCTTTCATGTACTGTAAGATACTACTGGGTATGTGTAAAAATTTAAGAGAATTAACTGAAGCCGGGCATGATGGTGCATGCTTGTAATCTCAGCACTTGGGAGGCTGCGGCAGGAAGATTGCTGTGAGTTAGAGGACAGCCTGGGCTACATGCTTACTGAGTTCAAGGCCAGCATGAATTACATGGTGAGACTTTGTCTCGAGAGACAAAAAACAAAAATAACCAAAACAAAAGAACCGCAAACAAACAATATATTTCTAATCATTTAGAAATATCGAGGCATCAGGGAGTAACAAGAAATTAAGACTGTCAATATTTTTGAACTAGATAGCCTTAGAGTTGTGGCAGGTGATACCTTTGTTTTAGTGCCCCAAATACATCACATAACAATTAGGAGTAACCTGAGCAATTTCAATTTTCCATGTATATCAGGAAAGTAACATAATGATGAATAAATGCTGACTGAAGGGAGGGCAGGGGCAAGGGGAAAAAATGAGAATCCAGACTTGTCCTGTAGAGGTACAAGATCCCAACAACGAATGTAACTCTACTGTATCCCTAAAATGTACCAATCAGCTCAATTAAAGCTGAAAAAAAAATAAAAAATAATAAAAATACTAGAGGACACCACTTAATTAAGATTTAGGAAGTCTCACTTACAGTGACAAAAATTGCTTGTGCTCATACAGATAAGTGCTTTTCATCTACTTGTTTCTTCTGATGCTGTCTGTTAGTAAATAATTCATGTATCTTCCTGCCTGATTTCTTCCAATCCTCTTTACAACATTGTAGGTTACAAAATACAACAAATAAAAACAAAAGGTTTCTAGGCCTCGAAAAGTGCAGGCCTAACATTCACGAAGACAAAGAAGGCAAAATAGAATGGCCTCATGGGAGAAAGGGAAAAACTGGAGAAAGAATGAACTGAAGACAAGAAATTATGAAGTCACAAAGAGGAAGTTGAGAAAGAGAATGCCTCCTCCCAGGTGCCAAGCACTGGCCTTTATCTGTCCTGAGCCGCTGGAGATAAACAGCTTGCTGGAAGGCAGATTTCCATGTAATACAGCTACATTTTCTAAGATGCTTCACATTCCTAATACCCCACCCTGTGGTTTGGCCTTTTACAAACTGCTCTGTTTGCACCAGGGAGATAGCTTGAGCCAATGCAAAAGGCTTTGTGGTCTACATGAGAGTAATGAATGGTGTTTATAATTGAATTATTGGCCAATGAAGACTGCTGAGAAATGCAGTATGACATTTTGGTGGAGCACTATAACATATAAAATTATATCTCCCAAAGCAAGATAGCTAATTTAATGTGCTCCATGAATGAATTCCAAAAAAGCTTGATAATTTAAAACTAAATCAGCATGGCAAATGTTTCTCAGACATATAGTATTCACGCTTGGATCAAAATGAATCAACAAATCAACTTTTTTGTATGGGGAGCAAGGCCTCAGCTTTCCAAGCTAGATCATTGATACTGTCTATATCGTTGTAGTAATATTGAAATAGTAATTTTAATATTCTTACTAACTGAAAGTACTTGAATGAAAGTTTGCATTAATAGTCTTCCTTCATCACTCATGAGTTGAGATGTCATTGTAATACTCTTCATTCATTTTCTTGTTTCCCCTTAATTTATCCTGGATTTCTTACTGATCTTTTGATTCTCTGTGCTACTTGTAACCATTTAGTCATATGAAGGATAAATGCAATTTGTGCATACTACATTATCGTGCAGTGAAAAAGGCTTCAACCTTACAGCAGAAAACCTGAGTTTCAGACCTATTCTTAGCCACCTCTATAACTTTGAATGAGTGACTCAAGAAGTAAGAATGACTTCAAAGAGTATGTGAGAGATTTCAATGAGATAAGTAATACGAAGGCACTTTTACACTTTAATTCTTTTCTAGATATTATATCTTTTGCTAGGTCAGATCTGTAGTACTCATTGGGGACATTTTTATTCCATTTTTTAAAAAATTGACAATATGATCATTGAGGAAACAGGTATAGAAAAGTAAGGAAGATTTTGAAGTTGATGTTCCTAACTTCTTTAAAGCTGAATATCTCATTTATTTAATGTATTATATTATTATTATTATTTTAGAAAAGCTAGTGACCTCTGTCTCAATTTATTACACAATTAGGTGAAATTTGTAATAATTATGTTACTTTGTACATACATAATTTGACATTGCAAAACCAAGTCAATGTGTACCGATAGTTGAGTTTTTTACATTCTAACAAGTCACAAAGTTACTGCAGGGTTAAAATTTCTAGCCTAATCCAATTTGAATTTTTCTCTCTATGCACATTGATTTTTACTTTTGATTTTTGACAAACTCTAGTTTATTGATGCTTCTATTCTACTTTTAGCAGAGGCATTTTTACTTATAAAAATTTTGCAGTCAGCAAAATTGATTGAAAATAGTGTTTCTGGTGAAACTTTTTCTACTATAGGCAACTGAGACTGATGAATCTTTCTCAATCCATAGTTGAATAAAAGTGCTATAAGTTAGATAAAATTTTCCAGATTTAAAAGAGAACATAAGAAGCCAAATCTTATGCTTATCAAATCTATTCAAGTGGAAGTACATCTTAGAAACTCTGTGACTCTCCTCCCTTTTGCTCAGCTATATTGTGAATTATGAATGATAAGTATTTGGGCATAAATCACAGTCATTCTTGGGGATCCCCCAGACCTCTTCTTTCCATTACTTCAAAACTCTATAATAAAAGACAGTTATTAAGCTCATGATTTTTTTTAACTTTGAAGAAATAGTTCTTTTGTAATCCAGTTCACTTCAACGTTTTGAACTTAGTCATTCTACAAAGTATTTTATTAAAGTCTTTGAAAAGTAGATTTTGCTATACTTGTTTTATTGGTTGATTTCTCTTTCTTTCTTTCTTTCTTTCTTTCTTTCTTTCTTTCTAACCAGGGATTGAACTCAGGACCTTGCACTTGCAAGCCCAGCACAATGCCACTGAGCTAAATCCCCGGCCCCTGATGTCTTTTTTTTTTTTTAAACTCATTAAGTTTATTGGTACATTTTAGTTATACAATATGATGACATTCATCATTGGAAATTTGTACCTTTACATGATATATCTTGGTTCTTTATACTTCCTTTATATAGATAAGCAAATTAAGGCTGAGATAGGGTCTTTTATCATATATGTATAATTAATGGCTGAGCTAGGATTCAGCTTTAATTTTTTGACTCTGAAATTTATGATCATAAAAATATGCTAAGTGTATCTGTTAAGATTTCATCTTCTGCATGTGCATAAACCCAATTACACTTGCATAACCAAATAAGGGTTTATTAATTATACATGAAAAGCAGTGCTCTGCTAATGCAGATGCTTAAGGGATTCCACAAATCTCAAGCTCTTACTGGTTTCCTTTTTGTCATTTCTAACTTGTGACTCTCATCCTCATTGTTACAAGAGGGTTGTAACATCTTGCTTCAAGAATGAATTCCAAACAAAATCTAAATTTAATTTTTTTTCTTAACAGGAAAAATAGCACCTTATGAAAGCTTTCATAATATGCTTCTATTTTAATGCATAGGTTAATGAAATCTGTACTACATAGTGCTTCCAAGCTTCAGGGAATTTTGGGGACTTTATCTGAAATCAAATTTATGGAAATGTAATTAAATCACATTTTATATACATATAGGATTTTCGACTAGACACATGCTATCACTACTTTCAAGATGCACAACATTCCATCTTGAAGAAGCAACTTTAACTGAGCATTTTGCTATCTTGAACAAAATTCTGGTTCTGTTAGCCGATAGCCAGCATCTGCTTAAGTGATTAAGTATGGAAGTACTTAAATGATAGTTTGGAAAGAAAGAATTGCAAAACACGAAATACTTCTATGTCAAAAAATATGGCTACAGTTAACCAAGTTTAAAAATATGAATTTGGGCATGTCTCCCAGAATTATTTATGTTTCCATTTCCTAATATTAAAAAAAAAAAGGTTTTGAAAAGTCTTAAATTTGTACAAAATTGTCAAAAATTAAAATCAAATGAGATAATGATGTGAAAGTATATTGAGGAGCCTTGGCAGTAGACCAGTGGGAAGAGGAACTGAATGGAGCTAGCCTGTAGCTTTTGCCCCAGCCCACCCGAACTCAGCAGTAGAAGGGTAAGAGGCAGAGCCTAAGAGGCGGAGCTGCACAGGTTCCTGCAGCCGCCCCCCCACTTTGGTATCCTGCCTGTGCTGGTACCTGGATTCACAGCACGAAGCACAGGGAGTCATAAAGGCCATTGTTCTTAGCTCTAGACTCAATTTTGATTTAATTCATACAATTAAAGGTGATAGATTCATAACTACCACAAATTCTCATTTTCTAAGCTGTACTTGATGCTTTTGTATTGCTGATTGTATCACTTGGGCTAAGATGTCATGATTGATCTAATCAGTTGTTCTTCCTGGTATAATGAAAAGAGATTGCCTCAGAGTCATTAGAGATGCAAAAGACAGGCTATATCAAATGAAGGACAGTACCAACAAAAATAAAAATGGGAAGACATTCAAACAAAGCTCAAGCACAAACACAGACTTCCAGCTTACCAAGGGCAAATTCTTGGGAAAATGAGGTGGAAAAGTCTGATAAGCAACAACCTGAACACCCTGAACTATAGAACAGAAAGTAACGAAACAGATAAATGAGGCTCTAAAAAAATTCAAAACAAATAATTTCCCAGATAACTACAGAGATAGCAGAATGAATGACATGATTCGAGTCTCTAGAACAGAAAAAAAAACAAAAACATGAATTTAGGGCTATATTAGAAGCTGTGAATACCCAGAATTGGAAAGAAATGGAAACCATGAAGGCCCAGCATAGGAAATAAATTGAATCCATGAAACAGATTCAAACAGGTATCCAGGAAATTGAAAACTCTGTTGAAAGTATACATAACAGATTGAGCCACTCTGAAGATAGGATATCAAATATAGAAGACAGGATAGAGATCAGTGACCATGAAAATAAGGATCACTTAAAAATAGTAAGGGAATATGAGAAATCAGTCCTGCAGCTCCTAGATGATACAAAGAAGATTAATATAAGACTGATAGGAGTCCATGAAAAAGCAGGAGAAATTACAAATGACATAAAAAATATTCACAGAATAAATGACAGAAAGCTTCCCAAACAGAGGCAATACATTTGACATACAGATAAGTGAGGCATATAGGACTCCAACTAGCAATGATCAAAAAAATCTACACCCAGATATATAATAATCAAGATCCCAGAAACCCAAAAGAAGTACAAAATACTATAAGTAATTAGAGAAAGGAAACAAATCACATGCAAAGAAAAGCCCATCAGAATCACAGCAGATTTTTCAACACAAACCCTAGTCAAGGAGTATAATCAAGATCCCAGAAACCCAAAAGAAGTACAAAATACTATAAGTAATTAGAGAAAGGAAACAAATCACATGCAAAGAAAAGCCCATCAGAATCACAGCAGATTTTTCAACACAAACCCTCAAGTCAAGGAGAGCCTGGAGTGAAGTATTTCAATCCCTAAAAGAAAACAACCTCCAACCTAGACTGATGTATCCTGCAAAACTATCTTTCAAACTTGATGGGGAAATAAAATACTTCCATGACAAAAAACACCTGAGAAATTTCATGAATACCAAACCAGCACTCCAAACAATTCTAAAAAATATCCTAGAAAAAGAGACAAAGAAGATCATAACTCCATGAAGCCCAAAAGAGCAAATCCAGCAGGCAAGGCAAGAAATTAAAGGGGGAGTGGGAAAAATTAAAAAGAGCCAGCAACAGGATAATAACACAATGATGATAAGTCAATACATATTAGTTATAACCATCAATGTTAAGGGCCTCAATTCACCAATCAAAAGAAATTGAAGGGCAGAATGGATTAAGAAGAAAAATCCAAAATATGCTGTATACAGGAAACCCACTCAATCCATTAAGAAATTCATAGACTGAGAGTCAAAGAATGGAAAATAATTCTTTATGTGATGGGAAGACAGAAAAAAGTAGAGGTAGCTATCTAATTTGTAGACAAAGTGAATTTCAAACCAAAATTAATTAAGAGACAAAGAAGGTCACTACATCCTTATAAAGGGAATAATCCAACAGGGAGAAATGACAATCATAAATATATATATGCACCAAGTACTAATGCTCCCAACTATACAAAACAAATATTAGGAGTCATGAAAAACCAAATAAGCACTAATACAATTGTAGCGGGGGACCTAAATACCCCATTGTCACAAATAGACAGGTCATCAAACAAAAAATCAACAATGAAATACTAGAACTGAACCAATTTTTTGAACAAATGGAATTAACAGATGTCTAAACAATGTTCCACCCCACAAAATCAGAATATACATTCTTTTTGGCTGCACACAGATCATTCTCCAAAATAGGCCTCATACTAGCTCAAAGAACATGTTTACATAAATGCAAAGAAGTTGAAGTATATTATCAGACCATAGTGCAATTAAATTGGAGATCAATAGCAAAAGAAACTGCAAGAACTTCACAAACACATGGAAATTGAATAACACTCTCCTAAACAACTAATGGGTCACAGAGAAATTAAAGAAGAAATTAGACAGTTGGAATAGATGTTTTTTATCTCAATTTGATAAAGGCTATCTATGAACAACCAATAGCCAATATCATAATAAATGGTAAAAAACTGAAAACCTTCATGCTAAAATCAGGAACAAGACAAGGATGTCCACCATCACCACTCCTGTTAAATATAGGTTTGGAAACATTAGTCACAGCAATTAGACAACAGAATGAGAAAAAAGGAATAAAGATAGGAAAGGAAGAAGTTAAACTGTCATTATTTGCTGATGATATGACACTCTACATAAAAGACCCAAAAAACTCCACCAAAAGACTTCTAGACTTAATTGACAGATTCACTAGAGTAGCTGGATAAAACGTAAACATTCAAAAATCAATAGCCTTCTTGTACACAAATAACAGACTCATTGAAAGAAATGAAATGAACATCTGAAATGGCATCTGAAATGAACAGACATTTCTCAGAAAAAATAAAAAAGGAAAAGGAGCAAATAAACATATGAAAAAATGTTCAGCATCACTGGTCATTCGAAAGTTGCAGATGAAAACAACACTGAGATTCCACCTCACCTAGAAAGAATGGCTGCTATCAAGAAATCAACCAATAACAAATGCTGGCCAGGGTGTGGGGAAAAAAGAACCCTTCTCCATTGTTGGTGAGAGTGCACACTGGTGCAACCACTGTGGAAATCAATATGGAAATACCTTACACAAGTAGGATTGGAAGTCCCATTTCACCCAACTATTCCCCTGCTGGGTATCTTCCCCCCAAAATGAAAAAAATTATACCACAGTGATGTATGCTCACCCATGTTCATAGCAGCATAGTTTGTAATAGCTAAAACTTGGAAACAGCCCAATTGTGCATCAACTGGAGACTAGATAAAGAAGATATGTTTTTGTTTTTGTTTTTATAAAATGGTGTAATACTCAGCTATAAAGACTGAGAAACTAGAGACATTTGTAGCTAAATGGATTCACATTAAGGATATACTCTTTAAGTGAAATTAATAGGACATGCAAGTATAAATACTGTATAGTTTCTCTAGTATGATAAGCTAAAAGTGTAAATAAGGGTCAAAATGTATAATTGATATTTTGTAATAGGAAGAAAAGTTCTAAAGGTGTTGGGCAAATAGCAGGGGTAGGGGAAATGTAAAAAGGTGAGAGAAAAAAATAATAGAAAAGGAAACAAATGGAAGCAAAGTCTTTGTAAATAGGGAAGGGTGCAGGGAAGAAGGGAACCAGAGGAATGGGGAAAAA
>NW_022900915.1:20878705-21076152 GCF_012274545.1 Fukomys damarensis
TATAAAGCATATTGAGTTCTTCAAAGCCTTATCCAAATATGTTGAACTCATTTTATTCTCATGAGAAGAGGTGCTTCCTTTTAAAATTGTTTTTCAATTCGAGCCTAGTAGTCTGACATATCATGGTTGTAAAGTTTAAATATACTTGTGAAATATACTAACTTTTAAATTTATTAGTGATCTATAAATCAAGGCAATAAGCAGCTCTAGGCAGAGGCTTTTATACTTGTATTTTTATCAGTCTCTTTTACTTGGGCAAAATAGCACTTGATGTTTAGTTTCCCAAAAATGTCAGAATATATGTACATTTATCATTAACAAGTTCTGGAATAATTTTAATAATTATATAATATTTTCACTATAATATATAACAGTATTTTATTCATTTGAAATTAATTTTTATTTTGAGAAATTGTACTTTCTGAAAAATTAAATAATACAGAATTTCTGCAGTATCTGGGAAGACCATTTTTTATTTGTTCTCTGTTTTAAGAAGAAAACATTCTTGAAATCCACCCCATAGAATTAGTTAAAACAAAAGACTAAAGCCCTTGGAAGTTCTGTCATAAAGGATCTATGAAGAAATGTGATTATTTGGATTATTTATTTCTCCCAGAGTTTTTCGGAGAATTATTCTAACTATAAAAATTTTGCCAAAATGTTGATCTTTCTTTTGTAGACTTTTGTCTTTTAATCAGTGCCAACCAGTTCCAGCCTTTACTGAAAATAAGTGTAACTTGTTATTCCAAATATTCATTCCTCTGAGTTATTACTTTTTCATTAAAAAACTGCTTATTGTTGTTTTTCATTAAAGTCTTTGCTATTTGTTCATAATCCAGGTTGGACTTAGTACTGGCCTTGCTGGTCCTTGGAGAAGCTGCCAAATTAAATATGGCCTGCTTGAAAACTTTCATGGACCTAATGCGAGATTTTCTTTTAAGCATTCTGTCCGTTGAGAAACAGGTAACAGCCTAGCTAATTTCTATGTGAAAAGAGACATGAATAGAAACATATTTTTTTTTGCTTTTATTTAAATTGTATGTCATGTTAGCAAATATAATGTACAAAATTTTTAATTAAATATAAAAGTAAGTGTTCATGTCATAATATTTACTATTTATCATGAATATTTTCTATTTTGTAACTTATTAAAGGTTATATTACAGTGTGAGAATTTTTATTTAACCTTTTATTTTTTAACATTAAATCTGTTTTTAATTGTTCGCAGTTGAAATGGCATTCTCATACATAAATTTTGATCTGCACTTATAACTGTTTCTTTGGAATAAATTGACAATATTTAATTACTGAGTTTTTTAAAGATTCATGGGACAAGATGCCCAAATTCTTTTCCCAAAGATGTAAATATTTTTATGTTTCTACAAAAAAATATATGAAAATATCACACATTAGAAAGGATTAATAAAATGTAGTATTTCACTGGATTAATTTACATTCCATTGATTTCTAAAGAAATTGAAGTGAATGTTTTTATATGATTATAATCTACTTGTAATTTTTATTTTTGGGCTGCACTTGTAGCAATCTATCTAGGGAAAACTTTTTTTACATAAGTTTTAGAAATATTTAGAAATGTTATTTTATTTTGATCTTTTAACAACTCCTTAAAATTTGAAGATTATTTTTAAATATACTGTATAGCTCTTAATTATGACACAATGTACTTTGATTACCTAATACCTATTTCCTTATTCTAGGAGGAAGGGTGCACAGGAGATGACCTCTCCTGGGCCTGGTGTGTTGTTCATACATATACAACCATCATTGCAGAGATCTGTTTGTATGCAGGCACATTTGATTTGCAGAAAACTGCTTTTATTGGTCTCTCTGGCTGTAAACGTCCACGAAAAAAAATTTTACTCAATGACAAATTGGAAGAGCCAGAATTAGAGGAAACAAGTATTTTAAGTCTTTTGGAATTCTTCTCTTCAAAAATATCAGATAATTGTAAGTAGATTGTTTTTCATTTTGATGAACAATATTTTTAAATGTCTCTGTTTACATACAGTTTTGCAGAAAGTTAAGGTTTAGAAGCGAGACATAGCTTTAAATTCCATTGGACTATCTAGAAAGAATATTTTAGAGATGAAAATTTTCTGTACAAACCCAAACTCAGTTTATTCATGATTCGTATATAACTTGGAAAGAAAAGATGGCCTTAAGAAAATTTGTGAAGTGTATATAAAGTTTATTTCCTCTTTATTTTTATTGTTTTCCCCGTAAAAGCATAATTTCCTTCCTTCTCTGTTTTGTCTCCACATCTATTGTTTCTTGTTCTTTTCCTGTCCAGAGAATTTCTTCTCATTCATTCACTGAACTACCGTAGTATATTCTTTGCAACTGTCTTCTTATATTCTACCACATCGTGCTTATTTTTCCTCTCAAAACTAAAGGTAATTTTTTCACTGTGTTTATGGGGGGATAACAGAACAAAATGCTATTATTTTTAAAAGGGTGATGCAGAGATAATATTTTGAGAAGTTCTTTTAGATTGATTAAACTTTATACATTTATTATGAAAACATTAAAGTTTACATATTGTTTTAATCTGTTATTTATGACTCTGGCTTTCATTAAGTTTTGAGGTAACTGGAGACTAGTGAGTCACTTCTGAATTGTATTTGTATAAACCAAGAATCTAACATAGTAGCATGTAATGAGTGGGCAGATAATCATAGAGGATTTATCATATAATTAAATAAATCACTGTATTTTAGTTACAATTATAAGATTTTGAAATTATAGAATGAGGCAAAATTATCTTTCCTCAGAAACATAATTTACTGATTTGTGGTGAATTATGCTTGCATATAATTTAAATAATAAGTCTTCACTAGAAGATATTAATTTCACTCCTAAAATTTCACTCCTAAGAGTTCATACTGAACTCTTTTGCTTTCATTCATAGATTGGAACTTATCATATAAGTGCCATTTGCTTGCTTGCACATTTCTTATTTTCCATAATTATAGTATTTTAATTTTTATTGGTGTAAAATTTAAGCACAAATTTCTTATTCAGTACACAGATTATATTTTTCCAGTGTTTATAATTTTGATTAAGTGAAGGACTAACCATTCATTTACTTTGCTTTTAACATTTTAATTATTCATAATGGTCAGGATTCCTCCTATACAGAAGTTCAACCTATGATTTTTAAACTACTCCTAAAAAAACCCTAAATCTATAAGTAGTTGGCTTTCACTCTTGTCTAGCTGTGTGAGTGTTTTCTGATTTTTTTCACTTCCTTGATGTTGGGTCCAGAAGAAATTTTTCTGTGAGAAGAACCCTTACTCCCAGAAGCCTCTTGGCTTCTCTCTAGTCAAGGATGCCTGCTCTCTGGCATGTCTACATGATAAAGGGATTGCATCATTCTGAGTACACTCAAAAGTTTGTTCCTCCTTATAAGCCTGACTTTTTGTTCCCTACTTTGTTTTTCTCTTCATAATAGTGTGTCAATAACAAACCGATTGAAAATCTTTTCATTTATGTGTATTTTTCGTTTTTTCTACATTAACATATCTTACAGTATATTTTATATTTCATTATTGGTTATTATTATTTTTTAAATTTTATTGGCATGTGTTGCAATACATAATATTTACATTAATTTGAGGAATATCACATTCCTCCCAACATCTGATCCCCTTCCCCATCTCCAAAAAGTCTGCCTTTTTGTTTCATACCATTTCTCCTTTATTTTACTCTTTAATTTATTCATATTTTGAATTTTTAATGTAAGAGAAACTATTGTATATTTAACTTTTGGGATCTGACTTATTTTATGTAACATTATAATATTAAGATCTATTAATTTTCCTGTAAATGACATAAATTTATTCTACTTTATGCCTGCATACAATACCATATATGATATATATATTTTCTCTCTATCGGTATCACCTTTTCTTTGTCTCTTTCCATTGGTGGGAACCTAGCCTGTTTCCAGGGTTTAGCTATTGTGAATTGGGTCCTGCGAACATGGCTATGTATGTGTCACTACAGTATGATGACAAGCTTTTGGAAATTTACCCTGGAAAGGAATAGCTGGATCAAATGGGCTTTTTATTTTAAATTCTTCGAAGAATCTCCATATCGATTCCCATAGTGATTTTACTAGTTTACAATCTGAGCAACAATGTAGAAGAGTTCCTTTCATACCACATCCTCAACACTTGTTGCTGTTAGAAGAGATTTTTTGTTCTTCCTTTGTATTCTTGTTGATATTCTTTGTATTCTGGTGTAAGATGGAAACTCAAGGTTGTCTTGAATTGCGTTTTCCTAAAGTTTAAATGTGAACTCAGACTTGCCAACCATGTAATAACCTGTGGCCACTTTTTTCTCAGCTCTGTTGATCTGAGAACATTTGTTTCTGTTTGATTTGAATTCAGTACCAAAGGAAAAATATAACATCTGAAGCCAGCATATACTGAGAGTTTCTCATGTGTCCATAGGAAGATACATACTTATACAATAAACAATAATCTAATTAATGGTTATTATTTTTCTGTAATTATTCATTATTGAACAAAGCTTTTAGGAGTTTATGAACCTCACTGTACCAACCATTAGACAATATTGTGTATAAATAAACCAGTTTTATATCTCACATATTTTCAGCATTTTGTTCTTTAAACAGACAGTGATAGAGAGGTAAAAGGCAATGATAACTAACAGACTGGATTCTAGTAAGAGATCTTCATTGCACATTGATAAGCGATGCACAGTCACTGGATGGCCTTGTTGTTTTCACTGACACTATTCTTATGATTATTCTTGGACCTTAAGCTCAGCAATTAAATAACTAATGGTTTGTTCGTGTTTTCTCAACACAACTGGACAGGTAATTGTTTCTAGCTCTGGATTTCCATTAACAACTTGATGTGCAATAAGAAAGATCGATGTATCAAAAGTGCTTCACACACAGATCCAAGTCACCTCATTTCTGTGATAAAAAATTCCTTAGATAAGACATGAATAATACTAGTGGCATTTGGCTCCTTGACGTTGCTCAGCATTTAAAAAAAATAAGTTAATTCTATTGGTACATTTTAGGTATACAATATAATGACATTCATCATTGGGAATGTGTACCTGTACATAATATATCTTGATTCTTAGTTTGTTTTCCCCATTCCCTGCCCTCCCTTCAACTCTTCCACCCCTCTCTATTTACAAAGACTTTGTTTCCATTTTTTCATTTTCTCATATTTATTCCTTTCCTTTCTTGCCTTTCCCCTACCCTTCCCCATTCCCCTTCCCCACTGCACCTTTTCTTTCTATTTCACATTATATATTATACATTCTGATCCTTATTTACACTTTCAGCTTCTCACTAAAGAAGCTATTCAGTATTTACATGTGTATGTTTCCTTTTTATTTCACATAAGAGTACGGCCTCAATATGCATCCATTTAGGTATAAGTGTCTCTAGTTTCTCATCCTTTATGGCTGAGTAGTACTCCATTTTATTTTTTAAAAATGCTACATTTTCTTTATCAAGTCTCCACTTGTTGGGAAATTGGGCTATTTCCAAGTTTTAGCTATTGGAAACTGTGCCAATGCGAACATAGGTGCACATATATTGCTGTGGTATGATTCTTTTAATATTTTTGGGAAGATACCCAGCAAAGGAATAGTTGGGTCAAATGGGACCTCTAGTCCTAGTTCTTTGAGGTATCTCCATATTGATTTCCACAGTGGTTGGACCAGTCTGCACTCCCACCAGCAATGGAGAAGGGTTCCTTTTTACCCGACAGTGCTGCCAGCATTTGTTATTGGTTGATTTCTTGATAGCAGTCATTCTTTCTGGGGTGAGGTGGAATCTCAGTGTTGTTTTCATCTGCATCTCTTGAATGACCAGTGATGTTGAACATATTTTCATGTGTTTATTTGCTGCTTTTACTTTTTTTTCCTGAGAAATGCCTGTTCATTTCAGATGCTTATTTTTGTATTGGGTCTTTATATTTGGGATGGTCTGATTTTTTTTTTTAAGTTCCTTATATATTCTAGATTGTAGACCTTTGAGGAAAACCTGGTAAAATTTTTTTCCCACATTGTCAGTTGTCTCTTAGTTCTGCTTGTGATTTTTTTGGTAGTGCAGAAGCTTTTTTTAAAGATGAGATCCCCGTTGTTGATTCTTTGTGTTAGTTCCCATGCTCCTAAGGTTTTGTTACAGCATATTTTTGGATTTTGCTTCTTTATCCATTCTGCCAGTCTATTTCTTTTGATTGGTGAATTGAGGCCATTGACATTGATGGTTATAACTGATGTGTATTAACTCATTATTGTCATGTTATTTTCCTGTTGCTGGTCGTCATTTTACAGCACTTGTATAATGTAGGGTCCTTATTTTCTATATACATTCATGGACCCTGCTTTAGGATTTGGGATCAGATATTCTAAAAGGTGGAGGTTAGGAGTTTGTATCATTAAACTGCTTTCCACATTATACATTGAGAAAAACCTTTAAGTTTAGCTGTTGAACATGATAATAAAATGTTTTCATCATAGTGGGAAATACTGCTTTTTTTATCAGATAGATATATATCTAGCCAGATACTATTTACAGTATATCCAGTTTGTATGTATAATTTTAAAAAGAGGGAAAGGCAGCTTTGTGTCATATCCTTTAAATATGAAATGTCATCTTCCTATGTTCCTACTTTTGTTTCACATTGATAAAATGATGAATTTTTAAGTAATCTGTATTTTCTAGAATTTGTTTGTAATAATAAAACTTGGAAGTGGTGTATCTGTGGGAAACCAACAGACATTGATTAATGTCTCATATATGAGGGTTAAGCGTTTAAAAATAGATAATAGATGATAGAACGAAAATGTCTTAGAGTAGAAGGAATAATCTCAATCAAATCAATATCAATTCTCAATCTAATGCAAAATTCTCTTCTAAACTATTCATAAATAGTAAATAGTCAGATTTTGCTTAAAAATCAACAACACAGATGTGAAAATCCTCATCTCCCTAAGCAGGTCATTCTACTTTGGTACTCTGTGGAAGGTTCTTTTTTGTATTATATTTAAATTTTTCTTTTGATGGCTTTCAAACCCTGACATAAATTTAGCTCTTTGCAGGCAAATAAATTAATAAATATTTTTTCCTCTATCCATGTGCTTCACATTTTGAAAGATGATTACATTTTAAAAAAAGATAATTACCTTAGTCCCCTTCTCTGTCATTTTCCATCTACTTGTTTATTACTAATTTCCTCGGGTGATTTTTATGTTACACAAGAAAACATTTTCTCCAATGTGGTTTATAATTAACATCTTACTTTTGCTACAGCTTGTCATGTTGTTATCTCTGTCTGTCTGGATTTACAGTAATTTATTTCAGTGTCACGATTTGAAGACAGATGCGTAGGACAGAGATAAGTTATTTATCCATTCAGTGTTGATATTCTTTCCTTCATTTGGTTTTTTGAGAGTGGTTTCCTAAACTGGTATTCCAGTGATATTAGTGAATGAAGAACGTGTCACATTTGTTAAATAACTTTACAAATTTCAATGTGATTCATTTTAACTTAGAAAAACATTACCGCAGAGTATTAATTTATTTTTTTAAAAGTAAATGAAAGTTGATTGGAATCTTAGAATGAATTGAAACTTATAATAATATTTTATTAAATCTCGTTTATCTCTTAACTGAGTGAAGGTTATTCAGTATGTTTGTTTATTTATTTTGATTCTGGGGATTGAACTCAGGCCCTTGTGCTTGCGAGGCAGGCAAACCTAACTAAGCCAAACCCCCAGCCTGGTTGTTCAATATTTAATAACAAGGCCATGGTTATTTTTTTATATAAGGAAAATATTTAACTACTTTAAAAATCATGTATATGTTAGCAGCAAATTTGAGAAATACTCATAGTTTAGACAAATTAAAAAGTGTAATACCATGTTCACATCATGAACATACATGATCATACATGTAAGGAAGCTAGCCAAATGTGCCTCTTAGATTTGTAAAATAGCTTTTTGGAGGTATAGTTGACATACATTAAACTACACAAATGTAAGCTGTAGAATTTGATCATTTTGACATGTCACACATATCCATGGATGTATCAGTATAATTTTTAAAAGTCAAAATATCTATCTTGAAAGTTTCCACACAGCTCCTCCCCTGGACCTTTTTCTGTATTTCTTCTCTCTTCACCTCTCACTACATTTTTGTCATGAACTTTCTGTTTCAAAATTATAGGTGGAGATTTAGCTAGGTTGCATGAGTTATTACTTTACACAATAGTGTAAACATTTAAGATATTCAGTATATCTGCTTTGCTTTTCTATAGAACTGTAAAAGTTACATAGCTTTCTTGAGGTTGCCCTGCCTTATCTATTTACAGACTTGAGGTTTATTTATGGTAATCTTTCAACCAAGGTTATCCTGCTAAGAGCATTCTTTAGATACTGTCTTTTCCCTAGCAAATATTAATGTCTTTACCTGAGGACTTCACTGTTAAAGAAATTAAAATGGGGCACATGCCTTTGTTTTGTCTTTCTCCCAAGGGTGCTTTTCCTAGTAAAGGGAATAAAAGGATCACAAGCATCTACTTTTTCATATTTTCTCACAAGAAATACAAATTTTAGGGTTGGCTAATTCAGTACCTCAATGACATTATCAAGGATCCTGTTCTCTCCATTTTGTGCAGTGCCTTGTTTGGTATTACCAGCTGCTCCTAAATTTTTACCTAATGGTGGCAAGATAGCCACTGTATGCAAAAAAAAAAGTGTGAAAGAGTGAGATTTTTTATTCATGCTTCTGATTTAATAACAGCTGTAATGATATATAGTTGATATACTATAAATTTGCCATTTACCTTTTTTTTTAGTATATTAATGGAGTTGTGAACATATAATAACTAATTTTAAAATACATTAATAATTCCCAAAGGAAACCTCACACATATTGTACATTTTGTTATTCTTTTAATAGTTTATAACTAAATATTTTCTGATAGTATTATAGGGGTTATTTCTGGGGAATTTTGAGACTGGGTCTTGCTATGTAGTTTAAGCTGGTCTTGAACTCACTATGCAGCTCAGGGCTGTCCTCAAACTTATGCCAGTCCTCTTACCTCAGCCTCCTGAGTGCTGGGATTGCAGGCTTGCACCTCCATGTCCAGCTGAGCTAATTGTGTTCTTATATTTAATTTTCCAATTGTTTACTTTTGACATATGGAAATTCAGGTTTTTTTCAATACTGGAGGTTGAACTCTGGGCCTTGTAAGTGCTAGGCAGGTGGTATACCGTTAAACTGCATCCCTAGCCCTAGAATGTTAATCGGTTTTTGTGTATTGATTTAGTATTCTGCAAGTTTGCTCAACTTATTTATTTGCTTCAAGAGATTTTTTTAATGGATTTGTTAGGATTTTTTAAATACACAATAATAACATCTTCAAACAAAGATACTTATATCTCTTACTTCCAGATCTGGATGTCTTTTTTAAAATAACTGTCTTTGCTAGGACCTTGAATATGATGTTGACTAGAAGTGGTAAAAGCAGACATCCTTAGAGGAAAGCATGAAGTCATTCACTGTTGAATAATGTATTAATTGTGATTTTTTATACATGTCTCTTTATCAGTTTGAGCAAATTATTACTAGTTTTTAAAATTTTTTTTAATCATGAAGGAGTATGGAGTCATAGAAAATATTTTACATTTATTTATGTCATCATGTTTTTTGTTTGTTTGTTTGTTTTCATTCTATTTGTCTTGTGATTATTCAACAGATCTTGCTTTTCAGTTCCAGAATTCTATTCCTGTCCCATGTCATTGACCAGAATTATGTCACATGCCCACTATTAACAAGAATAGAATTGTTATGATTGGCTTAAACAATTCAGGATATATATTTGGCTTTCTTGAAAGTCATAATCACCTATTCTTGGGCAAGATGAAAATTCTATCTTCAAAGGCAGAGTGGAAAGGGAACATTTATGAGTAGGAAACCAAATAAGATATAGGATAATAAACACACATATATCAGAAACTATATTATTTTCAATTTGTCTTTATGTGGCTATAAATTATGTTATTTCAGTACTCCTGCACTACAAGCCTGATGGCATTATTAGTTTATGTGAAATAAAAATTTAGATCAGTATGTGCATATAGAATTGAGTTTGATGATTGTAGAATTGAGTTGTGAGAAGATACAGTTTTATGATTTATTCAGCATTACTCTACCATGTCTATAAAAGAAATTATTGCTGCTAATTTCTAAACTTATGCTTGTTTTTTAGATTGCTTTTTTAAGCAAAGATGCAGTCACTAGAAGTTTAAAAATCAGTAGCATAACTAATGAATTCTGGCTTCATGTTACTTATGAAATAGCAAAAGATAGCAACTAAAATGTTATTTGAAATACTTTTCTAGATTATTCATCTTTGACTTGGTCTGTGATCAGTTATTTCTCAGTGCTTGATATAGAACATGTTTTGATTTTTTGGGGGGGTTGTTTGAGACAGGGTCTCTCTATGTAGTTGAGACTGACCTGGAACTCACCATGTAGCCCAGGCTGGTCTTGAACTCACAGTGATCCTCCTGCCTCAGCCTCCCAAGTGCTGGGATTACAGGCATGCACCACCACGCCTGGCTAGAACATGTTTTAAGATCCAACTTGCATGTCTACTCAGATATACTATGTAGTTTTAGTCTAGATTTTTTAAAAAACACATTTGTATTTTGAAAATTAAATATTCCAGAACCATAAATCCAAAGATCTTCCTGTAGCTTTCCTGCTTTCTTTGGATGCATTATGGGTCTGTAGATTATCTTGCTTGGTATATCATTCTTTATCTCTTTTTTTAATCATCCCTTTTGATTAAAAATTCTATAATTTTCAAGGGAAATATTATCGATGTCATGGTTTTTCTATCAGTCTTGCACATTTGAAAGGAACTCTCAACTCTTTTTGATAAGAGTGGCATATGTCATTTAATATAGACAAATGCAAGTGCTTGAAAATTAAGCCTTATTCAAAAAGGTGTCATCTGTCAAGTTTATAAGATTTTAAGGTCTACTCTTACTTATTGTCAAGTTATCTTCATCATGAAATATATCTGTTTAATTTTTATTTGTAGAGAAAAAACTATTATATAGTTTAAAAATAAATAATGATCAAATTTAATATGGATATTGGACAGTTATTTTCTGGCCCTCATTTTTATATTAGGTGCTGTTATTATTGTGTGAAAAAAATATAGAGACCAGAAAAAATGATTCATTGAATTTTGCAAGGCTGAAGAAAAATTCTGCACACTTTAAGCTTTCCTAGTATTTCAATGTACTGCTTCCATCTATGGCCATGTTTCTCCAAGCTTCCTTTTGTAACCCTCTAATGGACTTCACCACATGATAGCTTGTGTATTTAATAAATAGCTTAAGCCCTTTTTTAAGGAATTGAGTGTAGTATCTGTGATAAAAATATTTTAGATACATGACTGATTAAAAATCCTAAAGCAAAAGAGGATTCAAACTATGATTGTAAGAGTACTTTCTGAAGCCCACAAAATGTTTATAAAAAACTCAATAAACATTATTATGTATGAAAACTGCAAGTGATTCTATTTAAATAAAGTAAATGGTGCAGATTTCTATGTGACTTGCTGCACAGTATACCCTTCAGTTATGAACTTGATTGGTTCCTGAGGGCTGGTTTTAACTCAAGTTGGTTGTAAGTCAGTATGACTTAGATCTGGATAATTACCTGGGTACACACTACAGATAACAAGAAGCAGATGAATCATCCATTAATTAACCCAAATTGGTTGTATGTCAGGCTGGCTGTAACTTGAGGTCCATTGTAATTACCATATTTTGAATGTTCTACCCAATGTGACAAGGTAAGAAAAAAGAAGAAACAAGTATAATATTGGAAAAGCATTTCTGGGTGATCTCCATGTTTGCTTTCAATATTCAACCCTGTGAAAATAGTATTACCACTAACGAAACAAGAGAGTAGTTATGAGAAACATTTATTACTGATAAATTTCCTGTATAAACAGCAGGAACTAAATATAAAAATAATTCATAAAATGACACATCAACAACAGAAACAAAATGAAATTTCTATGAATATTATATAAAAAGAACAAAAATCTGTATTTCATTTGAATAAGAGTTCAGATACATGAATACAAATCTTGGTGTGAAAAGATGTGTATTGTCCCTATGTTAACTGATACATTAAATATATTTTCAAAAATTATTCAAAGAAGTGGGCAAGTTAATTTTCTAGATAACGTGATGAAAATTGTTAAGAAAACAAAAAAGGCACTTCCTTAAATGTAAAACTATAATAATTCAGTTCATATTGTAATGGTAACTGAACAAACAAATACTTTTTCATGCATAGAATATAGAATTGTACATATATATCTGAATCAATAAATATTATATCTATTCTTTCCATATTTTGCTGTATTAATTATAATGATATTCAAGACAAGTTTAAATTTTATCATTAATTGAAATATTAAATACTTTTAGTACAAGAATATGTGAATTATGAGTTTTGAAGTAGCTTTTTAAATTCATTATTTGGGGGGCCGGGGATTTAGCTCAGCGGTTTGTTGGCCTGCCTTGCAAGCACAAAGACCCGAGTTCAATCCCCGGTACCAAAAAAAACAAACAAAAAAACAAAATAAATTCATTATTTGGTATCTGCAATTGGATTATGGAATATACAGGATTCAATAAGAAATTACATAAAAACTAATATGCAGTTATATTCTATTAGAAATTATCAAGTCTTTAAAAGGGAATAATGGTCCTGTATTTTAGTTAACACTGAAAACTAATAAGCAAAATAAAAAACAAAACAAATTAAAATAAATTCCTAAACTGAATCACAAGGCATAGCCTATAGCAAAATTATCTTTTTAAATTAATTCTAATATCATGCTATATCCATACAGAGAAGTAAATATCTTGCTGAATGTTACTACAAAGTTAAAGTTGTGGGAAAACACAGACTCTAATAAAAGTATTTTAAATAAGTATTCTATCACCTAATAAGCTTAAAATGAAAAGAAATACTTATAAAGGCTTTAATTTTGATCTTCAAATGCTACAGGATGACAATCTCTAAAGTTTGGTAAATAATGATTCTAAAATTTGAAAATCTACCATCCCTACAGCAATCCATAATATTGCTTTAACTGCTAACATTCAGTGTACTACAACTTGGATCCCTAGTCTGTCCACAGAAGGCATTGTCTTCATTAACATCTCTCCTTTAATTTAAAATGATTCTTCAGTTTTTGTTTGTTTTGCCCCCCTGTATCGTACTTAACACACACTTCAGTATATTTTGGATCTCTTCCATCATTTGTGTTCACTTTAAATTTGGGAGCTAGCATTTATTCATCTTGCTGATTCCTCTTTCAAAAGTGTTATTGATCAACACTTCTAATGGCAAGGTTTTGGTTATTTTGGAAGATTAATTTTCTCCCTATTATTTCTATTGAAATACCAACATTCTTTAATAGTACAATGCTTATGTGGAAAGTTGTCTCATAATCTCATTCCTTCCTCATCTGTCCAATTTTACATTCATGAAAACATTTATCACATAAATCAGAAAATAAACTTAGTTTAAAGTTTTATTATATTGACTAATGAGGGACAAGGAGACTGTGTAGCCACTCAAGGATGTTATCAAGATCTTATCTCTACATTTTTCTGCTTTGACTTCTCAGGTAGCTGGATTTTCATTTCTATGCTTGTTGCTCATTGCTAGACGGTAGCTTTTTAGCTCCAGACTTCATATATCCATATTACACTGCATGGCAGGGAGAAAGAGAAGGGATGACCCCAGCTCTTTTGCAGGTTTTTCCGTATCACAAAATGAATGGTTTACTAGAAGCTACCCAGAGGACTGTCTCTGTGTAAAATTGGCAGGGAAGGGTACGTGAGTCACCACTAGCTACAAGGCTGCCTGGGAAAATAAATGTCTGGTGAAGAGCAAAGCATGTGTTATGATCCATGAGAATTCTGAGTATAAAACAGACCTTAGAAAAAAGCTCCAGTTGGGTATGCAAATAACTGTACAAATGCCTTGCTTCTCACAATTAGTAAAGATCCTAATGTACGACATACTAACACTGCTTAGTAATGTATTTTACTATTCACATTCACCTGAAGGTTTTTGTATAATTTTTCTTTTCCTTTTTTTTTTTTTTTTGTGGGGGTGTTGTGTAGTACTGGATCTTGAACCTAGGGTCTTTGTTATCAAAGTCTCCTTTTGAGATAGGTTTTACTAAATTGCTGTTTCCCAGGCTAGGCTCAAATTTGTAATCCTCATACCTCAGCCTAGCAGAGAGCTGGGATTACAGGCATGTGCCCCCATCCCTGGTTTGTGCAATTTCTTTTAAACTTTTCATAATATGCACACATGTATTTTAACAAATATAAAGCCATTTTATGTTGACAACCTCAGTCCATATCATTTAAAATTGGTGAATTGTCATTTTTGAGATACTGAATTATTCTATTTACATTTGTCTGATAGCCATTTTTTCAACACTTTTATAACTTTCAATTCTCACAGATTATGCTATATTTTATTGTCTTCAAGCTCTTTTCTTGATTGACTTTTTAAATGAAATAACAACCAAAGACTCAATTACTGTATTCCTTTAAGAATATTATAACATTAGATTTTACCCTAATGCATAAGAGCTCTGTTCTAGTGTTGGCATATTTAAATTTAAAAATCTATGAGTAGTAGCACAAATTTGACTTGTGGTTACTTACCTGTGTGGCTTGTGGTTTATTGTGTTTATAAAGAGTCACCTACAAAATGTAAATGTTGTGCTCTGCTGTGCTGTGCTGCTCTGTCCCATCTTTAAATGGAGCATTGCTAAGCAGATTTGGCCTTTGGCTCTCTATGTCCCATTTGAATTAAGCATGTTTTGCAATTAAAAGATTTCTTGCTGCACATTTGTACGTGAAATTGTGTGTGTATGTACAAGCATGTGCACATGTTTATGGAAAGATGCCGACTATGCTGACATTTGATAAATACACCATATCAAGGGGGAAATAATGCATTATTAATAAATTATATTTTGCTAATGTTATCCATTTGAATTTTTAAACATTTCTTAATTACCATGCTGTACGTGAGAAGCCGAAAAGTCCTTGTGAATTAAAATGAGTAGAAGAAAATATGGGAAAATAACTTTTTAACCTCTGACCAAGAAAGCGTTCCATAAGAAAAAATAGAATCTCAAACCTTAAAAGATGCAACAGGAATATTTAACTATACAATGATATATCTGTGCAAAAAAAAAAGGTGAAAGTTGGAAAATACATATACATACTATAAAATAAAGATAATAATACCTATTGAAATACCACTTTGTCATTACTATTGCCAACTTTAGCCTCAGTGTGGGTTCTAAACTTGCTAATGGCTATATTCTCTTTCTGTCTTCTGCCCCCTTCATTGTGATTAGGTTGTGTGTCTCAAACTGACCTGTAAGTTAGTATGGAACATCAAACATATGTCTCCAAACTTGTAAACTCCTCTAAGAAAATGTATAGAGTTCATCTGAGATGGTTTGATCTAACCTCTAGGCTGCAGCAGGGTGCTTTCCTCTTGTTGTTTACATCAGTACTTCACAGTGGGAGTGAGAAAGTCCTGAAATTGGACATGCCAAGAAAATTGCCATGAATCTAGGACCTCAGAGCCAACAAAGAGCAGGCTGCGGGTGTGCTGCAGGACCTCTTCTCTCCCTTCACTTTGAGGCAATGAAGGGGTGAGCACAGCACTTGGAAATACATGCAGACAAAAGGAATAGCTGCAGTTTGGAATGTTTGGGAACAGCTGGAAATTTTAAATATGAAGATCTCTATCCAGATATTCTGCCCAAGTGTGCTGCCATTTTTCAAACTTCGAATAGGAGTTATATTTTATAGTCTAATAGTGCCTTGTGTTAAAAGATGTGTAAAGATAACTTCCCTGTTGACACTGTTTCAGTCTGTAGGATCTGTAAAAATAATTATTAATTATTAAGGTGGGACCTCACCCTCTAAATTTATTTGCGGATTTGCAGAAAGTCCAAATTAAAGAGGAAAAAGACTTACAATGCTTTTTTTGAAAGTTAAAATATTGCTACTCTTCTTAAGTTTTGCTGTCATCTCAACAAACAAAACAATCTAGCTCTGTACACATTTAAACCAAATGATTTCTGCTACCTCATTGTGTATTCCCTGTTATGAGTACTACGATTCCTTTTGTTGGGATAGGCAGATAAAACTTGTTGCACTTTCCAATCAAAGCCTGGATCTTCACCTGCTCAAGAAAAGCACCTGAGGGTCTTCTGAGAACATTTCTCACATTTTTTAAGAGTAAGCAATACAAAATGTCCTATTTCATCACATCCCCTAGTACCATTTAGCTGAACACAGAGGAAGAAGACCTTGGGTGTCGGTGGATGACTGACTTATAGGCTGCAGTTGAGATGGGGAAAGGAAGACATACCCTGGGTGTGGGTGGTACCAACCAAGAGGTTTGTAGCGCGAATCAAATAAAAAGGGAAAGAAGGAGAAGAAAGAATAAAGAAAAATAGGGAGCTCAAAGATTCTTGCTGAACCTCAGAAGGTATCTGAAATGAAAGTAATGGTGCTGATCAGAAAACGAAACCAGTAAACTGATTTGGGGGCACTGAGTTAAACCCTGATGGGATTGCTTTGCTAGAGGTGGAGATTTCCCCAGCCTTCATGGCAGAGGCATTCCCACCCCAACCCCTGTGGTGTTGGCCTCTTCTGTACTGGAGGAAACCAATCCCATGTAGCCTTTGAGAACAGTAATGACAGTCCCTGCTACAGTTACAAAATGCTGACACTCTTCAGGACTCACCCTCGACATTTTTGCCTTTGTGCCTGTAACCAGGCTCAAGTTTTAGACACCATGACCCATGAGGAGGTCTGCTGTGCTACCGCAGAACTTCATGAGTGTTCTAATTCTTACAAGCAGAGCTCTGTGGAGAAATACTGGAATGGATTTTAGAGATGTAGGATAATGGTGGAGGAACCATAAACCTGGATCAGGCTGAGTCTATGAATATGGGCCTACGAAGGAGAGATGGTGAATTAATCTCAGAATTAAAAAGGCTATTAATGGCTTATTTAGGTGGTTTGTTGAATTATGGATCAAAAAATGGCCCATGAGCTAGAGATTCCTGATATTCCTTGGTTTACTGTTGATGAAGGTGTTTATAGGCTCGGGGAAATGGGAATGTTGAAGTTGATTTTCCAGATAAAACCTAATTCCCCTTGTTGAGGGACCACCTTATGCCCAAAGCAGGCTGTAAAAAGGTAACCCAACAAATGGTTTGTTTATAGAAGAGGGTCTGGCCGAAACCTTCCTACCAAGGTCAGAGATACTTTTACCCAAATTCCGTTTCCAGAGTTAAAACCTTTACTGAAAAGACAAGGTTAATTATTAACCACAACCTATATTTTGTCTGTTCTGTTCCTAATTCAAGAATGCTTTGTCTTTTCCTTTACAAGTCTTGCCTACACAGCAGTGTATCCATAGCAACTCCACCTAGTCCCTGCACATAGCCCCTTTACCTCAAAATAATTATGAGGCCACCAATACATATCGACAGCTCTGGGTGTTCAGGGTCTGTGCTTGTTCACCCTTGCTTGAAAGAGCATTGGTCATCCTGGCTCCCTTTATCTCTGCCTCTTCAACTGTGTAACTAAGTCCGTCTTCTTGCCATGTGACATGGCATTGGGCAGGAGATTGGAACCCACTACAGGGGTTGCTGATATCCCCTCATGAAGAAGATCCAGTAATGTGCTCTTCATTAATACCTTAAGAAACAGATTTATAAGGTGAACATCTGCATTCTTAAAAAGCCCCACAATTGTTTTCTGTACTCCAGACCTTATAGTAGTCATTGAGTTGGGAAACATAAAAGCAGTGGGTCTAGTTGGATCCCAGAGTGGCTGGGACATTTTAGGAACATTTAAATAATAACAAGCCCTCCGATCTATGAACGTAGGATATCTTCTCATTTATTTGTACATACTTTAATTTCATTCATCAGTGTTTTGTAGCTTTCACTATACACGTCTTTAACTTTATTAGTTGCATTTATTTATGAGTATTTTATTTCTTTTGATGCGACTGTATATGCAATTGGTCTCCTAATTTCCATATACTTTGTTATTAGTATATGTGTTTTGCATGCTGCTTTAAATATTTTCTCTTTAACTTTTGACAATTTGAATGGTGCAGATTTGTTTGGGTTTATCTTATTTTAGGTCACTTGGGCCTCCTGAATCTGAATGCTCATTTCCTTTCCTAGATTTGAGGATTTTCCAGCTAATGGCTCCCTCATAGTTGTATGATGCTATACCCCCCAGGATGGGAGTTATGGAACAAGGGTGTTTATGCCTTTTCTGTCAGTCTTGGTGTGACTACATCCACCCTTGCCAGTGTGCAGGATCCTTTCTACCCCTTTTGGAGTTTCTCACGATAGGAGTTCATCTCTGTGTTCCTTCTGATTTGGAGTATGTATGGGGTGGAAAAAGAGTCCACTTCTTCCCATTCTGCCACATGTACCAACCTCATTTAATTTTTTAAAATAGATATCTGAAAGTCACTACTAACTGGAAAGTATAGTAAAAGTTCCCAACTGGTATAATAAGTGAGAGATTTAGATAAAGAAGAGGAAAGAAAATAACACAAAGATGGTTTTATAGGAGGTAGCTATAGATGAAGAAATGTTCACCAGGTTAGACAAGGTGTCAGAGTTTTATATGCTCACAACTTGGAACCAGTCAGAGCTTAGCTCTCCAGTTCCAGATAACTTCAGGTGATTTGTTACAGCTCTGAGAACTTTAGTTGCATCAAGATTATTGGTTTCATTTTTTTCTTTTTCAAAAATTAGTTTTATTGGCATATTTCAAGATATACACATAATGTTCACATTCATCCTTGTATATCTTCATTCTTCTTTTTCCCCATTCTTTCCCCTCTTCAGCCTCTCTTCCCCTCCCCATTTACAAAAGTTTCATTTCCATTTTCCCCGTCTATTCTTTTTTTTTCTTTTCCCTCTCTTCCTTTCCCCATTCCCATTCCCTTACTCCCTTTCTCCTTTGAACATTTCCTTCCTATTTTCCAAACTCTATTTCTTATCTTCCCAAAATAATTAAAAACATCATACCACAGCAATATATGTACACCCATGTTGATAGTGGCACAGTTTGTAATAGTTAAGTCTTGGAAAAAGCCCAAATGCCCATCAACCAATGAATGGATAAAGATGTGATTTTTTTTGTATACAATAGAGTACTATTCTGCCATAAAGAATAATAAACTTGAGATATTTGTAGGTAAATGGGTGACCTTGAGTCCATACTCTTAAGTGAAATAAACTGGACATACATGTTTAACTTATTGTTTCTCTGGTGTGAGAAGCTGAAATGGTAATTAAGGACCAAAATAATAGATTTTGGAAAATAGGGAGATTTTTGGTTTTAAAAGTTTTTTACACATACCATAACATGATTACAAATATGAAATTAGTCTTTTTAAATTTTGTTTCCAAGTTATTTTTTATTTTATCTTTGTTGCTTTTGGAATATGAAAAACCTATGAACATTCTCTATATCCATTGAAATAAATTTAGTTTATTGAAATTTAAAATAAGTCCAAGAATCAGTGATTTGATTTTTTAAGTTTCTTTATAAAAATCACAGTTGACATTGAAAAGAAAGTGAACTATTTTTATATTTGGTTCTGTTGTAATTCCAAAAAATAATTATTTTAATAGATTTCCATAATTGACTGTTGGAAAAGATTATAAAATTTTAAGTCAGGCATGTTTTCAACTTCTTAGTTATTTGTGAACATTTTGCCACCTACTTACCATTAGTATTTCTTTTTTTTCTTTCTTTTTTTTTGGTACTGGCAATTGAACTTGGGATCTTGCACTTGCAAGGCAGGTTGCAGAACCACTGAGCTAAATCCCCAGCCCTACCTACCACATTCTAATAAAATAATCAGTTGTTTGTGTTCGGTCAATATTACCTGCAAAAACTAATGGTTATAATTAGTAACAACTTAGTTCTCTTTAATTTAATATTTTGAATATTTGTTTAATGTGTATAAAGATAAAATATAATTATGTATGTGAAATAACTCTTTGAATAGTGTTTGTATAGTTTTATGAGGTATATATGTCATGATTATTATGACTCTTTATAGTTTAACACTATTTTGAAAATAAAGGATGCCCTGGAATTCCTATGTATTCTATTATGCATCCAAATTTATTCCTCAGCTTTTCTGTCTCCTTTTATCTCTATTGTTATTTTTGTGAAGCTTGAGGGTCCACAAGACTAGTCTATTTTTAACATCTAAGTTGGTATTGAAACTGTGTCCCCTTCTGACATCAACTATAAGTCTGGGTACCTCTGAGACAATGTTCATGTTTGATAATTTGTTAAAAGAATCACAAAATTTACCATTTTACTCCTAAATTAAAATCAACCAAAGGAAGAGGTTCAGAAGACAGAGTTAAGGAGAATCCCAAGGACTGATCTCATTGTCCTCTGCCAGGGGAACTGTGAGGATAATGTTTTCTTCTATCTAATCTGTGCTATAAACACCTAGATTTGAATGAACTAGGCTTTGCTATCTAAATTTTTTGATTGCACCTCAGTCAAAACTCATTTGGGTGACTACGTGTTACACGGCTATGGTTTGTGTCCTTTCCAGAGGTTCAGCTGATTGTATGTGGCCCAGGTCACTTCACTAGAAAATACACTTTTATCACAGATCATGTAACATAAGTCAAAGATCTCAGGTCAACAAGGACCTTTTTATTTTTATTTATTTTTTAAATCAGGAAGGACATTCCAAAGCCTATGAGGTCAACTTTTTTAACTGTTCAGGAGCAAAGGCCAATTTTTCTCTTAAATATGGCTCATTCTTAAGTGCACATGTCCCAAGTTCAAGGCAACATCACTTCACTTCCAGTTACTTTAAAAAGTTAAAAACTTCCCTATTTCCCTCTTATACTCCCTAACATCCACTTTCCACCAAAAAGTCAGAAAGGCAAAATGAATAATTCCCCCTCTTTTGAAATGCTATGGTATAAAGTAATAGTAGAATGAACACGTCTAGACATGTAATATACAACATTGGACTAGAAGTTATAAAATTCTTCTGTACATGGGGGAAATCTTATCTTCAAAAGTTACTACCATGTTGAAAGAAGTAAGGTAGTTACTAACATTTAACAAATCTCCAAGGCTTTCAAGTGAAAAAATGTAGTAACAGCTTTTAATTATGCTAAGAATAAAATCCAAACTCCTTTCCGTGGCCTTCAAATTGACTGTGATCATTGAGGGTGCACATAATAAAAGGACATATCTACTTGTTACAGTCCTGTCCCAGAAGCCTCAAGTATTTCACACTTTTGATTCTATCCTTTCTTCTGTTTCTGTAAACCTTCAAGCTATGCTAGGGCTAAAACCTTTGCATTTTCTACTCCCTTCTTGGGGACATTTTTGGGTGGCTAATGTATTTTTTACCCAAAGATTAGATTCAATATTATCTCCTCATAAAGATCTTTCTCTCTGTCTGTAGTAGTTTTCTTCTTTTAGTCATTGTGCATCATATTACTGTGTTCTATTCTTGAAACACTCATGCACAATATTGTTATGTTTGCTTTCTTAATATCTAATATCTGCCATTGTCCACTAGAATCAAGTAATAGTGTTTTATTTTGTTTTGTTTTGTCTTTTGCTACAAAGAAAGGTGGCACCTAACATTTACTCAGTAAATATTTGATAATTGCATGGCTGCCTCACTAGATCTTGTCTAACTTTTACTTTCTTGGTATTGATCTAGTTCTTTTCATTCTGGGGCATTTAATGAAGACAGTGTTTTGAACCATATCATATATTTTCAGTGGCATATTAGATTCTATGGTATTATATCTGTCAAAATTATAAAGGCAATAGTCATTTAAATACATACATATAAGCAAAAATGTGTATATTTCACATCTGCTGAATATATTAAGCCTAAATATCCAGTGATACTTAAAGGATACCAAAGAGTCTAACCATTGAAATAAAGCATCTCTACAAAGAAAGTCTCATAGTATTGGATTTCAAATGTCATGTTTTCCTAATACATTCTAAGAATTTATTGTTTTGGTTCAGCTTATTTATTTCCTAGGATACTGTCTGCTTAGCTATAGACACTGTTGCCTTTTCTCTCTGTACATTTAAAGTGATATCTTTGATAGGTGTTACAGGTTCACTGAAAGCAGAACAGAAGGATGCCTTCCACTGTGTTTGGTCACTGGATGGAGAGTCGTAGCATGTGTGATTTCAGCAAATGTTGAGATGTGCAGAGAAGAATGCAGTCTACTTTTTATGACAGTTGCAGCACATGCCATCTGTCTTTATAAGATTTTTTTTTCTTTATTAACTGTCAGTCAATTAAATGTCATAGATTCTCCCCACAGATTTTCTTCATTGTTATTTCATTGGAGCTTAAGTCAAACGGGTGAAGAGCCTACCTTTACAATCATTAAAGGAATTTTTAAAAGTTAAGAGTTTGAGAACACAGTTATTACAATGTATTTTGTTGGTTCATCATTAGCCTTCTAAAAGCAATTTATTCTTGGTTTGATAATTGAACTATGGTAGTTTTATAAAATAATGCTCTTCAATAAATAATTTAAAATATATGAAGGAAGATGTTTTTAATGAACTTTCATAAGCCATTAGTTTTAATGTAAAGAAGTTGATACTGTTAAAAAAGCGAGAAATGAGTTAAGAATTCACAGTATATCTTATTTGTAATATTGTTCTAAAACTTCCCCATCAAGGCATGCAGTTCCATAAGTATTAATTTAGAAGCTCAAAATTGTTCCTTATCCCTATTGAAGACAAAACATTATCTTTCTGATAGAGTCACTAATCAATACTTTCTCTCCTGCTGTCTTATAATCTGGCCATATTTTAACAAGCTATAGTGTATTGCAAAGCAGACTTCTCCTTTCCTATGCCACATTCTCCACATAATGTTTGTCTGATTTTTTCGAAATCAACTTTACTATACAATCTTGTCACTTTTGTAAATAATTTCATTGCTATTTTGGTCTTTTGATCTTTAAAAGGTACTTCTCCTTTGCCCTTCATTCCCTGCTCTTCCTTCATAGCTAGAAAATCTTATTAGATCTTCTCCATGTGTTTTAGGTCTGTTCCTCCCTCTCTAATCTCCTGATGCTCATTGCAGAAAGGTGCTAGCTTATTTCATAAAACACCCATATAAGTTTACTTTATTGGCCGAATAGACACAGCATTGCATTAAACAGACATAATATAACTCCTTTGCTCAAACATTTACCATTTAATCTGACTCCACTTATTGTTACTCATTTTACCTTATTTTCATATGAACTCTGCACTCAAACTCAAGTTGAGAGCCTCACTGTCTTCTTTTCCCCTCTCTTCCTTACAGTTACCTTCCTGCCATGAGTTCTATTCCTGGTCCAACTGTCCTGATTTTTTTTAGCATAATCCTGTTTTCATTTTTTTCCTTTGAAAGCTCTATATTTTTATAAAACCCTCAATCCTTCCAAAAGGAAACTTTTTTTTTCATCCTACCTACTGTCCTCTTTCAAAGAGTAGACTTTCATAAACTAGATCTACTGTGTTGTAGGTATTTTGCTAAATTCTAGGGATATAAGAATGAATAAAATATTTCTCCCTTAGTTTAGACTCTATAGATGAGATGCATAACTATAATATGATCTACATTGTAATACAGTAAATATGAGAGACACCTTGCTAAACATAAGGATTCAGAGAGGGACATAGAAACATGATTAGGAGCTCGGTAAGTGTGGCTGCATTCTGAAAAGAATGAATTCTGGTCAACTCAAGGGAACAGTTGACATTAAGGCTAGAAGACAAAATTAAGTGTGTATTATATAGCATTAGTAGATTTTTATAGTGTGTTTACAAGTAGTGTGGAAATATATGAGTAAAGAATGATGCATTCTAAAAATATATCATGTTAGCAAGAGCTATATTTGTCTGGCTGTGCAATTTGGAATTTACAGTGGGACAAATGACCGTTCTTTGCTAAATTGTGAAAAAGGAAGCAAGATGATAATATTTAGAAAAGTCACTTTATATAACATAGATTAATATGGTAAAACAGTCCAAAATAAGACAAGATGAAAGAACATCAATGCTTTTTTTTAATATCTTCTTGTGTAAAATATTCTCTCAATGTCTTCCTATACCCTTTAAAAAATTTTATGTATTAGGCAAGACTTGATAATTTCTTAGTTTTTCCAAGTCCTTTTCTTACCCTTCTAATTCTCACTGAGCTCTTGCTTTGGTGGTCCAATTGTACCCTCTTTTCATCAAGCTGTTACCCTCTTAATTCTCATAAATTATTCTAGTCTCCCAGACTCGAATTCAATTTCAACTAATTGAAAGCATAGATTGTTTATCTCTTAGTGTTGGTCAGCTTTCCTCTTGCTAGGAAAAAAATACCCAATACCAGAAATTTAAAGAAGTACAAGTTGAGTTTGGCTTGTGGTTTCAGAGGTTTTAATCCATGATGGGCTGCTTCCCATTTGGAAACATCATGGCAGAAAGGTGTGGCAGAGCAGAGCTACTTACTTCTGGGTAACCTGGAAACGGAGCACTGGGAAAGAGCTTGAGCAAAAGGTGAACACTCCAAAGATGTAGCCCAAAAGACTCCCTCTGACCTGGCCCCTCCTCTCAGCCATACAGTCAGCTATGAATATAAATGGATTAATAATCCAAGGATGAGTGTAGCCACCCCATAATCCAGTCACCTCTCCAGGGCTCGCTTAACCCAGTCAGTAGACAGTTAAGAGCACCTGGCACATCTATCCTTAGTAAGAACAAAGAAAACAATTAAGGTTAAATTTGCATTTTGTGTTTATATTTTTATTGGGGGGATGTTACCATTTATTCACAGATTTAGTTTTCACTTATATATAATTTTAAATCTTTTGGGACCCCAATTTTATGTAGTGAAGATGCTATGAAAAGAAAATTACATTTGAGAACTGGCTGCTTAACTGCAGCTTCATATTTTCAATTTCTACTTTATCTACTAAAGATCCAATAATAGAATAGGGGGTAATTTAAGATTGAATGTAAAGTTATAAATTCCCAATAATGAATGTCAACATCTTGTATACCTAAAATATGCCAATAAAATTAATTAATTAAAAATAAAATGTCTAATTTTATTTTCTAATGAAAGAAATACATTTAATGAAATATGCAATTAAAAAAGGATCGGATGCTAGAAATATGCCTTCCTTTTCTAATTTTTAAACTGTGTGCATATTTTCTCATTTGCTTCCTCTTTCCACCTTCTAGTCTCTTTCTTTTGTGTGAATGGAATGGAGGGAGGATACTGGAAAGACATGTACTCATCTGAATTGAAGAGGCTGGGCAGCATGAGATCTGTACAATACTTGGGGATTTTCTTGCCAAGTTGAGGGTCATATGTTCAATGTTGTTACTCTAAATATAATCAAATCTACATAGCAGGATTGCAGTGAGGACTCAAATTGGGAATACCTAGATGTTAGTCCTATGTACACTAGGTATAGGTATTATTATTGTTATTAACCTCTATCATAAAAATCAGATCAAATTTGGGAAAATTGAGAGTTATGACTTGTCAAGTTGTGCTTATAACTGTATTTACATATGACATTGATTATTCCCTATGTGGTAAGGCATTATCACCAGGGTTTTGAGAAAATGTGCAAAAGGGAATTTAATAGACTTTCAAATGTATCTCCTTTGCTCCACCTTTTTTAACACTTGTTATTGGCTTTCCTCTTATAGATTCAGCACTTTCATATTTCATATTGCTTTGTTTCCACTTTGCCAAAAAAAAAATTTTGGGGGGGATACCCGGGATCGAAGCTTTGTTTGAAGACTGCAGTATTTTATTCCTCATATATATTTCTCCTACCTAGAGCTAAGTCAGAATATTTTTCTGAGCCTGTCTGTGTAGTAATATGCCAGAATTAGGCAAAAATAATTAAGTTAAAGAGTAAATAGAAACTTCTTCTTCTTTTCTGTAAGATAAATGCTATTTTGAAAGTGGAACTTTGTTATATGTATTGTTATATATATATATATGTATAATTTATATGTATAACATATAAATTGTTAATTGTTACATAAGTTTTAGAAGAAATGCTTTACATTTTTATCTCATCTGTATCCATTACTCTCATTTACCTATTTAAATTATGTCATTATTAAAAAAATCTAGCCTTAAATAATATTAGTAATTTTTTCTGGCTTTTAAAAAAGTTTTCTCCTTGATTTAAATGTCATGTTCCATAAAGTTTGGTATTTTTTATAACAGCAGGTGATTTTTCCACTTTTTTTAAATTTATTATAAAGATTCAGTATAGTGGTTTGTGTTAGTATTTATTTAAACAAATGCCTCTTCACTTGAATTTTAAGAATGTATGTTTTTCTGTTTGGTTCACAATTCAGCCACTTAACTTATGAGGTATGTTAGTTAAGTCCATTTTATCTTTTCAGTTAGATATATTAAGATTAACTGTGATTGTTTAAAATTAAAAGAGTAAAAGTAACAGGATTTCAGAAACTTCCAAACCTTAGAATTGCAGACTTCAGAATATTATTAATAAATTTTGTAAGATCGTTTATTTTTTTCCCACACATCATGCTTCTTTTTAAACAGGTGATCAAATGGTCTGGATTGGATACTATAGCATAGTGTATAACCTGGTGAAAATGTCCTGGGAACGTCAGGGCGATTTGGAGCAGGATGGACTTGGAAACGTGATTTGGCAAACGTTACAAAAAACAAAGGATTATGAGAAAGATACACGTATCCTAAATGCAATAAATATTGCCCAGGTAAGTTAAAAAAAAAACCTGTTCAACAAATTGGTACTTATATCAGGAATCAGGCTGTCCGTGTCTGTAAAAAGAGGCATGTTCTTGTTTGGTGTTAATGACCCACCACTGAGAATATTATTGTTAAATTTAACACTGACCTATTTTTGCTTAGCAGGCTAGGCTCTAGCAGGAAAACAGATCTCCAAAACTTTAGCAGAAACAATAAGCTTAATAAATATAGGGAAAATAAACTTCAACAAGCAACGATTCCTACACAGAATTCCATTTTGGTGGAAAGTTCTCACAGACATAGTAGGTACTCTAGATTGACGTAAGACAGGAATCCCCTATTTTCTCTTTTTCGAAAAGTTGATGAAGAAGCTTGGAAAGTAATGGAAGTTTTAATGAGCAAAGCACACACCTTTAATTCAAGATCATTACTGGTATGGACAGCGGGACAGATGTGCACAGCCACTGGCACCTTCCTGCTAACATTGGTCAGACAGGCAGACTGTGGCTGAGACTCAAAGCACAGGCATAAGACATTTCTCAGTGGCTTAGCTTCTAATGGGTGTGAAGAATCCAGAGATCTGTGCTTATTCTTGAGTGTTTCTACCTTTCCAAAGTTCAGTGGGCAGAAGAACCAGGAAAGCTAAGCAGCCATGGCACAACCCTGCACTCAACACAGAAAATAAATAGGTAAAGGTAAAAGTTGCCATCAGTTTAGTTTCAGGACTCTTCTCTTTGCAGCCTGTTTGATAATTGCATTGGCTAATAGAACATGTACCACCTAGCATTTTAAATTACAATTGAAAAGTTTAAAGCTGGGTGTGGTGGCACATGCCTGTAATACCAGCACTGGGGAGGCTGAGGCAGGAGGATCACTGTGAGTTCGAGACCAGCCTGGGCTACATAGTGAGTTCCAGGTCAGTCTCAAGTACATAGTGAGACCCTGTCTCAAAAAACCAAAACAAAACAAAGAAAAAAAAAAAGCTTAAATTTACCAAGTAGGACCCAACATTATTCTACTTGTATGATATGGTAATGATATACTAAACAAATACCTCATTTAAACATGTAGACACAAAAACGCTTGTTTTTTAAATTTAAATTTATTTTTATCTGCTATATAAAAATTTACAATTTATATATGACTGTGGAAGAAGTGATGTTTCAAGACATGTATTCACTGCATGATGTTTAAAATGTGTCTATCTCTTCAAACTCTATCATTTCTTTATGATGAAACCATTCAAAATCCTTTCTTCTTTCTTTTTGAAATATGCAGTACATTAGTGTTGTCTATAGTCACCCTGCTGTGCAACAGCACCCTGGAGTTTCTTGGTATGTAACTGGAACTTATTGTCTAAACTTTCTCCAACCTTGCTCCACCCCAGCATTAGGTATATTTGTTTTGTTTTGTTTTGTTTTGTTTTTGGTACTGGGGCTCAAACTCGGGTCCTTGTGCTTGTGAGACAGGCGGCAGAACCACTGAGCTAAATCCCCAGCCCCCCAGCATTAGTTTTGTTCAATGCAGAATTCCAGTACATACTAGTACATATTGTAGGTGTCTAACATTTGTGTTTGATTGTGTTTATGATGAAATAAAATATTTTTAAAAAGCAATAATTAAATTATTATCTTGAAGATTTTAAAACATTAAAAGTAGCAAAAATGAATACAATCTGGAAATAAATTGGAAATTAAAACACACTGTGACAAATAAATATTAGTAATAGGAAGAAATTAATTAGCCCATTTATAAGCACATAGAAGATAGAAAAGTTTAATGATGGAAAGCATACAACATAGGCCTAGATTGCCTGCCTTCAAAGTGGCAGATGTACTATATAGCAGCTAAGTGACCTTGAGTATATTTGTCCTTCAGTTTCCTTCACTGAAAATGAAGATAATTAATACATAATGTGTAGCAATGTGATGTATAAGAGAGTTAATGTTATAAATCACTTAACATTTTTGCTAAAGAAAAAAGTCACAGAGGTAAAAGTTGTTACACTCTGAAGTATATTACTTCTTAATGTTTCAAAAGTTATGATTTAGTATTATGTCACTATAATGAAACCTCAGGAGGTGGGAAAATTTGCTTTTAAGCAGAAACTACCAACAGTGAATGTTGATGAATCTCAGATGAAGTAAAAAAAAAAACAACTGCAAAATGCTTTGAGTCAATAAGTAGGCTACTATGTAAGCTAGTGAAATTCATTGTTTTTTTGTGCTGACTTCTGTCTGGTTTTTCTTACTGGGCAGTCTTCAAGTCTTCATGAAATCACTGGACTCTGGGCTTGGAAAAAGTTTGCTGCATTCATGGGTCAAACATGATGTGAGAATAACCACCTGGTTTTATTCATCTGTTTCCAAAATAGTTGAGGGAAAACTTGGTTTATATGGATATGGCTTTTATAGTGCTGAATTAGTTTTAGGTGTAAAAATGACTGGAATTCTATGTGTAAAAGCTCTCATGGTCCTTCAAGTTTCTATCTTTTTTTTTCCTTTTTATTGAGTTTATTGGTACAATCTAGGTATACAGTACAGTTACATTCATTACTGGGATCTGGTACCTTCACATGACAGGTCTTGGTTCTCATTTTTTCCCCTTTTCCCTGCCCTCCCTTCGCCCCCCTCTTCCCCTCCCCATTTACAAACACTTTATTTCCATTTTTTCATTTTCTCCAATTTTTTTTCTTTTCCCTTATTCCCTTTCCCCTACCCTTCCCACTTTCCCTACACCTTTAGCCCTTTTCTTCCTATTTCACACTATTAATTATCCCATTAGGCTCTTGTGTGCTATTATAGTTTTTCACACCAGAGAGACTATTCGGTATTTACACATGTGTGACTTTTATTTCACTTAAGAGTATATCCTCAATATGTATCCATTTTCCTAGGAATGACTCTAATTTCTCATTCTTTATGGCTGAGTAGTATTCCATTTTATAGAAAAACCACATCTTCTTTATCCAGTTTCCAACTGATGGGCAAATGGGCTGTTTCCAAATTTTAGCTATTACAAACTGTGCCGTTATAAACATGGGTGTGCATATATCACTGTGGTATGATTCTTTTAATTCTTTTGGAAAGATATCCAGCAGAGGGATGGCTGGGTCAAATGGAACCTCTAGTCCCAGCTCTTTGAGGTATCTCCATATTGATTTCCATAGTGATTGCACCAGTCTGTACTCCCACCAACAATGGAGAAGGGTTCCTTTCTCCCCACAACCCCGCCAACATTTGTTATTATGTAATTTCTTGATAGCAGCCATTCTTTGTGGGGTGAGGTGGAATCTCAGTGTTGTTTCTATCTTTGGGCACTGAGAACAGGCAGCCATGCTGATCCCTGCTGTGCTGCACTCTGGCTCTGTACTGACCAGGAGGGAGGAGCTGGTTTTGGGGAACATTCACTCACTGTTCTGCTTTGGTCTGGTTCTTTTTGAAGATATTTGTAAGTATGCTGAGCAAGCATTCTAATTAGCGCGGATAAACATGTTTTGTTGTTGTTTCACAACTTTCTTATTAGTAGTGAATTAATTCATTTTCAAAATGTCTAAATTTGTATAATAGATTAGCTAGCCTAGCTTGTGTTTTTGGTTTAATATTTTTTGGCATTAGACAATATAAGTGGCAAATCTCATCTCATCCACATTAAAGCCTTTTTCCTTAAAATTAAAAATATATTTAAAAGCTGCTTGATTTTTCTAATTGTGATACACATATATATGTATATATTTACATTAAAATAAAATCATTATGAAACTAGCTATTAAATTTATAAATTAGCTCTTTATTCATAAAATTCAAATATGACTTTTCACTGATAATTTATCCATATGACATTTTGTAATATTTCAAAATTTCATTCTTTCTATTCTTTATATCACATTTTAAAGCAGGTTAATTTGTTGTGATTCTAAAGTACACCTTTTCTGTCATTGAAAATTCTGATTCTAGATTTCACAGATACAATTATGTAAATGTTTCCAATGACCCACTTTCAAATAAGAAAGCCAATTTTTTGACCAATTTCTAATGGACAAAGAAGATGACATGTATTCTTTTACTTGAACCTTATTAGTTTTTTTGTTGCTTCTATGATTCTTTCAATCATTTATATTTTTCTCCTATCTTATATCTACTTTTATATGATACCTCAAATCTCTAATGGATTATACTAGAACTAAAGCAAATTCAAATTTGTTACTTCTATAATTAGAATTCTATTTATAAATATGCCAGTGTTCAGGGCTAATCATTTGGTATAAGATGTTCTTCTTTCCTCAAAATTTTAGTAAATATCTATAGATAATTACATTTGAAATTCATAAGTCAATCAGACATAGCAAATGTATTTTAGATATTAAATGTAAGTAAAAATCTCATTAGTTAAGCATTCAGAGCTGAGAATAAAGGAATAAGTAAAACCATAACTATTATATGTGCTAATTAGTTTTCAGTGCTCAGAAGACTTCTAAAGACAATTTTCATTCATTTTAAATAGAAAGTAAGTGAGAAAGGCAAGTTGTCCTCAGAGGAAAAAAAATCTAAGAAGTTTCTACAAGCAAGTATATTGATTTAGGCACAGTACATATTTAATATGAGAAATAAGCTTAATTTGCATTAGTTTGACTGAAAGACAATTTATTGTAGACCTCTAGATTTTATATAAATCTTAGCTAAAAGTAGATCTAATATCAGATTGACAAATCCTGCTTATGTCATATTTGTTTGGCTTCTTTCAGTTAAGCTTATGTTTGTTAGATTCATTGATATTTTGTGTAGCAAAGTTAATTGCTGCATAGACTTTCATTATATCAGTATATAATTATTTATATATTTCATCCTTGATACATAGGTGGGTTGTTTTTAATTTGAAGCCATTACAACTAATTTTACCCTAAGAATTTTTCTACATATCTCCTGGTGTAAAAATTTTCACATTCCAGGTTGATTCACAGAAATAGCTGATATTCAGATTTTTTTTTTTTCCTACTGACAGTTTTACATGGCTAGACTAGATTTGGGTATTGTAGAATTGAACAAATAAGTTGTAAAAAGTATATATTCAGCCTTAGATAATGCGAACATGTATGGAAATTCTTATTGCTTCACATCTGTTAGTGTCTGAGAATTTTATGTGTATGTATTTTGGAGATGGTTGTGTATGAAGGTTTCTGTTTAGAGACACCAATACTTTTACTGCATTATGTAACTGATGTTCTTCAGGCTTACCAATATATATTCACATTTCTTTCCTTACTCTTCTTCCTTAATTCCCTGGCCCTCTAAATGGGATTATTTTTCTCCTGCTTCAGGAAAACCATTTCTTATTCTTTTAGTGGGATCCTCCTGTTGGTAAATTTTTATCCATTATCATTCATTTTGAAAAGTTTTCTATTCAGTTTATTTTTGAAGAATAGTTTTATTGGCTAAGACTTCTATGTTGACATAGATAAGACATACATGTAAGTGTCTACTCTTCTAGCTAGTATTTTTTTCTTCATCATTTTGGTGACTTGGCAGAAAATATTTTTCTGCATTTATTATGACCTGGTATATTTCTAAGGTTAAGTGGCATATTAATATGTCCATTTATTTATTTTTGGTATGGGGATCGAACTCGGGACCTTGTGCTGGTGAAGCGGGTGGTGGGACTGAGCTAAATCCCCGGCCCCATACTAGAATTTAGAAATAGTAGTCTATTCTAACTCGCTTAAATTCTTCACACCTAATTATTCAAAATGGCTATTCAGAAACCAGCTGGCATCAGTTTGGGTCTAACCTTTATCTCAGTGTTCTCTGCACTTATGATTCATATTCTACTTTTTCTATGTGATCTTCTAAATTTCCTGAATTACATAGGTAAACTACTCACCTTTTATGCTTAATTTCCCTGAATTAAAAAAGCACACATTTTTGTAAGATTTAAAAACTGCCTCCTTGAGTTAATAAAAAATGGCAACTTAGCATAAATTCAGTAACAAATACCACATATACAAGTAAGATAAGCCAACATGTTTAAAAAGAAAGAACACACTGTGTCTTTATTTCATACAAAATATTAAAAGTGCATTTTCTTAGACTAGTCTGAATATTTTCTATGCAAGTTATCTTCATAAATGTGCTTAACTTTACAATAACATGTTACTGCAATTAACTCAAGGTTTCTTTTGCACTCTCTATACTTTTTTGGCACTATCATAATGATTTAGTATATACAATAATGCAACTTCAAATGTTAGGTATTTGTTTCTATATGTTCTTAAATTCCTCATTAACATGCTAATTCTCAAATTCTATCAAGCCAGTTTATAGTATTGTCCTATGATACCTCTTAAGAATAGTTATATGGTATAAACTTGTTAGAAGACACCTTTATTTATGGTACTGGGGATCAAACTCTGGTCCTTGCACTTGTGAAGCAGGCCGAACCACTGAGCTAAATCTCTGGGCCTGAAGAAACCTTTGTAAGTATTTACAGACTTAGTGCTTGGGAACTCTCTCATTACTCCATATAAATAGAAAGCACTTAAAAAAATCAGAGATATAGTGAAGGTTCATGTCTCAGGAAGTTTGATGTAAAATATGTATTCCATTCTTATTTCAGTTATTACAAATGACAGTGTTTATACCACAACCTTTTTATTTTCTTATAATTCTTTGCTGCCAAAACTGTTCCTCGTGTAAGGTAAAAGTGCATTTATATTACCTACACAGACAAGAGTGTTAATTATAAATTTCTGTATATCATATGGAGGGAGGAGTTATTTTAAACAGATTAAATATGTTTTAATGTTCATGGAAATAGGCAGGAATTTTGGGTTTATGTGCTTTAAAATAAATATGTAGTTCATGTTATATTTTTAAACTTAATGACAAAATGTTATATTCAATACCTCAATTTATCTCGATTGGTAAATTGATTATTAACTACATTAAAATATATACTTTCATATCTTATATTTCATATCCTATCATCTATGATTCTTTTATATCTGTTTATATAATTGGATGCTTGTGGAAGTAAGTTGGAGAGGAGGTGAGACATTTGATAAGAATATTTGAAGTGAAAAACCATTCTGAATAGATCCTGAAACATGAGCCCCTCATGTGACAAATTCAATATAAACTCAACTGTTGCCTGAGTATTTGGGAAAGAAATAAAAACTGGCATATACTCACAGTGGCATAATAAACAAATGTTAATTGATGTGCTTTGTTTGAAATATTTCCAGGGAGACTTGCAGTGAGCAAGGTTTTCCTGTATAGGCAATTCAGCAGCATATGTTGGCACATGCAGGAAAAGTCATTATGTGTAAGTGCTTTCTGCCATCTGGCATATGACCTAAAATATCAAAAAGAAATATGTACAGCTGAAATGCATTTGTGACTTTATTCAGAGTACCTTTGACTCATCAGGTAAAGCTCTTTGTGGTTAACTTTTTGTGGTGAGGTGGTTAAAATAAAATTTGTTTTTATTCTTTTTTTTTTTTTTGGTACCAGGGATTGAACTCGGGTCCTTGCGCTTGCAAGGCAGGCCCCCAAACTGCCGAGCTAAATCCCCAGCCCCTATTTGTTTTTATTCTTTTTTTTTTTTTGGTACCAGGGATTGAACTCGGGTCCTTGCGCTTGCAAGGCAGGCCCCCAAACTGCCGAGCTAAATCCCCAGCCCCTATTTGTTTTTATTCTTTTTTTTTTTTTGGTACCAGGGATTGAACTCGGGTCCTTGCGCTTGCAAGGCAGGCCACCAAACTGCTGAGCTAAATCCCCAGCCCCTATTTGTTTTTATTCTTAATGATATTTCTCATACTCCCAGTGTACTTTCCAGAGAAGGAAAACAGAAAAAAAAAAAAAAAAAGACATGAATAGTCTACATTTTCTCATCACTTGGTTTTCTCCTCCTTCCTGTGTGGTTTTTCTTCTGACATCAGTGGAAATTCTAGGTGTAGAAAAGAAGGTGTGCTTTAAATATTTGTCAATAGAATGCCAAAGTAACAAATACTGTTTTAAGACAATAAAAATGTTATTTGTAGAGCCTTTACATTACATCAGGCACTGTGCTGGGTATCTTATATACATTAACTCTTAGGTGCCACAGCTCTCCTACAGTCATCATCACACATGTACATCAAAGATGTGAGTCTCAACGAGATAAAATATTGGGCTGGTGGTGGCTGGACTGTGAATGAGCGCTTCCCAAAGATTCTGCCGTTTCTTCTGTTTCATACTGTTTCATACTGTTCTTCTCTACTGTAAAATAGAAACAAGTAGTCACTCTTTACGAAGGACTTTTGTATGCTCGAAATGACTAGAGAATATATTCAATTTTGGTGTCTAAGATTTACAAATCTTTGAAGGGGACTACTATTATTCAAATTCAGCAGTAAGAAAGCATGCTGTAAGATGGTTAAGTGACTTGTGCAAGATTACACAACTAGTAAGTGGGAAAATGATATTCTCACTTATCTCTGTCTTTACTACATTGGTCTTTCTCAAACTTTACTGTACCTACAAGGGGAGGGCTTGAGTTATGAATTTATAATATGCTTTCAGTCATGAAAAGGACCTTAAGGAATGCAATTTTAATATTAAAGAATTAAACATGAGATATAATTCCAATTTGAGACTACCAACGAGTCACAATTTGAAATTAAAATTTTTTTTCCAAAAGCAAGTAAAATATTCCCAGCTATTCAGGAAATATTGGGAGATTTTAAAAATAGAAAAACAATAAGAAAATGGGAGGTAATTTACTATAAACTATGCTACAACTGTTAAATATTGTATTTTTTTCTCTCATGTCAAGAATAATGTTCAACTTTTGCTGTGTTTGCTATATTCTGCTAATTATTTTTGGAAAATTCAGAGCTCCAGAGAGCATTTTTTTTTATTATTGCTACTATATCTTACTTCCTTAGGAAATTCACCCTGGGCTGATTTATCCTTCTTTTTCATGCCAGCCTGCATTAATGCTGTTTTTTTTTTTTTTAACTTTTGTTATTCCCAGTACAGAAGCAAAGGGTGAGCAGGTGTTCCTGCCTGTAGTTAAAATATGTATGTGAGAGAGATATTCTTTAAAGAACAGTAGTTTTCCAATTTTAATAAGGAATGTATAGGTTGACAAGAATATTCAAAAATTGCCACGTTTATTTTTGAAAAACAGTTCTATTAGATATAAAATTTGTGTCATATTAAGAAAGGAGAAAAGTTTTAAATTGTACATTAAGTATCACAAGCAATGTATATGAAAGTGGTTTGAAAAAGTAAACAAATGCTATGCTTTCATTTGTATAAGATATTCAGTATTGAATCCATAATTCTTACGTAACTATTTTTTATTGGTTTATTTTTTCCAAAGTAACTTCATACTGGACCTAATACTATTTCTGTGATCATAGATGTTACAAATTAAGCATTATATTCTTATATTACAATCTAAAAGTAGAGTATGCATCATGGATGGGAAATATTTTTTCCTCTCTCAAATACAGTGATGCAGTTGGAAAGATAAATACCTTGAAAATTATGGGCAAAACAAGGATTTTTTTCTCCATATTTAATTAAAAATCTCATCTTTTGATGCTTGCACTGAACAAATTTTGGAGATGGCAGGATTTTAAAGAACATCTCAGTCTCTCAATTAAGAGAGTTTGAAATTTGTATTTTAATAACTTAGCCTATGCATAATGAAAGTTTCCTGAAGATTTTCATTCAAGGTATATTATTTCCACATATTAAACCATGTTTCTTGAAGTACCTCAACATAACTAGTTATTTTAAACCAAAAACCCTGTTCTTAATAACCTTAATAACCTAAGAGTTCCAGGAGGATTCTGCAGATATTCTGTAGAAAACTGCCATTTGATGAGCAGATGTAAGCTTTGGTAAGTGATATCTTTGAGTCAAGTCCCTTTACAACACTAAATATGGATTTCAGAGTTTAAAATTTGGTTCTTAATAAATGTCAAGTTTCAATAATGCAATATTAAAGAAACCCCTGAATTTTAGAGCATACACAATCATCATTAAAACATAGGGAGACTCACAGATGATGAAAATGTAAATATTTATATGTGATGGAAAGTGGAATTTGAGATGTTCATTAGCAGCCTAAATAGGGAACTTATGAATTTGAAATCTACTGTAATGTGTATTAATTAATATTTTCTTTAAATCTGCTCTCAAGATGTCACGACAGATGATATTTAGGCCTCTGACTTGTAATATATTAGAATAAGGACTTTTAAGAGGGAACATGATAACAACTGTATAATCATGATCTTATTTGATACATTTGTGAACATAGAAGTAATGATGGGGCCAAATTTGTTTGTGCGGGGCAGAGCTTGGCGAGGAGTGGATGCAAAGGCCAGAGCAGTGTGCTCTGTCCTAGGTAATCCCTGTTGGAAACTGGTATCTATCGGGCTTCTCTCTGTCTGTCAGGCCATTCATCCTACTGGGCTGTTAACCCACGCAACACTGCCAGGCAGATATTATTACCTTTATGACACTAATGAAGAAAAAGACAGAATAAAACTAAACACAAAGGCCAAGGATTTAGCTCAGTGGTTCCATAGCTGCCTGCTTCGCAAGCGCAAGTCCCGAGTTCAATCCCTGGTACAAAAGAACAACAACAACAACAACAAAACTAAACACAAAATAGGCTGGGAAAGGTTAACTATTTCTTAAGTTTGCTGTCTTATCTAGTAAATGGAAGTGCCACACTTTGTTTTAGCTCTTAAATGCTGTAGAGCCAATATTCCTTCCTGGATATTTCCTGCAGGTAAACTAATAAACACAATCTTTTATACATAAGGGAAATATTTGTTTGATATTTGAGGTTACAGTTTTATAAGTTGAAGGATTTGGCATCAGTGGGGAATGGACATTTACAGGGCTCGCAACCAAGGAATTATCATGAAAGACATGGAATGCCTTCTTTTTGTGGAGAGATTGGATTTATTGACTCTTGTCTTGGAAGGAGGAAAGCAAGTAGTCAAGTGACAAATAAGGAAAATAACAGCATCCAGATTCTGTGATATGAAGTAAGGCTACCTTTGAGGAAATTGCATTTTATCAGAAATTGTGTTGTGACAAGACATTGTTCTTGTTGGTCCATTTATTCTTTTTTTTCCTCATTGATTTTATTGGTACATTTTAGGTATACAGTACAGTTACATTCATCATTGGGATCTTGTACCTTTACAAGACAGGTTTTGGTTCTCATTTTTTCCCCATAACCCTGCCCTCCCTTCACCACTCCTCCCTTCCCTATTTACAAAAACTTTATTTCCATTTTTTCATTTTCTCTTTTTTTTCTTTTCCTTTATTTCTTTCTCCCTACCCTTCTCACTTCTCCTACTCCTTTAGCCCTTTTCTTCCTATTTCGCATTGTCAATTATACCATTAGGATCATATGTACCATAATAGTTTTTCACACCAGAGAAACTATTCGGTATTTATACTCCTAAGTGAAATAAATAAGTCACACATATATAAATACCATTTATTTATTCATTCATTACTCTCTCAGTAACACAAGGCCCTTCTTGATATCACCTTTTAAATGTTTTATTTCTTTTTTTTAATTGAGTTTATTGGTACATTTTAGGTGTAGAGTTCAGTTACATTCATTATTGGGATCTTGTACCTTTACATGACAGGTCTTGGTTCTCATTTTTTCCCCTTGTCCCTGCCCTCCCTTCACCCCCTCCTCCCCTCACCATTTACAAACACTTTATTTCCATTTTTTCATTTTCTCATATTTTTTCCTTTTCCCTTATTCCCTTTCCCCTACCCTTCCCACTTTCCCTACACCTTTAGCCCTTTTCTTCCTGTTTCACATTGTCAATTCTCTCATTAGGATCTTATGTACTATTATATTTCACACCAGAGAAACTATTCGGTATTTACACATGTGACTTATTTATTTCACTTAGGAGTATATCCTTAATATGTATCCATTTACCTATGTATGAATCTAATTTCTCATTCTTTTTGGCTGAGTAGTATTCCATTTTATAGAAAAACCACATCTTCTTTATCCAGTTTCCAACTGATGGGCAAATGAGCTGTTTCCAAGTTTTAGCTATTACAAAATGTGCCACTATAAACATAGGTGCACATATACCATTATGGTATGATTCTTTTAATTCTAAATGTTTTATTTATTAATTGATAAAAGTTTTATGTATTTGTCAAGTATATAAATATTGTATACACTTATTGATCAAAACAATATGATTTCAAAAAATATATGTATATACATATATGTGTAGTGGAATGACTAAATCAAGCTAATTAAAATGCATCACTCATCATTTTTGTTTCAGGGCATTTTAAATCCATGAACACTTTTCACAAATATAATGTATTGTTACTAAATATAGTTACCACGTCCTATGATAGATGTAGATGTTATTCCTCCCATCCAACTGAAATTTTACATTTTTTCACCAACGTATCCTCAATCTTCCAATCCCTAGCTACTGGTAACCACCATTCCACTCTTTACTTCTGTAAATCCACTTTTCTAAATTTCCGGATGCAAGTGAGATCATGCAAAATTTGTCATTCTGTGCCTGCCTTAGTTTATGCAGCCTGAAGCTTTTTGTGCTCATCCAAGTTGTTTCAAATGACAGGCTTCCCTTCTTTTTAACGGCTGAGTAGAATTCCACTCTGTGTATATACCATATTTTCTTTGTCTGTTCATTTGTCGATGGACATGGAGATCAAAGCCATATCTTTAATAGTATGAGTGGTGTTGTGGTAATTTCTTCAATATACTGATTTCATTTCTTTTGGATTTTTACCCCAAAATGGGATTGCCATATTACATGAGTTTTATTTTAAACTCCTAAAATGTTTTCTCATGTTATTCTTTCCCAGTCTCTCTGGATTTCATAGTAACCTATATTTGCTCAACTATTTTGCTCAACACTTTAACTCTTTTCCCCTAGTTTCCATAATGAGAATATACTACACTGTACTCATCATTCCACTTTCATTTCCTAATTTGACAGTCAGTCTTTTAGCAGTAACCTAATTGAGCCAAGGATGATCTTAGAATATTAAAGAGGTTAAGTTAGATGTTCATATTAAGAAAAATATTTTCAACTATATTTTCTCTGATGGGATTTATAGATATCTAAAATGAACCCTGATTGGTAATGAGCTACTTGAAGATGGATAATGTTTAAGCTTTTAAAAATGTAAATTAAAATAGACATCATCCAACTTATTTATGATAAAGTTTCTAGTACAAACATATTGAAACATTAAAAATATTGTAACACATGACATTTTACTTATATCTTCATTTATTCTTACTAATATCACCTAAAGAAAATGTACCTTTAGCCATTTAAAAAGAAGTAACTAAAACTCAGTCAAGAACATTATCAAATATAAATAGAAAATTTAAAAAATAAAGGCTGCTTAAATATTCTGGAAATTTTGGTACTCTTTTTTTGATAGAACATATTCAACTTATGTACTGAGTCATAACTTGTTATACTATTCATGTTTTTAATATCAGTAAAACAAATTTTTAAGATGAATAAAAGTCTGAATTCCAAATCATCTTCAATTTAAACTGAATAAAATACTTGGTTTCTTACAAAAGTTTTGTTATATACAAATAGTCTGTTCACTTCAATGAAAGTTTGGATTGTGCACAAAAAGTTACCTGATTTAATAAAGCATATATTAATTCAAGTGTTTGCTTCATTTCTTATTAAATAAAGTTTATGGGGCCTCCAAGTGTTGCAGACTGGTGAGGAGAGCCAGAGTCCTGTTTAGTTAGGCTGCTACCCTGCCCCAGTGCTCTGGGCCTCCAAGTGGTGCAGACCAGTGAAGAGTGGAGCAGCGTGGGTGCCCCCACCACAGCATCACCCTGGCACCCCCAGCCCCTGCCACTTGGGCTTCCTGGTTGTGCTGGTACCTGGATCTATACCTCAGAGGCACAGGGGATCATAAAGGCCATTGTCCTGAGCTTCAGAAGATAGAGGAGAAGTGAACAATAGAAAGAGGGCCTCTCAGGCTCCTTGATGAAAATTGAAGCCCATTGGAAAAGTGAAGAGAATTTCTTCAATAAAGGCTCACCAGACCACCGTCATTGGTAAGGTGGATGTATCACCACCTTCCATCAGAAACTGAACTATCTTCAGGGGAAGGGCAGCTGGAACCTTGCAGAATTCAACCCTGCAGAATGAACATCAGGGAGCTCAATTTGGGCTTTGCAGTCAGAATTCAGACTGAATCTCAGGGATCTGCTGCTGGCTTGCCGAGACTAATTGATTTAGATCTGCACACTGCTGCCCATGTTGTCTGTTATGACAGCAGAGACATACCCTGAAGGAGGCCCTTAATTTTTAGTATTTATTTTAATTTTTTTCTTTCCTCATATTTTTAAGTTTTAATTTTTATTTTTCCCACTCTTCAAATTCTTCCTTTTTTTTCTCTTTTCTTTCTCTTTCCCACACAGTCTCTCACTCTCCCACATTATTTTTCATCTCCCTTTTTGTTCCTGTTTCTGCCCTACTTCAGATTTCTTCTTACTTTTTCTTTTCTTCTTTTTCCTTCTCTCAATTGTCATTAGTTTCAAAGGAAAGTAAGTACAGTTTCCAGCTTCCCTATTGCTGTTAGGTTGTTCTATTCTTGTCTTTGTTCTTTAATTCTGTCTTTCCCTCTTGTCTTCAACAGTTTCCTAGCATTTCTGTGATCTTCCTGTGTCCTCTGGATTCACTTCTAACCTCCTGTCCTTCTACCTATCTATCCCTCTCTCTGCAACTCCTTCTAAGTCCCTGCCATGAAGGGTAAAGTTGCTACTGAAGAATTTATTCACTATAAACATATTCTGGGCTGGTCCTCGATTTTGATTTAATTCACATAGTTAAAGGTGATGGATTAATAACTATCGCAAATTGACATCTAAGCTGTACTTGATGGTGTCGTGTTGCAGATTGTATCACTTGGGCTAAGGTGTTGTGATTGATCTAATCAGTTGTCCTTCTTGGTATTATGAAAATGAGATTACTTCAGAGTCATTAGAGACTCAAAACCTAAAATTCAGATATATCTGGAAAGAACGAAATATTAACCCAGGAATTAAACCAAGGATAGTACCAACAACAAAAATAGAAATGAGAAGACATTTAAGCAAGGCACAAACACAGACTTCCAGCTCAACAAAGGCATATTCTTGGGGAAATGAGGTGGAAAATTCTGATAAGCAACCACCTGGACATCTTGAATTGATAGCACAGGAAGTAACAAGACAGATGAATAAGGCTCTAGAAAAATTCAAAACAGATGACTACAGAGATGATGAGCAGAATGAAAGACAGAAAGACATAATTAGAGACTGGAGAACAGAAACAGATACCAAAAAAAAAAAAAAAAAAAAAAAAAAAAAAAAAATTAGTTCATAAGCCATGAATGCCCAGCATAGGAAAGAAATGAAAACTATGAAGGCCCAATATAGGAAACAAATGGAATCCATGAAACAGATTTGTGCAGGTATCCAGGAGATTGAAAACTATTGAAAGTATACATAACAGACTGAGCCATTCTGAAAACAGGATATCAGATATAGAAGACAGGATAGAGATCAGTGACTATGAAAAAAAGGATCTCTTAAAAATAGTAAGGGAACATGATAAATCAGTCCAAACAGCTCCTAGATGATACAGAGAAGATTAATATATGACTGACAGGAGTCCATGAAAAAGCACAAGAAAGTACAAATGACACAAAAAATATTCATAGAATTAATGACAGCAAACTTCCCCAACAGAGGATACACATTAGACATACAGATAAGTTAGGCATATAGGACTGCAGCTAGCCATGATAAAAAAATCTACACCTAGACATATAATAATTAATATCCTGGAAACCCAACAGAAAAACAAAGTACTGCAAGCAGTTAGAAAAAAGAAACGAATCACATGCATAGGAAAACCCATCAGAATCACAGCAGACTTTTCAACACAAACCCTCAAGTCAAGGAGAGATTGGAGTGAGGTATTTCAAGCCCTAAAGAAAACAACCTCCAACCTAGACTGATGTACCCTGCAAAATTATCTTTCAAAATTGATGAGATGATAAGATAATTTCCTGACAAGGAACATCTGAGAAACTTCATGAATACCAAACCAGCTCTCCAAACAAAAGAATCAACAACTGGAATCTCATCTTACTAAAAAGCTTTTGCATCGCAAGAGAAGCCACCAACACAGCTAAGAGACAACCAACAACATGGGAAAAAATTTTTACCAGATGTTCCTCAGACACAGGTCTACTCTTTAGAATATATAAAGAACTCAAAAAAAAATTCAGACCCCCCCAACATAAAAACCCTATTCAAAAATGGGCATCTGAAATGAACAGACACTTCACTTTTCAAACAAGTAAAAGCAGCAATTAAATATATGAAAAAATGTTCAACGTCACTGGTCATTCAAGAGATGCAGGTGAAAGCAACACTGAGAGTCCACCTCACCCCAGAAAGAATGGCTCCTATGAAGAAATCAACCAATAATATGTAGGCAGGGTCGTGGGGAGAAAGGAACCCCTCTCTGTTGGTGGGAGTGTAGTGTGGTGCAACCACTGTGGAAATCAATATGGAGATACCTCAAATGAGTAGGACTAGAGGCCCCATTTGACTCAGCTATCCCTCTGCTGGGATCTTTCCAAAAGAACTAAAAGAATCATATCACAGTGATATATGCATACTCATGTTTATAGTGGTATAGTTTGTAATAGCTAAAACTTGGAAACCAGCCCAACTGCCCATCAATTGGAGACTGGATAGAGAAGATGTGGTTTTTCTATAAAATGGAGCCTTAAAGAATGAGAAACTAGAGACATTATAGGTAAATTCATACATATTGAGGCCATAATCTTAAGTGAAATAAAAAGGACACACATGAAAATACCAAATAGTTTCTCTGGTGTGAAAAGCTAGAAGTGTAAATAAGGTTCAAATTGTATAATTTATAATGTGAAATAGGAAGAAAAGTGCTAAAGGAGTAGGGGATGTGGGAAGAGTATGGGAAAGGAAAGAAGGGAAAAGTTTGAGAAAAGGAAAAAATGGAAACAGTCTCTTTAAATAGGGAAGGGTGAAGGGGGTAAAGGGAAGGCAGGGATATGGGGAAAAAAGAAAAACCAAGATACATCATGTAAATGTACATGATCCCAACGATGAATGTAGCTGTACTGTATACCTAAAAAGTACCAGTAAACTTAATGAAAAAAAACCCCAAAATTTTAAGTGCTTATTAAATTACTGTGTGGCAAGTGTCTGAAATGTAAAATGTAAGTTTCAATGTTACATATTCAGAATTTTGAGGTTGGACACACCAATATTGTTTGTGTTATTGAAATTGATGATTTTTAAAATCCTTTAGGAATCTATTTTTTATAAAAGTTATTTTTATTTAACAGGAAAAATGGAATATTAATACAAAATGAACATATATCCTATATTTTCTTTAATAATAACATCATTTTTCTCTCCTTCAATTTTGCTTCAACTAGTTCCTTTTTCTTTTCTTTCAACAGGCTGAGTTAAATGACCGAACTGATCCTTTCACGAGATACAGTACAAAAATTCCATCAAATGCAAGGGAAGAGGTTTTCTCTAAATACATTGGGTGGAGAGTTGCCAACACACTTTCCAAACTATTATTTCCACCTCTTGATGTCCATGTGATTCCTTTGAAGAAACCAGAGGTGAAACAGAATCAAATGAAATATCTAAATAAAAAACAGGAGTCCATGAAGAAGAGAGTTCTACATTTTACTGTAAGGTAAGTCAAGCACTATGAGTTCTGTTATTTTAATTCATTACATTTCAAAATAGCAAGACTTACAGATAATCATGGCACATTATTTAACTTAGTTTCTCTTCTTCAACTCAATTCCTGACTGTATTACCTTCTGTGCAAGACACTGCCTTTTCAGAGACTATTTCCTCATGGATAAAATGAGTATTATTATGTAAAACAAAGAAAAGTTAATGTAATTCTTGCAAGAATTGCATTAGATACAGAATTGCTTCATTAAATATTCAAAAATTTAAAGTTGTATTCCTGTTTACATATATGTATAGATACATGTTTTCTGTTTTGTTTTGTTTTTTGGTACCGGGGATTGAACTCAGGTCCTTGCGCTTGCAAGGCAGGCCACGGAACCGCTGAGCTAAATCCCCGGCCCCTTTGTTTGTTTTTTTTTTTATATATACATATTTAATGTGTATTAAATGCATCTTAGAGTTTCAAATATATTGAGTTTGCAATAAATTTTAGGTATGATGGTAATTATTATATTTTATGTTTCAATCCCTTATCAATGTGTTTAAATTTTTGTCTGATGGCTTCAGAAAGCTTTGTGCTTAGAAAAGATTTACTGAAATGAATACTTTAAAAATTTACTCTAACTTCTTAGAATCTTTGTTACCACTTAAGATACTCTGATCTTTTCCACATGACTCTCTTCCAAACAGATTAAAAAGTAGATGAAGAATCACTCTTGCTGGTATGCAGCACAGGCTGTGTGTTGCATTTGCAGATCTTTCAGCAAGGTTTTATTCCAGGCCAAAAGTTTTTGTTCTTTAGCCCAATTCATTTAAAGAATATATTATATTATATAGAGTCCACCAAAACATGTGTACAACTGGAAAAGAAAACGCTGTATAAAATCTTAATTTGAAATTTACTGAGAAATCTTGAGATTAGGGCAAGTTACCTTTGGCTTCTACAATTACAAGAGGTGCTCAAAGTGGTGGCTATTAGCTTTCAGACATCACCTGTTTATTATTGTATTTGAAAAGTATTATATACTCTTTTCATTTGTAAGATCCCTTCCTCGTTTTCTCTAACCACTGCCAACTTCTACCATATTCTCCCAAGCTTTTTCATGAGAAATGCTTCCGAATACTATACTCTGAAAGCAGATGGTACAAGCTTGCTTCATTACTGACCCTCATTTGCCTACTTTCCCTTCATTCCTTCCCACTCTAGCTAGCAGCATCAATAATTCCTCTGCACCCTTTCTGGATCCATAAAATGCATGCATAAAGAAAGTATCTATAAAATGCAAATATAAAAAGGTATAAGTATTATTTAATTTATCTCACTTTTACATGGAAAAATAGCATATTAAAACGCTACTTATAGGGCTGGGGATTTAGCTCAGTGGTTCTGGCTACTGACCCAAGTTCAATCCCCAGTACCAAACAAAAAACAAACAAACAAAAAAACCCAACACTACTTATACCTTGTAATTTTTGTTGTTATCATTATCAGTTTTAATGATATAAAATGTTTCCTTAGCATTAATAAGAGTAAATTATTTAACCAATTTTATATTGGTTGACATGTGGGTTGTTTTAGATTGATACTATGGATAGGGCTACAAAAAGTAACCTTTTCAACATTTCTTTTTCTAAATGTGGGAGAATACCTGAAAGATAATACTCAAAAGTGTGACTTCTGAGTCAAAATGTGTATACCTTTGTACTGTTGACAGATATTTCAAAAATGACTTTCAAAAGAGTTATGCAAATTTATATCATCATTACAAATATGCAAGAGTGCCCAAACATTTGGGTTTTGACCATCTGAGAGTTAAAGTATTGTTTCTAAATATTATCTAGTTCTAATAACAACTTATTCATATACTCACATCACTTTGAAATTTTAAATTAATTTTGAAAAGCTTAACATTCCCATGATTTTGAGAATTAATGTCTCTAACCTTATCACATGTATTTCCTTTTAGTCAGAGTTTCTTTGGAGTTCTTTAGTAATGTTTACAAGTTTTCATATAGGTCTTGTATCTTTCTTGGTACATTCATTGCTAGGTAATTTATCTGTTTTATGGCTAATATAATCCTTTCTCCAAATTTAGCTTCTCACAGTTTGCTCTTTATATGTGTTCTAAGTATTGCAGTCTGGATATTAATTTTATACCCCACTAAGCTTAGTAAATTTACCTACTGAGGTTTTTTTCCTTTGGTCCATAATTTCATCAGTTACAGATAGTTTATTTTTCCTTCTTGATTTTATAGTTTTACCTTTTTATGTATTTTAATATCTCAGTATGCTCTATTGTTTAATAATAGTGAATGTGCACATTTCATCCCCTCCCCCCTTTTGTTCTTTTACTAAAAAAGCTTCTAATGTTTTTCAGTTACTTATGATACCGATTTTAGGATTACAATTTCTTATGCTCACTGAATGCTTTATTAGAAAAACATTTACAATCTATATAAGAAATTCACTTTAGAGTTGAGCATACATATGGTGAAATTAAAGGAATGGAAAAGGATATCCCTTGCAAAATGTTAACCAAAAAAATCTTAGGTAGCTATACTTACATCAAGCAAAATAGATGTTAGGTTAAAAAAAAACTGCCCCCAAAGATAAAATTTCCATTCCATAATGAGAAAAAGGTCAACCCAATAAGAAGTTATGGCAGCCAGTATCAGAGCACTTAAGTATATTCAGCAAAAACTGATGAACTTGAAAGGAATTACAGAAAGAAATATAATAATGGTAGGAGATTTCAATCAATAATGGATAGAAAAATATCAGGTAATGTGGACAATTTGGAAACATTGGCCTTGATCAACACTGTAAATAGGCATTTAGAGAACATTCCACCCAATAGCAGTGCAGTACATGTTCTTCTCAGATGTCAGGTGACTTTCTCCTGGCTTAACAAACAAGGGTTAACAAACTCAAGAAGATTGTAATCATACCAAATTTCTTATTCATCCCTAATGGCACAAAATTAGAAATCAATAGAACAAAAACTGAACAGTTTCCAAACATTTGGAAATTTAAATTAATGTAGGTCAAACAGAAATTAGAAAACATCCTTACACTAAGAGAATGAAAAATAACATACTAAAACTTATGAATATAGCAAAAGCAATACTAAAATAGACATTTATTGAAAATGCCTACCTTCAAAAAGAAAATCTCATGTAAGCAATCTTGCTTTTTATACTTAAAGAAATATAAAGATGAAAAGAAAAAATAAAACTAAGCCAGAAGTTAGCAGAAGAAAGAAATAAGCTTTGAAGGGAAATAAAATAAAAGGGAATAGAAAGCCAATAGAAAACATCAACAAATACAAGGTGTTCTTTTGAACAAATAAGCAAAATTTGTAAGCCATTTGGGACACTAAAAAATTATATGACTCAAGTAAGGCAGAAATGAAAGAGGACAATGCAACTGATGCCACAGAAATGCAAAGATTTTAAAAACAACTATGAACAATTATATGGCAATAAATTCAATAATATAGAAGATGTGTAAATCTAGAAATATACAACCTAAGAAATGTCTAGCCATGAGGAGATGCAAAGTCTGAAAAAAATTAAAACTACTGTGGAGACTGAGTCAGTAAACAAAATACTTCTCAGCAAAGAAAAGCTGTGGACCTGATGGTTTCACTGCTGAATTCTACCAAACATGTTTGTAGATTTATGATCTTATAGATACCCAGAAAATACAGCACCAAAACTTTCAGAGATAACAAATGCTTTTAGTAAATTTGTAGTATCCAAAATGAACAAAAAATAATCAATTGAATTTTTATACACTAACAGTACATTACGCAAATAGAAATTAGTAAAACAGTAACATTTATAATAGTACTAAAAGAGATACTTAGGAATATACTTGACCAAGAGTATATTGGCTCATATATTAAAAATTGTACAGCATTAATGAAAAAAGTTTAAGAAGACAAAACAAATAAATGCTGTCCTGTATTCATGAGTTGGGGAGATTCAATATTGCTAACTTGTTTATATTAATGACAGATTTACTAATTCAATATATGATTTCTATAAAAAGCCTAATAATCTTTTTAAGGAAATAGAAAAAATTCATATGGAAGCACAAAAAAACCATAAATGTCCAAGTCAATTTTGAGAAAGCACAAAGCTATAAACAAGGCAATTCTTGGTTTTATGATACATTACAAAACTACAGTAAATATAAAGCATAAAAAGAGAGATACAGACTACAGGAATGGAAAAGAAGTCAAATATATTCATGTGGTCATTTGACCTTCAGCAAGGATGACAAGGATAGATATTACAGAAAGAATAAAGTAGTGTATGGTGTGGGGAAAACTATATCCACATACAAAATAGTGAAATTGGACCCTGATCTTTGACCATACACAAATATTAACTTAAAATGTGCTAAAAAGTTAAATGTAAGACATGAAGCTATAAAAATTTCATAAGAAAACATGGGAAACTTCATGGCATCGATCTTTGTAATAGTCTCTTGAATATAACACTGAAAGCACAACAAAAATAAACAAATTGTATTACATGAGACCAAAAAGCTTCTGCACAGCAAGTGAAATAATCAATGGAGTGAAAAGACATCCTACATAATGGGAGAGTATATTTTCAAACCATATGTCTGACAAGGAGTTCAACTCCAACATACTTAGGGACACCTACATCTCCACTGCAAAATCAACTTTAAAATGTCTAAGAACTCTATTTGAAAAATACTATATTAAAATATTAAATAGACATTTTCCAAAGATGTATAACTGGGCAATATGTGTAAGACAAGAATTCACAATTACTAATGATCAGGTTATTCTGTAGAAGAGAAAACATTGGGAGGTGAAAATCAATAGAGAGGCCACATGGTAGAGAATCAATTCCTCCATCCTGGCTGGCAGGTAACAGCAAGGTCCTTCCTCAACCTTCTAGGAGACCATTGCATTTGTAGTCCAGCCCAGCTGCCAGCTGATACAACTGTAGGAGTGGGTCCAGCCAAAATCCTATTGAACAAACACTAACCAAATATTCCCAGTGAGCCCTACCAAAATTCCTGACCTATAGAATTGGGACAGCAGGTGTATATTGTTTTAAATCACTGTCTTCAGATGGTTTCTTAAGCAGCAATATGTGATAAAGCATAACCTTTGTTAGTTATAATAGTTTAGTAGTGTGCTAGCGGTTTGTTCCTCTTGCCCAAAATTGATCTAAAATTTTTGCATCAGTAGTGCTAAATGAGATTGGTTTATAATTGTGTTTGCTTGGTTTTATCTTTCGTCAGGTTTTGTTACCAATGCTGTTCTTTAGAAGTTTCCATCTCTTTATGTGCTGACATAATTTGGGATGTTCTATTTGGGATGTGATTTGGAATGATTTATTCTTTTCAGCTGTAGTAAAAGTCTCAAGCTATTAGTGCTGTATGTTTCTTCTAAAGTCAATTCTTTATCAGTTTTATATGGTTTCTATGATGTTTTGGAATGGGTAGCTTGAGTTCTGGTTTGAGGTATCTGCCATAAAAGTATCTGTAGTATCAATCTTGGATATTAGTCTCTCTAGATCTTTCTACTTTTTTTTTTTTTCTTTGTACCGGGGATCAAACTCTGGTCCCTATGTTTGAGAGGCAGGCAGCAGAACCACTGAACTAAATCCCCAGCCCTCTTTCTACTTTTTTCAAGAGTAAGTTTTAACAAATTATATTGCCTTTTAGTGTTATTTATTTATTCTTATTTTCAGAATTTATTTGGCTATGATTTGACAAAGTAATCTTAGGGCTACTATAATTAACTGTCTTTTTGTGCTTTATCAACTAATCATTCTCATTTTTCTAATCGTATTTGTCTTTTTTAATCTATTGGCTTGAATAATGTTTTTAACTTCTTCATATTATTTTTCCAATGGTCTGGCTTTTTTATTTATTAAGTTTTAGGTATACAGTATGATGACATTTATTATTGGGAATTTCTGCCTTTATATGACATATCTTGGTTCTTATTTTTTCCCTATTCCCCTACCCTCCCTTCAACCTCTATGTCCCTCCTTATTTACAAAGATTTTGCTTCCATTTTTTCCTTATCATATTTATTCCTTCCCCTTCTTTTCTTTCCCCTTCCCCTCCCACTTCTCCTTCTCCTCTGGACCTTTTCTTCCTATTTCACATTATCTATTATACATTCTGATCTCGCTTTTGAATCCTAATTCATGTATTTTTGTTCTGATCTATATGAGTTTATTATTTAATTCATCCTAGTTATTTTTGGGATTTACATAGTAATTACTTGAAGAATATATTAAATCATTTGAGAAATTTTCTTCCTCGGCATTTGTGTAAATTATCACTTAAGTTTCAAAAATATGGGGGTGTTAGTTCCAGGAGGAAAACTTCTTACAAGTGTAATAATTGGATATTGCAAGGTCAGAAGCCAGAATTTTTTCCCCCAAATAGTTGACAAAAAATACTTGAGATGAATTTTGACAATATTTTAAAATATTTTTAAGAATTCTAAAATCAATAGGAAGATATGTATATTTGGGATTAAGGATCAGACAGTCTGGGACTTAGTCTCATGTACAGAAATAAATATTACATGAATATATCAGCTTATACTATACATTTTAAAAAAATTATAACATAATTAAATACAATGAATATGCCAGCTTCAAATATCATGGCTGTTAGGATTATTTTAGAGTCCTCAAGTGCATTTTGCATATTCTCAAGAACCATAGATTAGGAAGGTAATCAAAGTTCTGAGAGAGAATATTAAGCAACTGCACTTTGACTTTACATTGTAAACAGTGTAGGAAGAGATACAGTAAAGAAATTGGAAGAGTAGAATAAGTCAAATATTAGCAAGAGGAGACTGAAGAAACAACAGGGGAAAGCATAAATAGATGCTAAGAAGGCAGATGGAGATGAATGGTGTCTGTTGAGACACAGAGAAGAAAGCAAAGCAAGAGAAAAGAGCATACAGTTGGAATACTTATGGGAGAAAAGTAGAAAAATAAAAATTCTCACAAGCACGAGGATATAGCTCAACACTAGTGTTGGTTTAGCGTAAATGAGGCTCTGGGTTAAAACTCTGGCATTGTAAACAAAACAAAACAAACAAGTAAAAGATTATAAACACAAAGAAATATGAAAGAGACTAAAAGAAATGGAGCTGATACAAGAAGAGTGAAAGATATGGTGAAAGTTACAAAAGAATATACACAGGGTTTGAGAGAAGGGTAAGAGAAGTTAGAAAGCCAGAGAAGAATGAAGCAAAAAAACCAAACAAACAAACAAAAAAACACAATGGTGTTAAGACCCAAAGAGTGTTATAGGTTTTAAGGATTAGTAAACTAAACTTCTAATCAGAGCCTACAGTTCATTAAGTAAATGACAATCATTCATCACTGGTCTTTGAAAAATATTATCTGCTTATTCATTTTAGAATAGGTTCATTTTATTTTACATGTTCTAGCAATTAAATTTAGTGTTTCTTCTGCAAGTGAGAGCTTCTGGGCAGCCTGGCAGCACGAAACCTTCTAGTACCAGTACTAAGTACTACACAGCTCTATAGGGCAGCACTCACACTGTAGGATATGAACACTGCCTCCTGGAGCTATACACACTGCCAGTGCCAATAAGGACAAGCTAACTTCTAGCTACAAAGATATGAGTGGAGTAGCACTGCAGCTTGGTAACATTAAGGCAAAGTCTAGGTCTGGCCTGGACAAAGAGTCTCTATATTTATTGAGGTGTGGGTTATGCCTGCTTTTTTATTAGGAGTTAAGAAGCAAATTTAAATCTAAGCTATGTATTAAAAATGAGGGGAGGGGATGAGATTTAAAAAGAGTAGGGGATTGTGAAGTGCTATGTACATGTACTAAGTCCCTATGAGGGATGTCATCTTTATGTACTGCAAATATGTATAAAAAGGAATAATTATCTACACACACATGTTTTGTTTACAATGCCAGGGATTTAACTCAGAGCATCATGTATGCTAAACAAACACTACTGTTGAGCTATATCCTGCTTGTGAGAATATATTATGTTATGACAAGGGGGCCAAGAGATATACAGAGGGGAGGGAGAGGAGGGAAGGAATTTTAAAAAGGATTAAGTAATGTCATGTACATATACCAACTTTCCACGATGAATGCAATCGTTATGTACTATAACATGTACTGATAAATAAAATATATTAATTAAATTAAATTATATTGACTCACTAACACACTGCAGTAAATTTTGATACAGCCTTCACACATAACTTTTTTGCTTCTGGGTTTCTTATAAGTTTATTTTCTAAACTTTCTTCTTGAACCTCTAAAAACTCAAAAGCAACTAATTATTTTCATATATTCATCTCTAATCATGCTTAGTTTGCTTACGTTTTTATGCTAAGAAACTTTATTCATCAGACCAGTACATAGGGAAAAGCCAAAGCAGATCAGCAAGAATGGACTGAGCACATCTATTATCATTTAGGTGAGACATTTTACATTTTCATTCATTTTTTTTTCATAAACAGAGTGGTCATACCTAAAGCTAATGCTCTTACTATGAAACTTCCTTTATAAAAGGAGCTAGCTGCAAAGTAGTGGAATCAGAAGTAGTATTTACTAAATGGTGGCAAAATGGGAAAGGTAAATGCTGCAATGTCCCGTGAGATAAGGTAAAGAACAGGCTTTATTGGAGAGACTTAGAAGCCAGTGGTCAGCAAAAGGAAGCACTTGCTTAACATTTGTCATTATCTCGTTGACAGACTGGGTAGGCAACTGGACATTCCTTGGGTTTTTGTGTCAAGGAGAGAGATGCTACCTGATTGCTGTCCCACCCTCTTGTAATTGTGTGAACCTTCTTTTCAATGGAAAAATCAGTAGTTTTGGTTTTGTTGCCAACCATCACCTGGGTAAGGGATGCTGGAAAACAATGGTTCAAAGCCCCATCCTGGATTTATAAGGGAGCCATTGGGACCATTGTAAAGTTTAGTTTAGAAGAACTTTGCCAAATGAGAGACTCTTAGGTGCTCTAGTTCTAAATACCAAGTTGTTAGATAATCCTAGATAAATAATTCTGTTTGCCACGATAAATTAGTACGTTTTTTTAAACAAGGCACTGTGTTAAGCACTTCCCTTGGACTAGGTATGACTTTTCCCCCTCTATTTAATATAAAATGTTTGAATCCTAGAAATGTGAATTGATTTATCAAAGATTCGCAGCCATTAAGTTTGAAATTTAAATTTTGATGAAGAAATTCTGACGCTTGAATCCACCATACTGTTTCCTTCTCCCTCACGTGGACTTGCTCTGATTTCAAATCCTTGAACAATTTTTTTGAAAAACTTATCTTCAAATGAAAGAAAAAAGCTCATTTTTTTTCAATTTCTGCCTCTTGATTTTTTAGAACTTGATTTTGATTAGGGAACTTCATTCCCCCAAATCCCTGCTCATCTCTCTTTAGTATTAGGAAATCAAGCAACACTTCCTAGGATGTTAGTATGATTTTGGCCAAAGTCAGTGGAGAAATAGATAGACACAGGGAGAGTTTAAAAAGAAAAATCCATAAAATTGAATTGTCTTCTTATTTAGTATTATCTGGGCTTTATTGTGTTTGTAGGACTCATAAAATACCTTAAATGAATCTGTCTAAATCTGTTTCATATAAGGAAGAAAAAGTGATTATTTTTTATTAATATATAATAATTGCAAATTGGTATATCTGTCTGTTTTTGTACCAGTTCTGTTCTGTCTTGGTTAAAATATTGAATGTGGCAAGACAAAAAAATAAAAGGAAAAAAGAGAATAAAAAATAACAGCAAAATAACAAAAATCCAGCTTTAATATATTCATAAAATAGTATAGACCTTTATAAATATACACTATATTTTCTAAACATGTCTATTCTAGAATTTAATTTATTAGTCACAATAAAATATTGATAATAACTAGTCATAAAATATAAACAAGTGATACAATGATTATAATATACTGTAATAAAAATTATTCAAAACTTTAAAAAAATTCTGATTCCTTCACATGACATAAAATTTTTTATCTGATAGATTTTTTTCTGTTTGATTTTGGGTAACTTGTTTAACTTCTCTGAGCCTTAGGCATCTCATCTTTAAAAACTTAAAAGCTGTGCAATGCTCTTAAGTTTGGCATGTGGCTAGAAAGAAATAATGTAGGTAAAGGACTTGGAAATGTTAATTCCTTGTCTATTTGTTGTATAATTTAGTAGATTGTCTTAAATTATTTATTTTCCTCAGAAGACAAATTTTAATTTTTACTTTAATAAAATTATAAGAAATAAGTAAGGAATTGCAGTTTAAATTCATACATTTTTTAAGGATATGAATTGTTATTGGCAACTTTTCAAGAACATACAGTTTCTTGATGATTTCCTTTTGGTTATGTTTTGTTTCCTTTTTATTGCTAGCTACTTACATAGTTTAAAAAATATCTGATTTTCACTATGTCGTGCAGATATTTCAGGGCTATTGTGACGAGACATTATGGATGGGTAAAGGTGGAAGCATTGACAGTAAACATTGCTGAACACAGCCATTACCAGGAAATAGATAAAAAACATCCAATGGTTCTTCAGAGATGAACTCTTGCTTTTTGAACCATTGTGAAATACATGAATATTATGAAATTAGATTACCAGCTCAGATCAGTCACATCAAGTGTCCAGACTTCTAGAGATTGGGAGTACAAATATCTCTTTGACATACTGATATTATTTATTTTGGATATACCCACTAAGCAGGAGTGCCAAATCATATCATCATTCTATTTTCAATTTTCTGAGGAGTCTCCATACTATGTTTTATAATATCTTTACTATCTTACATTCCCACCAATATTATGTGTTCTCTTTTCTCCACATCCTCATCAGTACTTATTTTTGACTTTTTTGTAAGAAAAGAAAGTGGTTTTGATTTGAATTTCCCTTATTAGTGATGTTGAGAATGTGTTTGTGGGACTATAGCCCATTTGTAGGACTTCTTGAAAATGTCTATTCAGTTCCTTTGTCAATAATTGAATTGTTTTGATCTTGTTTTGCTTTGATTTTAAATTTTTGCTTGTAAATTATATAGTTCTTTATATATTCATCCCTCATTGCAGTTATTTTCTCATGTTCCATATATTGGCTTTCTGTCTTATTGTTTTCTCTGCTGTGCAGAGTTTTACAGTTTGATGTAGTCCTACTTATTTGTTTTTACTTTTGTTGAGATTGAAATACTATTGGTGTCTCAGAGGTGAAATCCAGTTGCCAGTGACAGTACTGGTCTTGAAATATCTATTTTCAATATATGTCTCAGAGTTTACCTGCAGTCTTTCCTTGGAGGAAGATTGATCCCCGCCTTTCTGGTGCATCTCTTATGCTTTCTTGCCTTCCCATTGGTGAAATAGAGCCTTGATCTTAGCAGGGACTTTTGCATCAATTGGGCCATAACTTTATCTCCCACTTTTCACTGCAGGTGTCTGTCTTCAATACAATCAGCAACCCTAGGAGTTCTTCATTTACAGTGTCGCAATGTGTGATGTGTTGCACAATCTTAAAAATGACACAAGTATTGAAATGATCTTGGTGAAACTTTTATATTTCAAATACAGATCAACTAGAATAAAAATGACAGCAATTTGGACAAATAAAAGTTTTTCAACAGAAAACAAAAGTCCACATCTTTTTGGTTTGTGTTTTGTTTTTCTTGTGCTCTTTGCTTTTTCAAAGAAATAGGAAATATTCAACTTGTGATGAATTTTTTTTTGTAGTAATGTATTACCTGCTTAATTAGAATATAAGCATGGATATGACATTAATGAAACTGATATAACCTTCCCACTTTTTGGACTCTCAAAAATATTAAGTCCATCAGGCTTTAATCTTCCTTTTTATAGATACATTCTTGATAGGTACTTTATTAGGCAAATGAATTTTGTGTAAACCTTAGTATTGGGGGCAAATGCTTCCAGATATATGTCTGGAAAATATAATATTTGAATATAATACTATAAATTGGTATAATAATTATATTTATTGTTATTATGCTATTATTGCATTAGCATTATGTTCATTGTTGCTATTGTTGGGCTTATTATATAGGGAGAATAGCTAGGATTCTGTGCCTATGTAGCATGTACTATGTTGGTGGCAATAGAAATGGAAAATACACAGATGAATTTGTGTAAATTTTTGAATGAAAAGCAGTAGGCAATGAATAGATATAAGAGAGAATGTGAGAAGAGGAAAACATCAAGATGATTCCTTCTTTTCCAGGCTGAGCAACCAGTCTAAAGGAAGTGTCATTCTCCAAAACAAAGAGTAACAAAAGAAAACAAAGTATAGTGGAGAAGATTGTAAGTTTGGTTTTGGACATGTTGAATTTGAGGTAGTGTTTTTGTGTGCTCTCAGTGGTAATGTCAAGTAGGCAGTGAATTTCAGCTTTGTAGCTTAGAAAGAAATGTAGTCCATGAGTCATGTGAATGAAGGTGGTGAATAAAGTCACAGACACAAGCAACATTGCTTTGGTAAGAACATTTAGAGTAAGTAAAAAAAAAAAAAAGGCTTGGGTAGATTTTTAAGTAATGTCACTATTCAATGTCTGTAAAAAGGAGAATTATATAAAAGCAAACAAGATACCAAATCTTAGGAACAGCCAGGGAAAGAGGAAACCTATGAAGATTTATAAAACTTTAGAAAAATGTACAGAAGGCTGTGAAACCTTAAATTATGATATAGTGTTCTTTTAAAAAGTTAAGTATGGAGATGATTTGATGGAGAGATAAGAGAGATTAGAGAGATTGTTCCAGATCATCTGCTGTATGGTGATTGATACATCCTGTTTCATTGAATGCAGGTGACATGAAGAAGTCAGGTATATAGGAAGTAGACTTCTAAAGAACTTTCAGTATCACCCTAATAAAGCATTCTAAAAACTCAAGTCATTCAGTGCCAAAATAGTACACAAAACTTTCCAAGGTCATAGGCCAGATGCATTAGTTGGAAAGGGTAGTAATAGAGTATACTGTGTATAATATCTGTGTATGTAGACACGGCAAGTGAATTTCCATTTCCAGTGAAACATTTGCACATATCAAAATACTGTACCAAGAAGTTATTGGGCACATATTGCCACTTAGAATCAAAATGCAATAGCCTTTCTTGATATTTCACAGCCTTACAGCCTCTATAAAAATGCTTCTAGTCTTAGGGTCGGGGATTTAGCTCAGTGGTGCCACACCTGCTTTGCAAGCACAAGGTCCTGAGTTTGACCTCCAGTACAAAAGCAAACAAAACAAAACAAAAATAAAACACACAAAAAATGCTACTAGTCTTTCAATTTTTTTTTAAGAAATAAGATTGTTCATGATATGTACCATTAGAAGTGGTACGATGTGTCTTTTCTATTACTTTATCCAACTAACAAGTCACAGAAATAAGATTTAAGGATGTTTTTCCAGAGAAGTTAGCAATGTCCAAGTACCCTATGTCTTCCCCTTTCATTTAACTCAGCAGAGAAATTAACCAGATTTCGTGTGAAAATGTTCATGCCAAAGACTGTAGTGAAATCAGAAATCTTAGAGCAGTTTCCAGAGGTCCTCCCAAGAGACTTCAAATGTTCAGCAGCACAGTCCCTGAGGGGAATTTCAATGACCTGAAAGAAGTTGTGAGAAAAACACCAATCATGAGAGCTGGAGGTGAGGCTATGAATATATGAAAAATATGTTTCACAATGCTTTCATTAACTAGATTTTCTATATTTTTATGAATTTTGAGTGTGCTGCAGATGCATTTTCTCTCAAAATTTTAATTTTCATATTCTGATATCCCTTTCTGTTTTTCTTTAATCTCCTATTTCCTTTTGAAAAGGCTACATCTACATCCCAAACTAATCATGCCTTCTATCTTTAATAAGTTGTCATATCCATTTATCATTCTGAGCAACTTCCACTTTCAGTGCCAAATCTGTCAGTGCCATATAAGATCAGTAATTGCCAAGCATCCATCATATCTGAAGTGATGTGTCCCTAAATTCTTGGCTGTTCACAATAGTTCACTAACATTAGACTTGTTGAGCCAGAACTAAGGTCAAGTGGTTTCCTTTCTCTTTTTTTCTGTATAAAACTATTCAAAAGAAAAGCCAGTTCTTAAACATTAAAATTTTACTATTTATATAACAAACCATATTGTCACACAGTTCCAAGCATAATTTTGACAAGTCAACCACTTATTAACATACTAATATCAAGGAGAGATTGTTATAAATGAATCATAGGGAGAAAAAGTTGTGTATAAGAATTTTACTAGCTTTTTGGGGGAAGGCTGGGCTAGAAATAGCATGATTTGCAGGCAGCAGTGATTTTTAAGTCTTTTTCTAAAGCATTTAAAAAAATCTGACACTCACTCTTAAACTCACAGTTCCCAAATGCCCGTGGGTCTATTCCCAATAAATTTTGCCTTCTGGCCATAGATAAAATATACAAAAAAGAACCTTAACTGGTAAAGTCCATTTGGCACCCAGACAATTTCCCTACACAGCCATACCTGGCTGAGGACAAGGAGCTTGCTGAATCAGCAAGGTGACATAGCCCCACACCTGGGCCTCAGTGCAGCAATGAATCCCACTGTGAGAACCTCAGCTGGGACTTCTCTAAGAATATTACATGTGTCTTGGCCTCAGACACATTCTAATGCAGTATGAGTTGGATAAATCCATACTGAAGATTCCTTAGGTTTATTGTACTCTTATCAGACATTGCAATAGTGATGGTGAAGATTGTGGAGTAATGTAGTAGAGTCAATAGCAGCAGAAACAGAATAAGCTGGACTTCCTGAATAGATTAGCAAACTTCTCTGTTTCATTTTGGAAGCACTTATATGTTCCTTCCAGCTCTTTTCAGGCATCATGTGGCACTTACTGTCATGCAGAATTCTTAATACAGCTGGCCAAAGAATCTACCTACAAGGTAAGCAAAGAGGTATGAAGCAAGGGGAGGTTGTGACAAGGACATGCACACCAAAACATAAAGTTACAAAACATAACTCAAAAACTCCCTTTTCCCTCTTTTGTTCAGTTCCATGTAGTATTCATTTTACCATCCAATGTCGTGAAAACAACAAAAATCTCTAAATTTTGGTGGAAGAAATCTATTCATAAGACATGAGCCAAAGTAGGCCTGGTGAATGGTATTACTGTAAATTTCCCTACTTCTGGCTCAAAAAGCAATAATGTTAGTCCTACATTTCAGAGTTTTATTATCCCTTGGTCACAATGCTTAAGAGTATGATAAAATGATAGGCTCAAGTTAGTGGTCATTTGGCAGGAAGATATGAGAAACAAATATTATTGCTTTTTCATGAGGGTATATAGGCAGAATGCTATAAATTAGGAAAACATACCTAAATAAATGGAAGCAGTAAAAGCTTTTTGAAGAAGGCATTTTCTCCTTTCCTCCACAGTCAGATACGCATCTAATCCAACCCTGACTCAGTTGGGCTTCCAATAATTAGAAATGGTAATTATTCAGTGTCCATAGGCTTCTGTTGCTGAGCAAATCTCACTGTCAGGAAGCTCTTCTACAACTCTCACCTTTAATCGTATCTATATGCTACCTCATGAATGAGAATGAGAAAAGAGAACAGTTAATTTGATTGATGTAGACAGCCAAAGTGGATAATTCAGACCTCTGAAATCCCATTAGGACTTTGTTGATCTTATTTGGCTGCCTCAGTGAATCATAAAGTGGGATAATTACCATATTTTCACTCCAGTGTGTGGACAACTGCCTCTAGTACTATTTTCTTAGTTGATTTCATTTGTATATTATTGGTAAGTAAAATGATGAGAAGTAAGTTACTATACACATATTAATATGTTCAGGTGTATTTTTTAAAAAGTGGATTTAACAATCAGAGGGAAAGTAGACTTGGAAAAATACATACCCAACCACAAACACATAAACATTAAAAATAAGATCTTGGTGGAAAAAATTATTCAATATCTGCTTCTATCTGTAAGCTGCAATAGAAAGTCAAGTTCTGTTCTTTTGCACAACTGGGAGTAGAGAATATTACTGTGGTTAGCATAGTCTTGAAAGGAAATAAGTTAGTACTCCTGAGTCATTGCCAGCTATGGTCACTTTGAACAGCTCAAGTTGTAGAAAATGTTGCCCTTCTTTCTTCTTTCTTTACTTTAATTAACATAATTTTAACTGCAGGCAAAACAGAGCCAAAGATAAGAGAGCTGTCATCAGGTTCAAGAGCAATTTCCATGAAAAACCCACAGAAACTATTTGGTTCAAAGTCCTCTTGTAGTTAAAAAATTAAGATTTCAAAATTTTAAATGACTTGTCCAAGATCTCCCACATGATAAGAAGCAAAACAGCAGACTTGAGATAAGAAATCATTTTCATTCCCAATTTGGTTTTTGAAAACTTGTATAATTTTACAGAGTTATAACAGTGCTCTAAAGGTTAAAATAGACTTTCTGGGAAAGAAAAGAATATATGAATATGAATTGAATTTTGTTAATCTTTTCAAGCTAAAAGTCTTCAGGAATCTTGTGAGCAAATAAATATCTACTTATATTTATGTGGCAATGTGACTGCCAATTTGATGTGCCAACTTTCTTGAGCCAGAGGCTGCCTGGATTTTGGCCAGGCATTATTATGCATGTGTCTAGAAGGTGTTTTTGAATAGTATTAACACCTGAACTAATAGACTGAATGATGTGGATTGCCTACCTAATTTCAGAGGCCTCCTCAAATCAGTAGAAAGCTTGAATAAAAAAGAAAAAGTCAAACTTTTGCAAGTAAGGAGAAACTTTTCCTGCTTAATTGCTTAAGCTGAAATTTTATCATTGTGTTAGATCAGAAAGACTATTTTTACTCAATGAGAAGACCTTTTCATGTGTGGATATACAACTGATTGAAGAATTGTGTGCGGCTCCCAGAAGCCAAGATTCACTCTTTGTTTCTCTCATTAAGCTTATTTGCACTTTTTAGGTACACAGTACAGTTACATTCATCATTGGGGTCTTGTACCTTTACGTGACAGGTCTTGGTTCTCATTTTTTCCCCTTGTCCCTGCCCTGCCTTCACTCCCTTCTCCCCTCCCCATTTACAAACACTTTATTTCCATTTTTTCATTTTCTCCTATTTTTTTTCCTTTTCCCTTATTCCCTTTCCCCTACCCTTCCCACTTTCCCTACACCTTTAGCCCTTTTCTTCCTATTTCACACTATTAATTATCCCATTAGGATCTTGTGTGCTATTATAGTTTTTCACACCAGAGAGACTATTCGGTATTTACACTTGTGACTTATTTATTTCACTTCAGAGTATATCCTCAATATGTATCCATTTTCCTAGGAATGACTCTAATTTCTCATTTGTTATGGCTGAGTAGTATTCCATTTTATAGAAAAACCACATCTTTATCCAGGCTCCAACTTATGGGCAAATGGGCTGTTTCCAAGTTTTAGCTATTACAAACTGTGCCATTATAAACATGGGTGCACATATATCACTGTGGTATGATTCTTTTAATTGTTTTGGAAAGATACCCAGCAGAGGGATATCTGAGTCAAACTCTAGTCCCAGCTCTTTGAGGTATCTCCATATTGATTTCCACATGGTTGCACCAGTTTGCATATAAAGGATCAATTATCCCATGTTCTTATATAATCTTAAGAGTCAGATTCTTAAAGAAAAATTGAGGGCACCATTTTTCTCTAGAAAAGTGACACAGCTGCAACTGATGCTCAGTCATTTGTCAAATATTAAAATCAGTGTTTTAAAAACAAAAGTGAAGGAAAAACATTTGTTGTGAATTCAGCAGCAAAATTTAAGGCTGGTCCCCTATTTAAGAGCTAGGATAATGCAGTCATGGAGAAGAGAGATATTAACCAAATTAATCCCACAGAATCTCAATTTCTGCAAAAGTGAGTAGATGAAGCTCTGGATTCACATACTTGAAATGTGTAGGTGAAAAGTGGAGTTAATCATTCACTTAATCCACCTGGTAGGGTTTGCAATGATAAACATTTTTGTGTTGTTCTCCAGTGGTCATTTGCCAGCCTGATTTTTTTCTTTTATACTCAGGTATGTAACCTCTATGTTTTGTTTTTACTTAAATGAACATATAATACTTCAAATTTAACACTTTCCACACTGAGCATATCTTCTTCTTAGTCAGATATGTGCACCTCATTCTATTTTGGTAAAGAGAAAATGGATTCTTCCATTAATCCAAATATCGAAACAACCTCTGACTCTATTTAACTCACATCACATGCTCAACCTACTGGACAGAGCTGTAGTTTTACTTTCCAGATATGTCTAAAATCCTGTCATGTTTCACTACCATTGTTTCCACCTGATTTAAAAAAAGAAGAAAACAAATTGACATTTGGGGCAGGACCGTCTAGCCATTAAAGTATGCTTGTTAAACTTTTGAAATATGCTTAAAAACAATAGGAAGCTAAACATAAACAAAATATCTAGTGTAGGGCATGCATCATGTTAAGTACCAGAGATGGAATGGTGAGCAATTTCACATAATTTATAAAATGCTGCTTAACTTCACGTAGTTTATAATATATTGGATGAAAAAATCAATAAGCAATTGCAGTAATTACAGATTGCTCTAAGTCCTATGAGTAAAACTAAAGAGATGATTAGAATAAACAGGAATAAAATTCTACTTTTAGACGGCCAGGATAGATCTCTTTGAAGTGTTTTTTGGTGGAGTTCTTCTAGAGGGGAAGGAGCCTGCTTGTAAAGAGAGTGAAGGCGAGTTATCAGGACTAGAAAACGGAAAAAGCCACCATGTGCAGTCAGTGAAAAGGTCTGTATGCCTGGGGAGTAGAGAGAGAGGGAGAAGTGAAGGAGTGAGGCTGTCATTGAAGCCGGACAGTACAGAACTCATATATACAAAATGAGGTCCAGTTTTATTGTAAGTATGGAGAGAAATCCTTGGAAGGTTTTAAGGAGGTGAGTGACAAAATCCAATTTATCTTTAAAAGAGAAAGGATTATAGTTTGAAAGAAGATGTGGTTTTTCTATAAAATAGAATACTACTCAGCCATAAAGAATGAGAAATTAGATTCATTCATAGGAAAATGGATACATATTGAGGATATACTCCTAAGTGAAATAAATAAGTCACACATGTGTAAATACCGAATAGTTTCTATGGTGTGAAAAACTATAATAGTACATAAGATCCTAATGAGATAATTGACAATGTAAAATAGGAAGAAAAGGGCTAAAGGTATAGGGAAAGTGGGAAGGGTAGGGGAAAGGGAATAAGGGAAAAGAAAAAAATAGGAGAAAATGAAAAATGGAAATAAAGTGTTTGTAAATGGGGAGGGGAGGAGAGGGTGAAGGGAGGGCAGGGATAAGGGGAAAAAATGAGGACTGAGACCTGATATGTAAAGGTAGAAGATCCCAGTAATGAATGTAACTGTACTGTATACCTAAAATGTACCAATAAACTTAATTAAAAAAAGTGATGGCTGGACTGAATTAATACTCAGTATTACTTTTATCTCCCTTTCAAGATTTAAAATTCTGTTTTAAACTGGCCAAGGTTTATACTAATTGTCTGTTGAAAATGTCTTTGCCAGAATTTATGTTTCTTAGTCAGTGACAGAAATTTCAGTTTGTTTGATTCAGCCCTAATTTCAGCTGCTAGCAAACTACAGAAATTCATTGGTAAACCACTTCTGGCCTGATGAGGGCAACATTTGACCAATTCATTGGAGTAATAAGAAAAATAGAGAACAATTATGAAATGACACCAACATTTCTAAATTACACGATCCTTAAAAGTCAGGTTCTGGGGCCTCCAGGGATTTAGCTCAGTAATGCTACTACCTGCCTCACAAGCGCAAGGTCTGGAGTTCCATCCCCTAGTACCCCCCAAAAAAGTCAGATTCTTAAGGTTTGTCTTCATTTTAGGTATTTCCTTTAATGTAGATATATGCAGCCATTTAATTTATTTTAGAAAGAATATATATATATATATTCTATAGTTTTATTAAAAATAAACAAAGCAAAAAAAAAAACCCACAAAAAACCATCAAGCATCTTAGGAGAAATTAGATCCCAGTAATTATTTATGTTTATATAATAATGTTTATATAACAATCTGAATAATTACAATAAATTTATAGATTTCTGTTATAGTCATCTTTTTAACTTATTATCATCAAATCACCAAAAATAAACAAGGAACATTCCTGTGTTGATAGTGGTTTCAACACTACAATGTATTTTACATTATTATGTTCTTTTTACAGTTTGGCTTTTCAGATTATTGCACTAACTGTAGAAAGATTCAACACAGCTCTAATATAACACTACACAACTAAACAAAATTTTGCTTTCCTACGTGATGTTCAAAACACATTGGACCTCAACTAATTAAATATGGGAGTGCTCTCTTCCAACTCTGGTGATGCTTATTTTCTACAAATCACTCCTTTTACACTTTTCTAGCTTCACACAATAATTTTTGAGCTGTTCATTACAATGCCTTAAATGATTTTTCTTTCAATAATTAAATATTTAAGTAGTACTCTTGAGGGGCCATAAGCTACTTAACCTATGAAATGAATTTTAATAAGGGAATTCCTGGAACATAGCTAATTCATATGGGGCTCTTTGGGATCCTCAAACCCTTTCTTCTTATGTTCAGTATGAGGGCTTTTAAAATGGTTACCTAGACTGCATTCATTTGAAGGCTATACCTTTCCCAAATAAATTTGTCCCATGAAAAGTTTTCCTGTAAATTTTTAATGTTAGCACTCAAAAGTTTTAAACCTTGACTATACTGAAAATATCATTGCAATTCTGTCAAGGATTATGTGACATCATCACAAGGATAAAGTATAATTATTAATGCTAGTAAGACAAATTAGTATTTACAACCTACTTTTCTCTTGCAATTTTTCTATAAACAAGCTAATTAATGGATTAGTTGCAAATATTTTGTATTCAGAGTTTAATGCATTAGGTTATGATTTATTTTTAGCTCAAGAGATTGTTTAGCATTTTTATTTGGTAGAGCTTAGTATAACAAAAGGCACATATTTCCCTTTCCTGTTCCAGTGTAAGGAGGTAAAACTGATATTTCTATCAATTGTTATTATTATTCCATTGCTTTTTGCTAGAGCCCAGAAAACAATGGAAAGAATATCAGTTTCTTTAATGGAAATACTTTTGTTGTGTATCAGGGATAATATTATTCCAGAAATAAAATTTATATTTATAAGAAGTAGATAAAGAGTACTTTAGGAAAAAACCCACACCAGTTTATATTTTGACAGGTAGGTTTATTTTTCTTTTATATTGTTGCCTCTTATGTATTTTCTTTTCTTTGTTTAAATTGCTTTATTATTTTTTCCTTCCCCCCCGCTTTTTTTGTTGTTGTTGTTGTTGTTGTTACTGGGGATTGAACTCAAGCCTTTGCACTTGCGAGGTAGGTACCAAAACCACTGAGCTAAATCCCCAGCCCTTTCCTTTTCTTCTATCTTTTCTAACTGCTGCTGCTGCTGCTGCTGTTGCTGCTGCTTCTTCTCCTCCTTCTCCTTCTCCTTCTCCTTCTCCTTCTCCTTCTCCTTCTCCTCCTTCTTTTTCTTTCTTTCTTTTTTTTTTTTGGTACTGGGGTGCTGGGGATCAAACTCAGGACCTCACACATGCCAGGTGCTTTACCTCTGAGCTACATCTAGCTACTTAAAGTGATAACACGGCTTCTTAAAGTGGTAACACAGAATGTTGATTTTTAAATTGCTTTTCTTTTTAAATTTTGTCCTCCAAGTTATAAAATATAAACTTTCTTCTAAGCTCTTTGAAATTTTATATTTTATTATAACTCCACACAAAATATTTTCTTTTCTGGATATCTTTATGAATTTGTCTTTGACCCACAGTTATTTAGAAGTATGCATTTTAATTTCCCAATATTTGGAGAACTTATGGCTATCATTATGCTCATATAAAATTTAATTCTCTTCTTTTAGAAGTCAAACTTTGTAAAATCTCAATTTTTAATAAAATTTGTAGTGTATTTTTATCATCTAGCATTTGGTCTGTTACTGAATGCTCAAGACACTCAAGAAAAAGCATGCAGTGTACAATTGTGTATAGTGCTCTCTATGCCAAGCAAGGTCAAAGTGATTGATGATATCATGGAAATTTTCTTGATCTTTACTAAATTTCTTGGTTCTGTTAGTGACAATGTTTTAAAAATCTCCAGTTATAATTGTAAATGACTATAGAATTGACTAAACTAAAAGTGTGCTATTTATTTAATCTCAAGTACACATATAGTTATGATTTTGTTTCCTGAGGAATTGACAATTTTAATTTTTTTAATATATTTTTTGGTTGTACCTGGAATCAAATTCAGGACTTTGCACTTGCCAGGCAGGCAGCGGCACCACTAAGCTAAATTCCTGGTGACACTTTTAATATTATACAATATCCTTCTTTACTTCTGATAATCTTTGAATAAAACTTTACTTTGTCTGATATAAATATTTCTGCACCAACTTTTCAGTGCTTATCTTTTGTATATCTTTATATATAAATACATGTAAGGTATCAAAATACAGGGTAGGTACTGAAATTAAAGACAATATCATTCACTGGATCTGGCACCCTGTGACTTCTGGCTCTTCCTTAAAATCAAAATGAACATGAAAGGGAAACATTTTGAATGGATTCAGGACATCCAGGCAGCTAGGACAGCACAACTAAAGAGGACTTCCAGGGCCAGGATTTAGTTCAGTGATTCCACTGACTGCTTCACAAGCACAAGGTCCAGAGTTCAATCTCTGGTTAAAAAAAAAAAAAAAAAAAGTAAAAAATAAAAGGGACTTTCAGAACTGCTTTGAAAGTGAAAAGAACAATGGAATAAGTGCTTTCAAAGCAGGAGACCAGGGATATTTTCAGGGACATTAATGGCAATGTATATCCTTTATTGTAATAAATTTGAAAAATATTACTTCATTTTAAATCATATCTCACAATTATATATCATACTTCACATACCTCAATACCTCACATACCTCAATTATATATCATATATCACTATATATTTTCAACATTTTTGCTTTCACTTCTGTGCTTTTCAATTTAAAATACATCATAGCATGATTAGGGTGTGTGTGTGTGTGTGTGTGCGCGTGTGTGTGTGTTTCTGGGGAATTGAATAAAGCGCCAGTGAGGTACATTTCTAGTCTTTTTAATTTTGTTTTGAGAGAGTATCGGGCTAAATCTGTAGGCCGGCCTTAAAGCTTCAATCCTCCTGTCTCAACTTCCTGAGTAGCTAAGATTACTGGGGAGCCCCACCATGGTTTTCAAGGATTATCCAAAAATCCAGTTTGATAGATTTTTCTTTTAATTGGAATCTTTTACCCATTTATATTTAATGTAAAAATGAGCATCAGAGAGTTTAAAACTACCCATTTTTCTATTTGTTTCCTATATGTTTCACTTTCTCTCTCTCATTGTTCTTCCATATTCTGAATCAGTGAAATGTTTTTCTATTGCATTTTATATCACTTGTTGGCCTTTCTTTAAAAAAATACATTTATTTTATTTCATGTTATTTAGTGGTTTTTATATTACTATAGGGAGCATCTTCAATATATCAAAATCTCATTATTTTTCCACTTCATAAAATAGAAAATAACATCGTATGGACTCCAGATTCTGTTAACTTCCTGTACAGAGTTTTGATTTTTGTTGTAGATAGCAATTTAATTGTTGGCTGATCACCTTTAACTTGTAGACATTTGCTTCTCATCTTCTTGGGAAGGCATAATTTAGTTATATCTTTAGTCTCAGAAGAAATGTGTTAGTCCTGGAACATATGTTTCATCTTAAGGTATGGTCTTGTTGAGTTGATGCCAACTGACAGTTTTTGCCAAACTCCTCAGATTTGGCAGTAAGTAACCTCCAAACTCTTTGCAGTGGCTCACAGTTTGAATTTTGGCTCAACTGCTCAACCTCCGGCTGTCACTTTTTGCTATGCTTGTTGGAGTCTCTTTCATATCTTCAGGGTTCGTAGATCACCCAACTAGTTGAAGTAGATTCACACACACACACACACACACTTAGATACACACACACACACACACACACACACACACACACACACACACACACACACAGATAACTGTATGGCATGCTCCTTTCTGGGATTTTCTCCATTAATATCCAGTCACCCTGATAGACCCAACCTCTTCTGACACCTGAAACAATAAGGGTGAAGGTTTTTGCTTGATTATTAGCTACTATGCATATGGGAAGACTGGAGAGTTCCCCTAAGGGAAAACACATCGAATATTATATCATCTGGTTGTGTTCTTATTCTTTCAAGAGTTCAATCCTTCAAGTTCCATCTACTTTTGGCTGTTTTACTGAGGTTTAAGTAGATGGATATATATATATATTTCATCCAGAGCTCATGACTGTCACCCCTGGGAGGGTAATTCAAATTGAGCTGATCTGTCATTCCTAGAACTAGAACTAGGAAAATGATTTTTTAAATATGTTAACACTCCTTTGTGAAAATAGCTAAAAGATTCAGAGCCAGATAGGGAGTAGCAAGTTATATGATCTAAAAACGAGCAGCTTCTGTTCAAGGGGATAATTAGTTTTTGGATTTTTTTTTTAATCCAATTTCATCATCAGCTTCTTTCTTCATATGTTGAGTTAAATGATGTTGCTACAGGGAGAAGTTTATTGAGTAAAACAGGCATTATTGTTTTCTTCTTGCTTTAATATGAAGTTAATAATATAGTAAGAATCAGGGAGCAGAAAAGCTTCCAGATGTGTGTTCCCTTGTTTTACATCTGCAGTACCTAATTTTCTGTGTTTATTTCAAGTCTCAAACTCAGATTTGATAAAGGTAGATGCATTTAAACTTTGAAGAATTAAAAATACCTACTGTCTTCAGTGACTATTTTGTTGCTTTTATTTATTTATACATTTATTTTTAAATTCACAAATAGAATTGTATGATTTTATCATGTACAATATGACACTTAGAAATATACACACATCACAGAATGATTATGTCTAGCTAATTATTGAATGCATAACTCCCCAAATCGATCCTTTTTTGTTTGCAAAAGCACACATCACTTTTTTTTTTACAATTTTCAAGAATACTTGCTATGTGATATATCTTTTGAAGTTTATTTCTCCTTTCTAACTCTGATTATGTATCTCAATGTCTCTCTTTACCGCCTCCCTATAACATATCCCCAGGACAGCCTCTGGTATCCATCATTATACTCTCAGCTTCTATGTGGTCAACTTTTTCACATTTAACCTGTGAATGAAATCATGAGGCATTTGTGTTTCTGTGCCTGACTTATTTTGCTTAACATAAAGTTCTCCAGGGTTATTTATAAAAAGCATGATTTCATTCTTTTTTATGGCTGAATTATATTTCATTGTTCATCTGTGCCACATTTTCTTTATCCATTCATTTGTTCATGGACACATATAATATTTGAGTATTGTGAATGATTCTGCTATGAATATGGGAGTGTAGTTATCCCTTTGACACACTAATTCATCTTCTCTGGATATGTGCTCAGTGATGGAATGGCTGGATCATATGGTAGTTCTATCCTTAATGTTTTGATGAACTTCCCTATGTAGTTTTTCATTATCTGAACATTCCCACCAACAATTTTTTTGTCTGCTTGGCATTAACCATTCTAAGGTAGATGCTTCTCTCACTGTAGGTTTGATCTCCATATCCCCGATGATCACTAACACTGAGGAGTTACTCATTTATGTGTTGGCCATCTGTATGTCTTCTTTTGAGAAATGTCTATCCAAGTCTTTTGATCATTCTTTTATTGATTTTTCTTTGTTTTTAGTATAAAAGTCCTTATATACTTTGGACAGTAACTCTTCGCCAGATACATAGTTTGCTTATGCAATCTCCCATTGTGTAAGTTGTCTCTTCACTCTGTTGGTCACTTTCTTTCCTGGGAAGAAGCTTTTTATTTTGATGTAATCCTCTTTGTCTATTTTAGCTTATTTTGTTTATCCTTTTGAGGTTGGTCAAAAAAAATTCCTGTCTGGGCCAAAATCATAAAGTATTCCCCTTATGTTTTATTCTAGTAATTTCACAATGTTAGCTCTTACATTTAAGTCTGTTTTGAGTTGATTTTTCTATACAGTGAAAAGTAAGTGTCTAATAATGCTCTTTTGTATGTGGAATCCAGTTTTCCCAAAGCCATTTATTGAATACATATTTCTTGGGTGGGGATTTAGCTCAGCGGTTCGGTGGCCTGCCTTGCAAGCGCAAGGACCCGAGTTCAATCCCCGGTACCAAAAAAAAAAAATGAATACATATTTCTTTCAATATATATTCTTGACACGTTTACTGAGAATCAGTTGGCAGTAAATGAAAAGGTATGTTCCTGAGCCCTTTACTCTAAACCAGGGGTCTATGTGTCTGTTTGTATGCCGGTGCCTTGCGGCTTTGGTTACCATAGCTTTCTAGTCCATTTGAAATTAGGTAATGTGATCCCTCTATCTTTGGTGTCATTTATCTATTTTTGTTCCAGGTTGCTTTTGCTATTCTGGGTCCTCTGTATTTCCATACAAATTTTTAAGATTTCTCTATTTCTGCAAGGAACAGCACTAGAATTTTAGTAGACTGTATTGAATCTGCAGACTACTTTGCTTAAGATGATTGTTTAAACAACGTTGATTCTTCCACTCTGTAACATATGTTCCCATTTATTTCTATATTTTCCAATTTATAAACAGCACATTCCAGGATAACCATTAAATCAAGAAATAAAAGTGAAATTTAGAATTTCTCGAGGTAGATGATAATGGAAGCACAACATGTCAAAACCAATGGGACACTTCAAAAGCAGTTACAAGAGGGAAGTTTATGGCCTAAATGACTACGTTAGAAAGAAAAGACCTCAAATAACAACGTGATGTTGCATATCAAGGAACTCAAAAAACAAAAATTGAGCCAGTGCCACTGTTCCTGATGATATTTACTCTGAAAGTAATGTGTATGTGTCTTCCATGGAAGAGGTAGATTCAAAATTTACTCCTGGAAACCATGGGCTGTCTGTATAGTGTACATGGCTCCTCTAGGAGCCCTTGGTGGCCTTGTCCTAGCTGGCTCCCTCTGCTGATGTCTAGTGCTCTCTCCTCTCTCTCCCCGCCTTTCCTCCTGTCTTCCTTCCTCTCCTCTATCCTCCCCTCTCCTCTCTTCCCTCCCTTCCTTCCTCTGACTAAGGCAGCAGAAGCCAAGCCCTTTTCCAATTTAACAGCAGGGTTAAATATTGTATATTGTGATAATATTTATTTTGTTCTGAAGTTTGGGTGTGCAACATAAAGGAGACAGTTTTATACAAAAAAGAGAAAAATCTAAATTCTAAATTTGTGGAAAGACCTGTGCAAAAATAAATAGAGAAAAAAATCATAAAAAAGAAAATATTGGTTTTGAAGCAATAAACACAACAAACATTTTGCTAGATTGAGACAAAAAAATACTGAAATTCAGATGATAAAAGCTGACATTACAACTGAAGCTACAAAAATATGAAACTATGGACAATTACATGTCAACAAATTGCATAACCTAGATTAAATGAATAAATTCCTGACATGTACCATCTACCAAGGTAGAGTTGATAAAAAAACAGGAAAATCAAACCAATAATGAGTAAGGTGATTGAATTAGTAATAAAATTTCTCCCATCAACAAAAAAGACCATGATCTTACAGTTTTACTGCTAAATTCCACCAAAAAATTTAAAAATTGATAGCAATTCCCAAATACTTTCAAGAAAATTAAAGAGGAAAGAATTCTTCCAGTTTCATTCTAGAAGACTAATACTTTGCCAATACCAAAACTAGAAAGAAGTTGACAACAAAAAAACTACAGGCCAATATGCCTAATTAATACAGATGCAAAAGTTTACAACACTACCAACCATACTAGCAGACTGAATCTAACAGTATATTAAACAGACTATACTGTGATTAAGAAGGTCTCAGCTCAGATGTAAAAGAATGGTACCATAATACAAATTTTAAATGTGACATATCCCCTTACCAGAACTGACAAAAGCATATGATCACTTCAAAAGATGCAGAAAAAGCACTGGACAAAATTCAGCATTTTCGTATCATTAACAACCTTCAAGAACCTAGGTGTAGAAAGAATATAGTGTACCTCAACACATTAAAAGCCATATATGATGCCCCACACATAACATCACATTAAGTGGGTCTCTACCGTGGTGAGGAAAAGGACAAGGGTTTCACTCTTACCATTTTCATTCAATACAGAACTAGAACTCCCAGCCAGAGCAGTTGGGTGAGAGAAAGAAATAAAGGGTACCTGCCCTGGAAAGGAGGAAGTTAAATTCTTCCTGTTTGCAGACAATATAATCTTAAATAGAGTAAACCATGAAGACTCTTGAAATTGTTTATGCTAAAAGACAATTTTAGTAAATTGTAAGATACAAAATCAACACAAAATTATCAGTAGTATTTCTATACTACTGATGTATCTGAAAAAGAAATAAAAACCCCTGTTTCCCATAGCTATAATAAATAAATACAATACCTAGGAATACCTTTAACCAAGATGTTAAAGGATTTCTAAAATAAAACATTGTTTATTGTCTATCTTCTGTTCTGACTCCTTTCATCTTGGCTTATATGACTTCACATATTATTCAAATCAATGCCCCCAGGCATAGACAAATAACATAAATATGTAAAGCTGCCCAGGCTGAAGAAACATTAGAAAGTTCTAGAAGTTGAGGCAGATTGGAGAAAGAAGCATTACACAAAGGTCCAGTCTCACCAGATTTTGTCACTTAGTGAGCTATGGAACATTGTTACCAAGTCTGCCTTGACAAGAGAAGCTGTAAATATGAAACGTATGAATTTTCTAATTATTAAAATATCCTTAGGCTATACCAAACATGGTTATTGTGCAGTTTCTATTTATTTACTTTTTTCTACTGTGTGTTGCTTCTTTTGCATTTTGTCTTGGCATGCATTTTTGTGGAAATTTTTCTCTTTTCTCCCTCCCTCTCTTCTCCCTCTCCTTTTCCCTGTCTTTGTCTCTCATGGCACCAGGGATTAAATTTAAGGCCTTCACAGGGGTCTTTTAGTTTGCCTCCAACAGACTCATACTTGAGATTTTCCTGCCTCAGCTTCCAGAAGGCTAGGATTGCAGGAATGATCCACCATGCTCAGCTTTAATTCACATTTCCTGCCCCCACAAAGTTGCTGAGAATCTTCTGGTCTTCATTGTCCATCTTTGCTTTTGGTGAAATCTGTATAGTCTAGAAAACATCATACCATTTAATTTAATTTTATTTTTTTTGTATACTGCAAGTTGTGCGAGTCAACTCCTAATATCTACCTTTTACTCCTCCCATAGTTCATTTGCTTAATTTATGGTTGGTGATGATCATAAGGTTTTCTTAAGTGTGAAGGAAAACAAAACTATAGGAAGTATATTGATTTGAAGAAAATCATAGACATAGCAAACCCAAACTCTTGATTTGACAGCTGAGGAAACAACAACCCATTAAGTTAGTTGATTTTCTATTGATCAATTTGAAAATAATGATCAGCTCCCGTGAATCCAGTCCTTCTGTCTGCTTCCCTTTCCATCACATACAGGCAGCACATGATAAATTTAGGTCAAAATGATTTTCAACTCAATATCAAAGAATGAATTTATTCTGTTTCTTTTGTTTTCTCTCTGTACTATATCTGAATGATCTAGAATTAGGTTGTTTAGAATCAAAAAGATAAAGTAGAATATTGTATCCGTAGAAATTGCAAGGATCTGATAAACCTCACTGAGTCATTTTAGCCTGGTAACAGAGAGTTTATTAGGCAGCCTAATTTGCCTATTTCCAAAGTTTTGATTTTATGGTATTGATTTTCCTTTATGAGCTTTGCAGACAAGAAGATATTATAGTAATGAAAGAACTACATGCATCCCCTCTGAACCATTTCTCTTCTAGTGACTTCTAAAGTAGAACTGTTCTTCTTTTTTTTTTTTTAAAGAAAGCCATGGCACTACAACAGATACAAACACTATTTAGTGTGCATTTACCTTTTAAATATAGTCATTACACCACATGATGGCATCCTAAATCAACTTCTATAAATGCAACTTTGAAGTAAAAAAAGGAGGCTTTATAGATATGAAAATGATGCTCTTGTACTTCAAAAACCCAAATGAATGACATTATTTATGAGCTTCAATTCAGTAAAATTACCTGAAGTTTCTTTGCTTAGAACCTAACATGAAAAAGTTACAATTATTTTTATGTAAAAAAATTTGTCTTTATGATTATTCTAAATTGTTTAATTGTACAAGTAAATTTGATACCTCAAACTTTCAACACATAAAAGTTAAAAGTCTTTTAGAAATAACCCGACTATCAAAGTAACTAAAATTTTTAAAACAAAAATTCTTGTTTCCAATAATATTTGTAAAAATTTTATTGTAGTTTTATGATTTGAATGCACAGGATTAAGTGATACATAATTATTCCTAACCTAAAATGCCTGAAATTCTTCTTTAAAGTTCTATTATTTCTTTGTCAGTATTATATAGCTTAGTGGTTCCTCTCTAGCAAAAGGGAAGAGCTTTGTTCTTTTATTTTTCTTTACAAATATTTTTCTCCAACTGATATTTAATAACAGAATCATTACTCTTCCAAAAAGGCCATATCACATTCATTTACATTCTGCTAAATCTGAGCATTACAAACGTGGCAGTAAGTTAATAGCATTCTTTTTGTTTATTCTCAAAATATATCAGCCACATCTGTATTTGTTTCCTGGAGTCAAATAAAAATTTATTCAATTTTATATTGCATTTATTACTATAAAAGTTACATTAATATATATTTCTTTCACATAAATTTTTGGACTGGAAAATCATAATTTTCATGTCTGTGAAGTTTTATGTTTTTATTGCAACATTTCCTTACAACAAAGTAGGACATTTCAGCTAAATGTAATGTTTTATTTAATCACCATGTACATTTTCATTTTGTTCTCTCTGCCAAGTGAGATAGTCTCTAGAACTTGATTATTTTACAATAGATTGCAATTATAATACTTTATTGTACATTAGAATTACCTCAGAGAATCTTGATGTTAAGCCCAGTCAAATCAGATGTTCTTGAAGTAGAATCTAGCAGTTGTTATTTCTTAAAACCTCTTAGGTTATTCTGGTAGGTTCTTAGGTTATTCCAAGTTTAGAAACAATGCATGAATGTAAAAAGAAATTTGACCCATAAAGATAGAAGCAGATCTACTTTATTTTTAAATTATTATTATCACAATTTATTATTATTGAGATGGGCTTTTTCTATCTTGCCTAGGCTGGCCTTGCAAGTTTCCTTCTTGGTCAGTTTCACACGTACCTGGGACCAAGAGTGTGCTACCATACTCAGTTTAAAGTGTTATTTAATTATACAAATCTATATAATTTGATACATATGTATGTATATACATATAGTGTAAGTCAAACCATCCTAGCTAACATTTTCATTTCCTTAAACAATATATAAACGTTTACATTAACCTTTAATACTATATGTACTTATGGTTTACAGTGTGGTATTTTAACATGCATGTATAATGTATACAAATCAAATCAGAGTAATTAATGTTTTCATCTCCTTGTCATTATTTTGTGTGTAGGGCTTTCAAGCTCTTCCTTCTCATTATTTGTATAATATATTATAGGTTACTGTGAAATACAGTACCCTTATTTTATTTATGACAGTAGGTTATTACTGCTATTTAACTGTTTCTGTGTACCTGTTACTTCCCCTCAGAGCATCCTCCCTCAGTCCTCACCTCCACAACCTCCAGCCATCGCTATTAGGCATTGTGATCTGTCTTTTAACACCAACCTGTGTAAGAAAACATGTGGAATTTGCCTCTGTTTTATTTATTTCATTTCACACAATGTCTACTAGTTCTATCCATTTTGTTGCACATGAGAGGATATGATTACGTTTCATAGCTGGATAATATTCCACTGAGTATATACACCACATTTTCTTTATGCATTTCCTGGGCATCTCTAGGTAGGTACCATATATCAGCTATTTTAAATAGCATAGTAACAAATATGGACTGTGCAGGTGTCTCCAACATGTATACAGCATTCCCTTTGGCTACATCCCCAGCTGTGGTATAGCTCATTCGTGGAGTTGATCTCTTTTCAAATTCTCAGTCTAACTGTTCTCCACATCGTATGTATTAATTTGTATTCCAACTCAAAGTGTGTGAGAATTCCTTTTTCTCTACATCCTTGTCAGCCTTTTTTTAATAGTAGCCATTCTAACTGAGATAAATTAATATCTTTTAATCAGCTATCCCTGTGACAGAATCCCCAAGACAATCAACAGAGAAAAATTTTATTTTGGATCTCAGTTTCAGAGGTTCCAGTTGATGGTCCGTTGGTTCCACTGTTTTGGGCACTGGGGTGAAGTGGAACGCCAGAGGAGGAGGTCAAGGTTGCTAGAAGGCTAGCGTGTGAATTGGGCTGTTTCTGGGCACTCCGTTCTAGCCCTTGTTCTGTGCATCTGTTTGTATCCAAACCTGTCATATTTGGACGAATATAAATTTTGATACATTTTCAAGTCAGGCAGTGTAATACCTCCAGTTTTGTTTGTTTGTTTGTTTGTATTTTGGGGTTATTTTACTCAAGATTTTATTAGTAGTTTAGGGTGTTTTGTGCTTCCTATGAATTTTAAGTTCGTTTTTCTTTATTTTAGTCAAGAATGAAACTGGTGTTTTGATGGGAATTGCATTGACTGTGAATTTCTTTGGGTTGTATGGACAAGACATGCTTTAAACTATAAATTAAAAAAAAATTTTGCCATGACTTTTTAAAATTACTTAATTTTTCAAAGCTTCAGTTTATATTGTGTAAACTTTCTATGTGAAAAATATATAATATACTTGTTATTAATTTAATTAAAATAATAAATACTGAAAAAATAAGTATCTATAAGCCTACCATATAACTTCAAAGTAAAAAGTACATGTTCTCCTTATCCACAATCCCACCTTCATTCTGCCCTTGTAGTTTCCCTTGAATTTTTGTCTTTCTTTAACTTGTTTTTAATTACAATATTTATAATACAGTGGACCCTTGAATTATGACCAGCCTAATATAAAAACAACTTGGTTTATGACCAGAATTTTAGTTTTAATTTATGACCTAAGTCTTTATTTATTTTTTATTGAGTTTATTGGTACATTTTAGGTATACAGTACAGTACAGTTACATTCATTATTGCGATCTTGTACCTTTACATGACAGGTCTTCGGTCTCATTTTTTTCCCTTGTCCCTGCCCTTCCTTCACCCCCTCCTCCCCTCCCTGTTCACAAACACTTTATTTCCATTTGTTCATTTTCTCATATTTTTTTTCTTTTCCCTTATTACCTTTCCCCTACCCTTCCCACTTTCCCTACACCTTTAGCCCTTTTATTTCTATTTCACATTGCCAGTTATCTCATTGGGATCTTATTTACTATAATAGTTTTTCATTACAACCTGAATGCCAGCCACTTGAGCTTCCAGATGGTCTCAGATACAGATGTAATACTTAAAGAGTTCTGAAAGGAACATTACAACATCCTTTCCTGAGTGGGGTTAACTGAGAAATCCTGGGCCAATGTCTCTCTATACATATGGTACTGTTTATCTAGGATTTATCTAGTACTGGAATTTCTTGATTTTAGGATATGTGCATGTATAGAATTACAGATAATCTTTCCTTTTCTTCCCCACAAATGTTTATATTGACTTATATTTTCTTTGGAAAGTATAAGACTTCAAATTTTTCTACATTCTCAATAAAATCTAATAGAGGCAGAATTTAGTTTTGTCAATATACTGTAGTGGATAATAAAAAATGATTTACTCTCAGTTTTTAATTGGTTTAATTTTTTCCATATCGTTTCATCCCAATTGTTTAACTTGAAATGTTTATTGTTATTTGCCCATTTTTCTTTTGGCTTATTCATTTTATTGATTGAGTTGTAGCTTGGCTTTTCGTATTTGTTATGTTGTTTTATGAAGAACATAGAAATAATGCTTCAGGATATTGAAGTAGCACGGATTTTCTTTACAAAAAGCACGGGAATAAAATCAAAAATAAAACAATGAGATTATACCAAACTGAAAAGTTTCTGCCTACTAAACAATGCAGAGTACAGAAATTACCTACAAAATGAAAAAAATTGTAATTTATATATTTGATGTGTTGATATTCAGAATGTATAAGGAATCCCAAAAACTCAATAGCAAGTAAAACAATTTTTAAAATGATGACAGTCCTTGATACACACATTTTAAAAGAAAACATACAAATGATATACCGAAGGTATATGGAAATATACTCAACATTACTAGTCACTAGTGACTCTCTTTTCAACCATTATTCATGTAAATGTTTTATGTATCCTACAACTCATTTGCTTTCAACAGTCCAAATTAGTTTAAGCCAAGTCCTTCCCATTGTATAAATTTGTTTCAAAGTAGTAAATGGTGGATTAAAAAAGATTTAGGAAATATTATATTCTTTAAAACTTGAAAATGCATACAAGTGAAGAAGTTTTGACAAAATTATGTTATATTATGAATTTTAAAATGCTGCCATGATGATATCTCTTCAAACAGTATTTCTGTGTGAAATTTGCGCTAATGAATTTATCTTTCTTTCTATCCTTAGAACTTGTTTGCCTTGAGTCAGTGTTTGTTACTACATTAAATTGTAATAGAAGCAGTATTAGTATGTTCCTGGATTTTAAAGGAATAGCTTCAATATTTCACCATAAGAATGATTTATGTTGAAAGTTTTAGTATATATGATTCACCAGAAATGTCCTTAATTTTCAATTAAGTATGGTTGCTTACCATGAATAATGATTTTTAATCAAATTATTTTATCCAATGTTGAGAAATAATTTTTGTCTTTTTATTCTTTATATAGTATTAAACTATACTAATAGTCTTAGAATGGCTTCATGTTGGTTTGATGTTTTATTTTTATAAGTTTTTATGTTTTTCCATTTTCATTTTTCATCTGTTTTCTAAAGGAATATATGCATGTATGACATTGGGCTGTAACTTTTCTTCCTTTTAGAAATTATACTTGTTCTTGTTATCCAAGTTGTTCTATTTTTTACTCTTAGGGTTGTTGCACAACACTGGAGTAATCTGTTCTTTGCAAGTTTGTCAGATAATGTCTATATAATGTCTATAAAATTTTATTGGCTTGTTTTTATTTAAGGGTATTGTGAACTGTTCCTTCCCATTTCTAAAAATAATCTGTCTATTTTGCTGAGTTTTTATACTATAATATATTGGTACATAATGGTCAGAATAATCTTTATAATTTTAATCTTCATTACTTTTTTCCTTGTTAATATTGTTTACTTTTTCTACATTTCAATATTTTTTCCTTTAGCAGTCTCACCAAAATAAAGTTTATCTTTTCAAAATTTTATTTTATAATTGATTTATGCTGTCTCATTTATAACCTTCCACTATCTAATTTGGATTAATGGAAGATTTTTAAATTACAAAATGTAATTCACATACCAAAAAATGCATCTTTTAAGATTCTCCAACTCAGTACTTTTTATATTAACAGAGCTGTGCGATTATTACTACTAATTGCAGAATACTTTGCTCAATCTGAAATAAAATATTTTACCCATTAGGCGACACTCCCCATTTTTTTTCTTCCTCTGTTCCCTGGAAGCGGGTAATCTATGTTTTCTGCATGGATTTTCCTATTCTGGATATTTCATGCAATTATACTCATACAGTATTTGACTGTGTGTGTCTGGATTCTTTTATTCAGCGTGTCAATGTTCATCTACAATTATCATGTATTAACTTCATTTTTCCAAATGGCTGGATAATATTGAATTGTGTGGATAGACTGCTTTTGTATATTGACACTTCAGTTGAGAAGCATTTGGGTTGATTCCACTCAGGTCTATTTTGAATATACTGTTGTGAACATTTGAACATGATATTTTTGTGGACATATATTTCTATTTCCCTATGTATCTTCTTAGGAAAACAGGGTCATATGGTAACTCTATTTACATTTTGAAAGACTGTTAAAATATCTCAGATGAGCTGCATCATTATATATATATTCATATGAATATATGAAAATTCCAATTATCTACATATGTTTTAGATCTTGTCTTTTTAATTTGAGTCACCTTAGATGTGAAAGTTACCATACTGCATTTTGGATATATATTTTTAATGACAGATGATGTTAAGGATCATAATGTATGTACTGTATATATGTGTATCTTCTTTGGACAGATATTTATTAAGTTATTTGCCCACTTTTTAATTAGTTTATTTGCTTGTTATTATGGAGTTAGAAGCCCTGCATTTACTCTGGATAGATATTCATTATCAGATACATAATTTGTAAATGTTTCCTAACAGTTGTGTGTATATTCAGTTTTTGACAGTATACATTTAAAATTCAAATTTCTTTCCCCCCCCCTTTTTTTTGAGAAAGGGTCTCACTATGTAGTTGAACTGTAGCTCACTATATAGCCCAGGTTGGTCTCAAACTCACAGTGATCCTCCTGTCTCAGCCTCCCATGTGCTGGGATTACAGGTATGTGCCACCACGCCCGGCTCTTCAAATTTCTTAATTTTGATGTGATGTGATTTATTTTTCTTATTTCGCTTGTGCTTTTGGTGCTGTATCATTTCTTAATTATTGCCTACTTCATAGTAATTAAGATTTATGTATGTTTTTCTTCTAAGAGTTTTCGTCTATGTGTTTACTTTTTACATTAAAGTCTGATGGATAAGTTAATTTCTTTATATGCTGTGAAATAAAAGTAGGCCCTTTCTTTTGTGTGTATCATGTTATTCCAATGTATTTACTAAAAAGACTATAGTTTGCCACATTGAACTATCTTGACATACTTATTCCAAATCATGAATGAATGGGTTTTATTGGATTTAAATTCTATACTGTTGATCTATATACTTACATTTATGCCATTACCATAGGTCGAATCTGGAAAACATGGAGTCTTCTAATTTTGTTAATCTTTTTAAAAACTGTCTTAACTATTCTTCATCCACTGAATTTCCATATATTATGACCAAATTGTCAATTTATATTATGATCAAATCATCAATTTCTGCAAAAAAAACAAAAACCTTGGGTTTTAGTAGTTCTTTTTCAGTAATTCTAAATTGCACGTTAATTCCATTTGCTTCTCCCTGCTTGTATCATTTAGGCTCATTAATTAAAGATTATTTTAAATGTTTCAATAAATACCCTAGCTGGTATTAAAGTTATAATCTGAACACTGATTCTTTTTTTTTCTTTTCTTTTTTGGTACTGGGAATTGAGCTCAGGTCCTTGTGCTTGCAAGGCAGGCAGTGGAACAACTTAGCCGAATCCCCGGCCCTGAACACTGATTCTTTAATTGAAACTTTGGTAGAAATATTTGTTCTGTTTTATGGATTTGGTATCCTTTTATAGTTGTTTATGACATACTTTTGGTAGTATTAGATCTTCCTTTGATTTAGTACTCTTTGACTCAAATATTTAATAATTCTTGGTATGATTATTAACCTTGCATTTGAAAGTTTATTGTAGGCTTTCTATGATATTAGGTCTGTGTAGCGCAATTTGTTCCTTTTTTATTTTAGCGATAAGAATGAGACATGTTACTAACTGCTGAGAAGCAATGAGAGCTATTCTTCTTATTTTTGGGGTGCTAACTCTTCCCACTTTTCACCAGAATCTTGGGCACAGTCATAGTTTTCTAAACTAAGTTCTAGTAATTATTGGTTCCACAGCTTGACAGTATTTGTTGGAGTAGAGTATGTTCGAAGCATTTAGACTGAGAAGTCACTGAGATGCTTGCTTGAAAGTCTACTTGTCACATACATGAGCTTCAAGTGCTATTTCTGTCTTCTGAGAAAGGATGCTCCTATAATTTGGGATTGTAGTTTTCAGCTTTAATTTGCCAACATATTTCTATGGTTTGGAGAGTGGACAGAATAGGAGCACATGATAAATATCTGACAATACTCCCTCTTACTTTCCAGCTCTTGTGCCACATAGTTGTTTGTCTGGGAAAATCTTTTATATTTTTCAGAGATTTGACAAGAAAAGAGAAAGAAGAAAAAAGTTTTCTGACATAACCCAGTACCCAAGACTACAATTAAATATAAAATCTATGGATCAGGGCTGAGGTTTTATCCTAGGAGCAGAGCACTTGCCTACTATGTGTGAGGCCCTGGGTTCAATCCCCATCACATACACACAAAAAGTATAGATTATAAACAAGTTCTTTTTAAAAATATATTCAGCCCTTCATCAGTAAATATGGGAATTGGTAAATATGGATATTTGATTTTCTGACATCTCTTGTTTTCCTCTATTTGACATTTTAATGAAATAATAATCCAAAACATCATTTTATAATCTACTTATATCACAGTGTAATTTAGTATTGACAAGCTTACATTATTAGTAAGATCAGAAAGTTTTAATCTATTTCTAGAAGCAGGCAAAAACATATTTAAACAATAATTGAAATCACATAAAGGAAGATTGCATAATTCTCCATAGAAATACAAAGGCTAATATTGACTTAGTATTACTTTGGTTTATTATCATGTGCTAAGTTTTAAAAGATGTATTTATCAAGTAATTATGAGTTATTCATAAATAATAAAAACAAATAACACATTAACTAGATACATATGACAGAATTATATATATTAAATTTCTAATTTAAAGTATAAAACAAATATGAATCAATGAAATAATTACTTGGATTCAAAATAAGCTTTTCATTCACTTGCCAAAGTGACATTCTTATTATATGAAACAAGTACACATTTGATATTGATTTCGGTATACACACTGTTGGCTCATGAAAGGAACAGTTGATCCTTTTTGTTCCTTTTCTCATCTTTGTGGTACAAATTAGAGCTTCTTTGAAATGTCTCTAGCATTGTTTTCATCTTACACCAGATTCTAGAGAACCAATCCAAGCACTTTCCTCACCAATTTCAAAAGAAATGAGTAAGAAAAAAATTCTGATTGCAGGAAAGGCACAATAGGCTCAAGGAAATAATAGGAATCTGGCAGATAATTCATCCATGCATTTTCTTAAAAAACAAATAATCAGACAAAAATATTCAAATGTTTTACTTAGGTATGGTGAATAGTTTAATTTTCTAATCATTCCTTGTTATCTTACCTCTTTCTACCTGCTTTGGTGAAAAAATCTCTAAATTCTTTCCCTACCATGGAGAATTGTTCAGAAGACTAACATTTTTATATAAATAAATGAAAAAGAGTACTGTAGGACTATTCCAGTAAGCCAAGTATAACAAACAAATGAGAATTCCTTTCTTAATAGCTGGAAATCATCTGTAGTGTGAAGAGTATAGAAGTTTTTCATCTATTTCGGTTTATAAGGAACACAGAAGTAGACTGCTCCTACCAAGTGATACATTAAAAATTTTGTTTAATTTTGATACCATTTAAAATATGCCTAATACATGTGGTTATGAATTGAAGTGAATCTTCTTCAAACAAAACAAAACACTGAATTTACTAGATTTAGGGAAAGTATATGTGACTATAGGTAGAATGGGAATTATAATTATATATATATACATATATATATAATTTGGGGGAGCGCACCGGAGATGAAACTCAGGACCTTGTACTTGGAAGGCAGGTGAGGTACCACTGAGCTAAATCTCTGGCCCCAGACAGAATTGTATTTTGAAAATGATACATTCAGTAAATAACTACAAAACAGAGACCAATATGTAACAAGAAGATTATTAAGTAGACAACTCCTGTACAATAATCTAAACTGTTCATTGATAGTAGAATCAATGAGTTGTAATAAGTTTATTAAATATCACAAGAGCAAACAGAACATAATTCTATGCAAAATAATATTGACCTTAAGAACCACAATATAAAATGAACCTTATAATGCCACTTAAGGTTTTAGAAATCATAACCAATCAATAGAGCTATAAAGGCAGGAAAGAAGTTACAGGTATATGGGGCAAGTGTAGAGATTGGAAATGGGGCATGAAGGGCCATGTGCTATTTTGGTAACGTTTTGGCACTTTTTCTTTTAATTTAGATGTCATTTAGTAGAAACTATTCACTTTTTAATAATCCAAATTGTACACTTATGTGTTAATATCTGTATCTTCATGTTATAATTCTATTGGTTGTATATGGAGAAAAGTTTTTTATAGTGAATGGCTAAAATAAAACATTTTCCTTCCTCTGTACAGGTTATATCCAAATGTATTTTGACAGGAGCAGATAGAAAAAAATCAGTCCAATTAATAGCCCAGATGTTAAAAACATTACTCATTAGTTCTAATTGGATATGTAAGGAGAAAAGTCTAGTTACAATGCTATAAAGACTAGCTGTGGTATATTGGAACAGGTCAATAACTTTCTGCAATTTCTAGTTTTATCATAGTCATGTAGCCCTAACCATAGACTAATTGACAGTTTAAATCATAAAAAAATTCCAATCCACAATTTTTCATTGCCTATTCTTAACCCACAAAGTGAAAAAAAAAATCAATGTCTCTCCATCTGCTCTTAACCAAAAACAATGCTACTCTGTCTATAACAATGAATAGATAAAACGTTGCTTAGAATTTCATTAGCTACCTGAAATGTAATTACAGCAGTGGTCTAACACAAGCAAGGCAACTTTTGGCACTTTAATAGCTTAGTAAATTCCAAACATTGCCTTATGATACTAACATCTTGAAAACTGTGTTCTCTTTGCTGCACAGTCTTTCAACATCAATGCCCACAAATGAATTTTCATGGTTTCTTATCCTAGCTTCCACTTCAAATTTAATACTCTGAATCTTATTTTGTATGATTTACTCTGTCTTTTTCTAGATATACACACATGCAAAATGTGGTGAATTCAAGTAATTTTCTGAATAATTTCAGCCAACAAGTGGCCTCAGTTGCCTAGATATTTCAGATGTAGTTGTGTTTCTTTTAGAGCTATGAAGACAATTATGGCACATCTCCATTTTATATGCATAGGCAAATATTTAGTATTCAGAATATGGAAAAATGCTGAGGAGAGTGATTTCAAAATGAAAGGAAGAAATCTATTTTGAAGTACAGTAAACATTAAATTTATGGTTATTATTTTGGCTTAAAGTTAGAAGACTTTCTTTTTAATATTTTATTAACATTTTAGTGATCAGATTGATTTCTACAGTATATAAATTAAAGTAGAAAACATACAGCAGCAAAACTGGGTCGATGTTGATGATTAACACAAGAAAAATTCATAGCATGAGATGCAGTCAGCTTTGCTGTGAATACATAAGAATAAAAGATGTAGAGTTTGCCAAGAGATTCTTTTGGCTGAGGCATCACATGGTAACGCTATTCAGAATGTAGTAATGAATGCCTTTCCACTATAATAACACCTGTTCTAATCCTCTCATTCTAAACTGAACATAAATATAAAGGATATTAAGAATATATTTGAGATGTCAATGAAATAAAATGTTGTCACAGGATAATGGTCTCCTGCTGCTTCATAAAATATCAAGCCAAAGGCAAGACTTACATTTTCGGAGTAGAAGACATTAATCCCATGACAGTGTTTTATTGCAGTGATTGTATTTCTATTATACAAAATAAGCATGTAGATTTAATCAATTCATTTGATGAATGTTGATGTAGTAAATTGACAGTGGTTTATCATCATTATGAAATCACCATCTTTTTGTAAGCAGTTTATCAAAGAAAATACAGATATTTTAGGAAACTGAATTCAGGGGGTTTGGAGGAGTAGTGGTTTCTGAATAGATGGAGGTTGGTTTCTCCTAAGAGTCTCTGAGTTAATAAAACAATCAAGGGACAGTATGACTGACACACTCACAATGGCTTGTGCAATATTTTTGTTAATATTATAGTTCCACATTTCAACTTTCTGACAGGCAAAACATAATAATTAAAGATAATTACTTGAGCAAAAACCCACAATGACACAAAGAAGTTGAACTCAGAATGTTTTACTAAGGCATTTACAAAACAGCCTTAGTCCTTGGAATAGCGATCACTGAATAATGTTTGAAAGTGTCAGACAAGAACATCCTTTCCAGTTTTGAAATACAACAAAGATCCCTTGGAAAAGACAGCTTGGTGATTCTCTTCGAAGCTGAGCTATCTAAGCCAAACCAAGTATTGTTCCCGATGGAATGTGCAAACCATTCCTTCTTTTCTCCTGTACAAAATGCATTAGTCCAAAATAGATGTACTCAGTAAATGTGTTAGCCAGTTGTGTTTTATTTGGAAATACAGCTTCTTTAACACCTAAACTAGTCTTCAGGTTGTTTTGAGAATCTTTTCTAGTTTTAAAAGCAGAGTTCAATCTGTAAAGTGACCTTAGTATCCATAAGGTAGCATGTGATTTCACATACCCCTTTTTTCAATTTGTTGACTGTCTTAAAGTAAGTGAATTTCATATTTCTAGCCACCATCTTTGTTATAATCTTCTGTTTGTTGGTCCTGTAAACCCAACAAATCTGAAAATAAAAGCTTATTCTTCAGAATACAAGAAAAGCTATTTTCTTAGCTGAAACGCTATTATTTTTCATAAAAATGCAAGTCATCAAGCACGTATATCCCTTGGACTGTTCATGAAAAAAATCAGACTAGTCAAAAGTGCAGTAATCATGACACCTAGAAAATACTAGCACATTTAAGCTACTGCATAGCATTACCATGTTTGTTACAATGATTACTCAGACAATTCACTATCAACTTAATTCTGTATGAGAAGATGATCTAAAGTCATTACAGCAACATTTTCTATATTAATTACAAATACGTTTCTATGGATTTTTCTTTGTGAACTCTATTTTTCGTGGGTATATACTATATTAGTTTGCTAAGGCTTCCATAACAAAATAGTGCACACAGCGGAGGCTTAAACAACTGAATATTTTTTTCTCATGGTTGCAGACACTAGAAGTTCTAGTTCAAGGTGTTAGCAGGTTTGGTTTCTACTGACAATCGTCTCCTGCCTTGCAAGATGGCTTCCTTCATGCTGTACCCTCCAAATACCTTTCTCTATCTGTACTTAAATCCTTGGTTTGTATTTGCGTTAAATTTCTTTTTCTATTAAAAAACCTGGATAAGTTAGATTAACGCTCATCCATATATCCTCATTTCACCTAGTGCACTCTTGAAAGGCCCCACTTTTAAATATGTCACATTTTAAAATACAGATTTAGGGCCTGTACTTAAGAATTTTTGGAGAACACAATTCACTTCATAACACGTATCAGTAAGATTCCCTTTGAATTTTAATATTATCCATAAAATATGAAACCTTCACTGATTGCCAAAAACTAACTACAAAGTGTGGCTGTAACAGAGCCATAATAACATATAGTCTTAATAGAAACATATTTCTTTTTCAAAACAATAATTCTTTGTCAAAAGGATTCTTTCACTTTTATTCTAAACTATTCACCACAATTTAAAGTATATTGTGTTAACCTGATAGAGCATATCTATTTGTATTGGATTTCTTGCATTTTAGTCTATATCTTTCCTGCAGAGAATAAATTCCCTAAGAAAAGAGATCATGTTGCATGTAAGCATGTTTGCATGATTTATATAGCACTAAGCCTGTGCCCTCTGTAAGTGTTAGGGAAATAGCTGGATACACGAACAGGTGGATGAAATAGTTTGCAAATTACATCAATTTATAGTTGTGATTTAGATACTGTCACCTGAATATATTGCTGATGAGAAAAACACTCAATTATGCCATAAGGAACTATTCTTTAATGTATATAGTCTAAAGTATATGCCCACCAAACAGATTTAAGAAAGATTTTGCTACGTGACTACCAGCCTAAGTCATTGAGCAGAAATAGAAGCGAAATAAAACTTATACTTTCTTTAAATCCAGAAGGATTTTTGTACATATTCCCCCATTAAATATCTTCGGTCTGGGTTTCAGAAGCAAAGAGAAAAGCTGTGAACATATGACACATACATAGTTCCCATCCAGATTGTAAATACTCAGCTTGGGTTGGCAAGCCAGGATTTGTGTTTATATTATTCATTTTCTGCACCATTGTACTCTGAGTACAAATCTCTCCAAGTGCAAATCTGCGTTCAGTCTTTGCAGATGTTACCCCATCACAAAGAAATCCACGAATCTTGTTTAGCAAGAAATTTTAAAAATATATATAAGTAAAATATGTATATTTTAGGAAAATAATAATGTAACAAGAAATAATGTAGATGTCATTATTATTCACTTTCTGATGACATCTACTGATAGCATTTTAAATATACCAACATTTGTGGTATATACCAAATATTTGTGTTTGTTAAACCATATAAATGTGGAAATAAGACTTTCTGAGATTCAGCTGTCACCTAAGAATGTGCCATAATAGCATGTACCTGCATTACTACATGCTCAAGTAAGCTGCTACATTACCTAGGCAGGACTTCCGAAAAGCAATTTTAAGGTTTAGGGAGTATTAACCACCAACCATGCACTAACGATGCACTGCATGAACAAGTTTTTCTTTGAAGAGCCCATGGGAGAGAATTCCTTTGAAGAGGACTGTTGGAAAGAGGCCAGGAAAGAGCCTACTTCATCTCCAGCCAATCAAGGTCATTTACAAAACCTGGGCTCTGGGCTGTGCTAGCACAGTTAGAAGTAGTTCATTTGAAATATTCAGCCCTTGTTGAGATTTTTAGGGTGAATGAATATGTGAGTGTTTCTCATGGACAAGGTATGTCTGTAGAAGGCAGCGATATACACACCTACATACCCAGAAGCAATATATATGAGCTCTCATTTCATTTAGTTTGCTCATATATACTTTTTTTCTCTGTTCCCTTTCTAGCAAATACTGTATGTATTATAATTGTATGTTATACATTCTCACACTACCATCCAGTATCCTTCCTTCTCTCTTTAAAAATAAACACCATTCTCAAAATTCTATACCTATTTTAAATATAATATATTATAAGCTATATATTTCATTTCTGTGTTTTAACTTTCACTAAGTTTTTTCTACTATATCTGTGTATTTACAATACATCTTTTCACATAACATTGTGTTTGACACCTAGTAATTTTTTTGACATAGTTTATTTTAGAGGGGCCTGGGTGTATTCAGGTCCCCATTTTAAATATTGACTTGTGTAAAACAGCTTGTATGACAAAAACTCAATATAATCTTCTACAAAAGGAGAATTAGATAATTACAACTAATTTAAAAAATCCAACCAGTGTTATAGTGAATGTACTAGCTTGTGTTTCCTTGGGAACATGAATAAGAGTTTCTCAGGGAGACATGCATCGAAGAACTGAGTCACAGAATTCTGCATAGGCAGCTTTACCAGCTAGTGTCAAACCCTTCTTTTAGCTAGTGTCTAATTGTACAGTAATGGCAAAGAGATCCTACAAATCCTAATGTCTGCCAAAACTTAGATTAAAGAGACTTAAATATCTTTACCAGATGGAAAATGGTGTCCTACTGTTGTATTCCCTCAGGACTCATGTGATTGTGACTCTTAATAAGCCAACTGGCTATTTCAAGTTTTTTTGAGTGCATATCTGACTATATCTTGTTCATTTTTTATACTGTGCTGGTTGGCTTTTTTTCTCATTAATTTCATATTTTTATTTAAAAATTCATATGTTGTCTTCAATTTCTCTTAAAATATGTTTTGTCTTTATTTTCCTTAGGGTATCTTTTTAGTTATGAAAGTTTACTGTTTTTAATTTATAATTTCCTAAAGTATTCTGAGTTTTTGTAACTTGTTAAAAAATTGTCCATTTTGATATCCTAAAAATATTCTCTGATATTTTGTTAAGAAACCTTCACAGTTTTGATTTTCACACTTTGGTCTTTAACCCATCTGGAATATTTTGTTTTTGTGATAGTATAATATAGAAGTTTAATTTTATTATTTTCCCATATGGAACCCAAACTATCTTAGCATCATTTTATCAGTTATTCTTTTACAGCTTCTAATACTGTATCTATCATATACCGTCTAATCTGTTGCCCTTCTCTGTCCCCTTTTGCTGTTTCTGCTTTAATGATTAGTTTATAAGTGTGGAAGGTCAAGTTCCCTTTTCTAGTTTTCTCTGTGTGTGTCTGTGTGTGTGTGTGTGTGTGTGTGTGTTTGTGTGTTTTGTTTTGTTTTTTTCTGGTACTGGGGATCGAACTCAGGACCTTGTGTTTGCCAGGCAGGTGCAGTGCCACTAAGCTACATCCCTGGCCCTCTAGTTTTATGCGTATAACATGATTTTCATCTTCATCTTGTAATTTTAAATATATTACTATTCTATGTTGTGATATCTTTTTATTCTTATTGGTGAGCCTTTTATCACTTTATATATTTTGAGTCAATTTGTCAAATTTAATAAATAATCTTGTTAGAACTTTTATATGAAATATAATTAATTTATAGGTATTTGAAGAAGAAACTATCCTCAAGCTCTTCATTTTATTTATTTTTTTAAAAAACTAATATTGATTATTGCATAACTGTATTATTAATTACTGCACATTCATACTGTATGTAGTAGAACTTTTTTTTTTCCATACTGGGGGTTAAAGTCAGGACCTTGGGCTTGCAAGGCAAGTGGCAGAACCACTGAGCTAAATCCCCAGCTGTAGTAGAACTTTTGAGCCCTCTTACTAGTCTTAATAACTTGCATATTCATTTGTACTTTTATGTATACATCATTTTACCTATAAACAATATTGTTCACAAGTTTATTTCCCTTCCTTTTCTTATTTCTAGACTTGAATTCCAGGTAATCTTGTAAATAAATGGTGGTAATGTGTATCTTTACATTGTTCTTTGAATCAAGTGGTGATTCTGGTAGACTGGGTGTTATTTACCTGTGGGTTTTGGACAGGTAAATATTTTCTACAGTTAAAACAAGTTTCCCTCAAATTATTATTCAAGATTTTCTTTAATATGCATTTGTTCCGGGACTTAATTTATTTTCATCCATCTATTGAGAAAATACTCCTTTTCTCTACTCTGTTACTGTGATAAATATAATAGATAATATTTAAATGTTCAGCTCTCCTTGTCATGATTTATTTTTACTTGAACTACTAGAATACACATTGTGCTTCAAAGTTCATGAACCATGTACAAAATGAGTATTTAAAGCTTTTATATTTTTTTGCAGATTTTTTTTATCTGTTTCTATTCTAGAGTCTCTAATCATGTCTTCCATTCTTCTCAACATCTCTGTGATTAACTGGGAAATTGTTTCTATGTTGAATTTTTCTAGAAGCCTCATTTATCTGTTTTGTTACTTCCTGTGCTATCAGTTTGAGGTGTCCAGGTGGTTGACTGTCAGGTTTTCCATCACATTTGCCACAGAGTTTACCTTTGGTGAGGTGGAAGTCTGTGTTTGTGTCTTGTTTAATTTCATTGTTCATTTCTATTTTTATCATTGGTCCTGTCCTTGGTTTAATTCCTGGGTTAATATTTCAATCTTCCAGATATAGCTGGTCTTTAGGTTTTGAGTCTGTAATAACTCTGAGGCAATCTCATTAATTATACCAGGAAGGACAACTGATTAGATCAATCAAAACACCTTAGCCCAAGTGATGCAGTCAGCAACACAGTAGCATCAAGCACAGATTAGAAAATGACAATTTGTGGTAGTTATTAATCTATCATCTTTAACTGCATGAATTAAATAAAAATCGAGGACCAGCCCAAAATATGTTTATAGTGAATAAACTCTCCAATATAGCAACTTTACCCATCAGGTTGGGGACTTAGAAGGAGTTGGGGAGGGAGGGATAGATAGGATAGAGAAAGATTAGAAATGAGGACAGAGGACACAGGAAGGTCGCACAAACTCTAGGAAGCTGTTGAAGAGGAGAAGACAACAAAATATACATAAGAACAGAACAAACTAACAGCAATAGGGAGGCTAGAGACTGTAGTCACTTTCTTTTAAAACTAATGGCTAGTGAGAGAATGAAAAAGAGAAGAAAAGAAAAAATAAATTCGAATTAATAGGAACATAAACAAAAAGGGAGAGAAATGAAGACCAAGGTGGGAAAGAGAAAAGAAGATGAGAAAAAGAAGATCAAATGGAAAAATTTTGAGAAAAGAAAAAGAAAAAATTTTAAATGTTTAACGGGAAAAATATTACTTTGAAAACGTAAAATACAAATAGAAATGGGGGGCCTCCTTCAGGGTATTTCTCTGTTGACACAATAGATAGCGTGGGCAGATCTAAGCTAATTAGTCTCAGCAAGCCAGAGCTGTCCCCTGAGGTTCAGGCTGATTTCTGGCTGCAAGGCCCAAATTGAGATCTCTGACCTCCTGCTGGGTTGAACTCTGCAAGGTTCTACTGCAGGTTCCAGCTATCTTTCCCCTGAAGTTAGACCAGGTTCAGATGTGAGGTGCTGGTTCCTCTGACTTACCAACTATGATGGAGTGGAGTGCCTTGACTGCAGACATTTTCTTCACTTTTCCAGTAGGCTTTGATTTTTATCTAGGAGGCTCAGAGAGGCCCTCTTTCTCTGTTCTCATGGCTCTGTTCACATGGCTCCCAGGCTCCACTTGGCTGGGCTCCTCTGGCGTGCTGGGCTGAAGAGCAATTTCATTTTTTTAACATAAAATTTTGATTATAGGGCATTTAATGTTTTCTTTTGCTTACCTTCCACTCTACCATATCTTTGATCAGTTCATGGTCAACACTGCTATGGTACATGTTCATTTTTGGTACATTTCTATTATCTTATTTTTCTCAATGTTTTTGTGATATTGTATTTTTCAATATGCTTTTTAAAAGCACTCTATTGGGGATTTAATTTTTTTGTTAATAACATCTTAATCTTCTTTAGGGAAATCAATATGTTTTCTTTTTTATTTTCTTTGCTTTAAAACAGCTTTTGCCCAAGTGTTTTGTAATTTTGTTTTGCTATTTTGAATAATTTTTTATCATTACATTTTTAAGAAAATTATAAAATTAAAATTATAATCAATAATCATGAAGAATAAATATTTAGAATATTTATCTGCCAAGTAATAAATACTTGATAAGTCATTGCTATTTTAAGTGCCTCTATAAATTCTACTAACTCTTTATAGAATATTTATAGTTAATTGTTAAATTTTTTTCTCTGATTTTCCTCCATGTATGTTTAAAACAATCAGTTCTTTAGATTCAGGTTAATATTATTAATTTTTAAATGATCTTAATCCTCTATTTAAGTAATTAACATTTCATATTGATTTACAAGCACATTGACAAATTTAAATTTATTTTAGGTTTTATGAATTTTATTTTTCACTAATTTTATCTTTCAATCTGATGATGAATATTGATCCTAGGTGCTTCTTTTCACTATATATTTTAAAGAAATTCTAAATCCTTACTTTCCTGCTCTGTAAACTTTGTAACTACAAAAAGTTTTAAATTTTGTCTATCATCTTAACTGCTCATAGTAATGAATTTTTCTTCAATTATAAGCCAAATGAAATGAGAAAAACAAAGGTAATTCTTTGCTGTTTAAAGCTAAGAACCTTGTGTTTCTCAAATGAATAAGAAGTAAATAATATATGTGTTTTCCTCTTAGCATTCTGTTCAATTTAGTTGTACTCTTGTGAGCTCTCTCTAAAAAAATATACTTGAGTTTATGCATCACTCTCGTCTGTCCTATACCCCTCTATTCCAAGCCACTATCATGTTTCATCTTGATAACCGTAGAAACCTCAGAGTGACTTCTCCACTTCTAGTTTTGTCCCTTTCAAATTAATTTGCTCTCCTCTAGTAGACTAATATTTTACCTTCTCAGTAAAAGATTTGCCTAAAGAGCAGTCCCTCCATTTGGAGCAGAGAAGTAGAGGGGATTTTGACCTGACTGTGGACCTTTGCAGGAATTTAAAAAATCATTCCAGTGAAAGGTAGAATGCCCTCATTTACTGTGCCTCCCAAGTAATGTATATTTGAGTACTGATTTTTTTCACTTCACAAAGACTTCCTGAGTATTTTAGGCTATGTTATTCTCCCATTCAGTATATTACTTCCCTTTGCTCAAAGTTGGTTTTCCTTTACATCTTTACCTTTTCAATTGTAATCCTTCCAAAACTAGGATAATATTCTTTATTTGTATCATTGATCTGCTAGTTTAGTTGGTTGTTTTTTTTGAGACAGTGTCTCATGTAGTTGAGACTGACCTGGAACTCACTATGTAGTCCAGGCTGGTCTTGAACTCACAGCAATTCTCCTGCCTCAGCCTCCCAAATGCTGGGATTACAGACGTGTGCCACCATGCCCAGCAGTATCATTGATCTGAAGATAAATGTTGTACAGATATTGTGATTGATTAATTGGTAAAGCTAAACTAGAACTCTGGGTTCAAATGATTCTTTTAAGGACAAAAGTGATTACAATTTGAAGGAATTTATAATACATTATTTTGGCACTAGGGGCCCCATCACACTGAAGCAAATGTGTTTGAAATAGTGAGCCATTGGATCATGATTTCAGTTTTTACAAAAATGAAAAATGTTTTCCCTAGTGTTTTGATTAAATTTATGGATGATAGCAGAGCAACTCAATTAGTTTAACTTGTCAGGAAAAATAAAATAGTCAATTTGATAGTTAAATATAGACCGACGTTCTGACATTAAAATCAATGCTAAACAAGGCAATTTTTCTCATTTACACTCCTTCAAGGTAGGGTTGTTATAGTTTTTAATATAATTTTTACTGATGGGTCAGTTGTTCAGGTTTAATTCATTAGTAGCAAACATCTGAAGTAGGAGTGATACAGCATAATGATACTTGTTATTAACAGGTTTTGGTTTCAATTTCAATTCAATCCTTACTAGCTTTTTGCATTTAATCCACGGTCTGTCTATGCAGTCTCAGTTTCTTCATAGAAAATCAGAATAATTCTGTCTGCCTCATGGACCACATAAGGATTAAATGAAATAATGCCTGTAAAAGAATATATGCACTCAACAACATTTCTAGGGAGACAATTTTATTTTAACAATTTCCAATTCTGATGTTACATTACAAAATATAAGGTCATTTTCCTAAAAGGGGTTTTCTGAATGAAACATACTTTTATGTGTCCTTTAATCTGCTAACTACACCATTCTAACCACCAGTAAGATAAAATAATTAAATTTCAACAAAAAGTATGACAATAGCCTCTTCGTTTGCTGGAGGAAAAATTGTAAAAGAGCTTATGGTACCTTTTCTACATAGGCAATAACCTGCTAAAAGGCTGCTTTTGCTTGCTTTTGTGTCACATAGATGGACTTAGGTGCAGCCAGACTAGATTTGCTTGGATATAGTGGCCTGTGAACTTCTGTTCCTAGCATCCTGCCTCATCAGTGGTGAATACACTGTATTAAAAAATGACCCAAATTTTTGATACAACAAAAGATACAAATACAATCGCTGCTTGTCAGAAGATATTTCCCCCATGATGCTGCTCATGAAGGTGGGAAAATGAAAGGGAGAACAGAATGAAAATGACAGACTTCGTCTGTGCCCGTCCCACACGCAGCCTTTGCCTATGCTTTATGCTCTCTGCAATCCTTGCATAGCCCACAGGCAGCGTTTTCAAGGCTTCTACCTCGAATGGTCATGTATATGGCCACTCTCATGTTCTTTTGGTTAATGGTAACATGTTATATAATTAGCATTGACATGGTATATGCTTTACTGACCCTTTAAAAATTAATTTTAAGAAATACAATGTAGTGGCATTCATGGTTGGAGATTTGCACCTTTACATAATCCATCTTGGTTCTTATTTTTTCCCCATTCCCTTACCCTACCTTCAATCCCTCCACCGCTACCTATCTACAGACTTTGTTTCCACTTTTTCTTTTTCTCTTGTTACTTCGATTCCCATCTTTCATTTCCCCTACTCCTCCCACTTCCCCTTCCCCTTTGCAGCTTTTCTTCCTATTTCACATTATCTATTATACCTTTTCATCCTTATTTTCACTTTCAGTTTCTCACACTGGAGAAACTACTCATTATTAAACATATGTGTCCTATTTATTTCACTTGAGTATCGCCTCAATGTGCATACATTTAGCTATAAATGTCTCTAGTTTCTCATTCTTTATGGCTGAGTAGTACTCCATTTTATATTTAAAAAACACATTTTCTTTTTTTTTTTTCTTTTAAATTGAATTTACTGGTACATTCTAGGTAGACAGTACAGTTACCTTCATTACTGGGATCTTGTACCTTTACATGCCAGGTCTTGGTTCTCATTTTTTCCCCTTATCCCCACCATTCCAAAACCCCCCTTTCCCTCCCCACCTTCAAATACTTTAATTCCATTTTTACATTTTCTCATATTTTTTTTCCTTTTCCCTTGTTCCTCTTTCCCTGTCCTTCTCACTGTCCCTACAACTTTGGTCCTTTTCTTCCTATTTCACATTGCTAATTGTCCCGTTAGGATCTTGAGTACTATTTTAGTTTTTCACACCAGAGATACTATTCAATATTTGCATATGTGTGACTTATTTATTTCACTTAGGAGTATATCCTCAAAATGTACCCATTTACCTATGCATGAATCTACTTTCTCATTCCTTATGGCTGAGTAGTATTCCATTTTATAGAAAAACCACATCTACTTTATCCAGTTTCCAACTGATGGGCAGGTGGGCTGTTTCCAAGTTTTAGCTATTACAAACTGTGCTGCTATAAACATAGGTGCGCATATATTACTGTGATATGATTCTTTTAATTCTTTTGGAAAGATACCCAACAGAGAGATGGCTGGGTCAAATGGAACCTCTAATCCTAGTTCTTTGAGGTATCTCCATATTGACTTCCACAGTGGTTGCACCAGTCTGCACTCCCACCAACAATGGAGAAGGTTTCCTTTCTCCCCACAACGCTCCAAAAATTGTTATTGTGTGATTTCTTGATAGCAGCCATTCTTTGTGGGGTGAGGTGAAATCTCAATGTTGTTTTCATCTGCATCTCTTGAATGACCAGTGATGTGGAGCATTTTTTTCATATATTTACTTTCTGCTTTTATTTCTTTGTCTGAGAAATGTCTGTTCATTTCAGATGCCCATTTTAGAATTGGGTCTTTATTGGAGGGTTGGCTGTTTTGAGTTCTTTATCTATTTTAGATAATAGTCCTTTGAGGAGCAGCTGGTAAAAAGTTTTTCCCACATTGTAGGTTGTCTCTTAGTTCTGTTGATGGTTTCTTTTGCAGTGCAGAAGCGTTTTAATAAGATGAGATCCCAGTTGTTGATTCTTTGTGCTAGTTCCCGTGCTACTGAGGATTTGTTCCTAAAGTCTTTTCCTATGCCAATGTCTTCCAGAGTTCTCCCTAACTAATCTTCCGCTGAGTTTAGTGTTTCTGTTTTAATATTTAAATCTTTATTCCACTTGGATTTGAATTTAATGCATGGTGAAAGATAAGGGTCTAGTTTTAATCTTTTGCAGGTTGAGATCCAGTTTTTCCAACACCATTTATTAAAGAGGCTGTCTTTCCTCCAGTGGGGACTGTCAGCTCCTTTGTCAAAGATGAGGTAGCTGAGTGCATCTGGAGTTGAATTAGTGTCCTCCAATCTGTTCCACTGATCCTCAGGCCTGTTTCTTTCCAATATCATACTTCTTTATCACAGTGGCTTTGTAGTATAGTTTCAAATTGGGAATTGTTATACCCGCTGCCTTGTGTCTGTTGCCTAAGATGGCTTTTACTATTCTAAGTCTCTTATGGTTCCAAATGAATTTTTGGATTCTTTTTTCTAGTTCTGTGAAGTATAGTGTTGGGATTTTAATTGGCATTGCATTGAATCTGTATAGCAGTTTTGGTAGTATGGCCATTTTCACTATGTTGATTCTTACTACCCAGGAGCAGGGGATATCTTTCCATTTTCTTATACCCTCCTCGATCTTTTCTTTTCAGTGTGCTGTAGTTTTCAGTGTAGAGGTCTTTTGCTTCTTTTGTTAGATTGATTCCTAGATACTTCATTTTTTGGGGTGCCATTGTGAAAGGAATTTTTCCTAATTCCTTTCTCAGTGAGTCTGTTATTTGTGTACAAGAAGGCTGTTGATTTTTGGGTGTTGAGTTTGTATATGGCTACTCTGCTAAAAGTGTCAATTAAATTGAGAAGTCTTTTGGTGGAGTTTTTTGGGTCTTCAGTGTAGAGTATCATATCATCAGCAAATAATGACAGTTTAACTTCTTCCTTTCCTACCTTTATTGCTTTAATTTCTTTCTCTTGTCTAATTGCTATGGCTAATGTTTCCAGAAGTATATCAAAGAGGAGTGGTGATAGTGGGCATCCTTGTCTTGTTCCTGATTTTAACGTGAAGGTTTTCAGTTTTTGGGCACTTAATATGATGTTGGGTGTTGGTTGATCATAGATAGCCTTTATTAAGTTGAGACATAGACCATCTATTCCAATTTTTTTGCAGAATTTTTATCATGAATGGGTGTTGAATTTTATCAAATGCTTTTTCTGCATCTATCAAGAGGATCATGTGCTTCTTGTCCTTGACTTTGTTAATATAGTGTATTATATTTATTGATTTACGTATGTTGAACCATCCTTGCATTCCTGGAATAAATCTGACTTGGTCAGGATGTATGATCTTCTTGATGATCCTCTGTATTCTGTTTGCTAGTATCTTATTAAGGATTTTTGCATCTATATTCGTTAAGAAGATTGGCCTGTTTTCTCTTTTTTGGTTACATCTTTCCCAGGTTTGGGAATCAAAGTGATATTTGCTTCCAGGAATGAATTTGGAAGTATTGCTTCTCTTTCAATTTCATTGAAAAATCTGAAGAGTAATGGCAGTAGATCTTCTCTAAATGTCTTGTAAAATTCAGCAGTGAATCCATCAGGACTTGGGCTTTTCTTTGTTTGTAAGTTTTTAATTACATTTTCAATTTCACTGATTATGATTGGGGTGTTAAAAATGTTTTTATCTTCTTCGTTCAACTTTGGTAATTCATAAGTATCTAGAAATCTGTGCATTTCTTCTGTGTTTTCTATTTTATTAGAGTACAGGTTCTCAAAGTAGGTATTGACTTTCCTCTGGATTTCTATTGGATCGGTTGTGACTTCACCTTTTTCATTCCTGATTGCATGAATCTGTGCCTTTTCTTTCCTTTTTTTGATAAGGTTTGCTAAGGGTTTATCAATTTCATTTATTCTTTCAAAAAACAACTCTTCGATTCATTTATTTTTTTGTATCATTTTCTTAGTTTCCATTTCATTGATTTTGGCTCTAATATTTTTAATTTACTCTCTTGTTCGAGCTTTGGGTTTTTCTTGCTCTTGTTTTTCTAGGAGTCTAAGAGTCACCATTAGGTTGTTTATTTAAGCTTGCTCTGTTTTCCTAATGTGGACATTCAGTGCTATGAATTTTCCACGTAGAACTGCTTTCATTGTGTCCCATAGATTCCTCTATGTTGTATTGGCATTTTCATTTATTTGTAGAAACTGTCTGATTTCTTCTTTAACTTCCTTTGTGATCCATTGATTGTTCAGGAGAGTGTTGTTCAATTTCCTTGTGTTTGTGAAGTTCCTACGGTTTCTTATGCTTTTGATGTCCAGCTCTATTGCACTGTGATCTGATAATATACAGGGAATAACTTCAGTTCTTTTGCATTTATTCAAACCTGTTTTGTGAGCTAGTATGTGATCTAGCTTGGAGAATGACTCATGTGTAGCTGAAAAGAATGTATATTCTGATTTTGTGGGGTGGAACACTCTATAGACCTCTAATAAGTCCCTACATTCAAAAGCTTGGTTGATTTCTAGTACTTCATTGTTGATTTTTTTGCCTAGGTGATCTGTCTATTTGTGATAGTGGGGTATTCAGATCCCCCACTACAATTGTATTAGTGGTTATTTGCTTTTTCATGTTACTTAATATTTGTTTTATATAGTTGGGGGCGTTTATATTTGGTGCATATATGTTTATGATTGTCGTTTCTTCCTCTTGGATTGTTCCCTTTACAAGGATGTAGTGGCCTTCTTTGTCTCTCTTAATCAGTTTTGGTTTGAAGTTTGCTTTGTCTGCAAATGAGATTGCTACCCCTGATCTTTTCTGGGCTCCTGTCACATGCAGAATTGTTTTCTATCCTTTCAATTTCAGTCTATGGGCTTCTTTTTCCACTAGGTGTGTTTCTTGTATACAACATATTGTTGGATTTTGCTTCTTAATCCATTCTGCCAATCTATTTCTCTTCATTGGTGAATTGAGGCCATTGACATTGATAGTTATAAATGATATGTACTGACTTATTTTTGTCATGTTATGGTCCTTTTGTTGACTCTTTTTTTTATTTTTTGTCCTCTCTGTTTAGTTTCTTGCCTTGGTTATTTGATTTGTTCTGTTAGGTCTCCTGGTGGTGTGATCTTCATTGTCTTTTTCTAGGATATTGTTTAAAATTCTTTTTAGTGCTGGTTTAGTATTCATGAAATTTCTCAAGTATTCTTTATTTTGGAAGTATCTTATTTCTCCGTCCATTTTGAAAGAGAGTTTAGAAGGATATATCAGTCTTGGTTGTAGGTTGTTTTCTTTTAGGACTTGAAATACATCACTCCAGGCTCTCCTTGACCTGAGGGTTTGTGTTGAAAAGTCTGCTGTGATTCTGATAGCCTTTCCTTCGCATGTGATTTGTTTCTTTTCTCTTACTGCTTGTAGTATTTTTTTTCTTCTGTTGGGTTTCGGGGATCATGATTATTATATGTCTAGGTGTAGAATTTTTTTGATCATGACTAGTTGGTGTCCTATATGCCTCTCTTTTTTTTTTCAGCTTTAATTGAATTTATTGGTACATTTTAGGGATACAGAACAATTACATTCATTGTTGGGATCTTGTACCTCCATATGACAAGTCTTGATTCCCACTTTTTCCCCTTACCCCTGCCCTCCCTTCACCCCCTCCTCCCCTCCCCATCTACAAACACTTTATTTCCATCTTTTCATTATCTCACATTTTTTTCTTTTCCCTTATTACCCTTCCCCTACCCATCCCACCTTCCCTACACCTTTAGCTCCTTTCTTCCCATTCAAAATGTCAGCAATCTTATTAGGATCTTATGTATTATTGCAGATTATTCACACCAGAGGAACTATTCAGTATTTACACATATGTGACTTATTTATTTCACTTAGGAGTATATCTTCAATATGTATCCATTTTCCTATGCTATATGCCTCTCTTATCTGTGTGTCTAATTCTTCCCCTCTGTTTGGGAAGTTTTCTGTCATTAATTCTTTGAACAGCTTTTTTAAGTTCTTTGCATTTTCTCCTAGTACTTCATGGATTCCTATCAGTCTTATGTTATTCTTCTTTGCATCATCTAGGAGTTGTTGGATCAATTTCTCATGACCCCTTACTGATTTTAAGAGACCTCTCTTTTCATGGTCGCTGTCTGCTATCCTATCTTCTATATCTGAGATTCTATCCTTGCAATCTTTTATTATGTTACATATGCTTTCAGTAGAGTTTTTAATCTCCTGGATATCTGTTTGAATCTGTTTAATGGATTCCATTTCTTTCCAACTTGGACATTCATTGTTTCCATTTCTTTCTTATGCTGGGCCTTCATGGCTTCTATTATGTTCCTAAACTCATGTATTTTTTTGTCAGTTTCTGTTCTGCAGTCTTGAATCATGTCTTTCATTTTGCTCACCATCTCCATGGTTATCTGGGAAATAATTTCTGTTTTGAAGTTTTCTAGAGCTTGATTGATCAGTTTTGTTACTTCCTGTGCTGTGAGTTCTGATTGTCCTGGAGACTCACTATCTGATTTTTCATCCTCCTTTGCCCTACTGTTTGCCATTGGTGGGCTGGAAGTCTGTTTTTGTGGCTTGCTTAAGTGTTTTCTCATCTTTATTTTTGCTGTTGGAATGACCTTGATTCAATCTCTGGGTCATTAAATCTTCCTGATATTGTTGCATCCCAGTCTTTGATTCTCTAATGACTTATAGACATTCTCGTTTTCATAATTGAGCAAACAACTCATCAAATCAATCCCTATCCTTTATCCCTATTGATAGAATCAGAAACATAATAGGATCAATCACCACCCTTTATAGCCCACAATGCCTCTGCAGAGTAGGTCCAAGGAATGGCTCAGTCAGGGGATCTAATAGCCATGGGGGGGGCAACAGTGCTCAGGGGCACCCATGTGGCTACCCTCCTGGTGCTCTGTCAGAGCCAATCAGTGGTGCCTGCTGGAAACGGCGTGGCTCCAGAGGAGACCCGTAGTTCTGGCCGGACCTGCAGGAGAGGTGGCTCTGTGTCCAAGCTGGGGCTATGATGTCAAAACATATTTTCTCTATCCAATCTCCTGTTGATGGGCAATTGGGCTGCTTCCAAGTTTTAGCTTTTACACATTGTGCTGCTTTGAGCCTGGGTGCACATATATTGCTGTGGTATGATTCTTTTCAAATATTTGGGGAAGATACCCAGCAGTGGAATATCTGGGTCAAATGAGACTTTCAATGCTAGTTCTTTGAGGTATCTCCATACTGATTTCACAGTGTTTGCACCAGTCTACATGCCTACGAGCAGTGGAGCAGGGTTCCTCTTTCCCCACAACCCTTCCAGCATTTGTTATTGGTTGATTTCAGGACAGCAGACATTCTTTGTGGGGTGAGGTGGAATCTCAGTATTGTTTTCATTTGTATCTTTCAAATGACCAGTGATGTTGAACATTTTTTCATATGTTTATTTGCTATTTCTACTTCATTGTTTTTCTCTCGTTGAGTTTATTGGTACATTTTAGGTGTACAGCACAGTTACATTCATCATTGGGATCTTGTACCTTTACATGACGGGTCTTGGTTCTCATTTTTTTCCCCATACCCCTGCCCTCCCTTCACCTCCTCCTCCCTTCCCTATTTCCAAGTACTTTATTTCCATTTTCTCATATTTTTTTCTTTTCCCTTATTACCTTTCCCATACCCTTCCCACTTTCTCTACACCTGTAGCCCTTTTCTTCCTATTTCACATTTTCAATTACCTCATTAGGATCTTATGTACTGTTATGGCTTTTCACACCAGAGAAACTATTTGGTATTTACACATGTGTGTCCTATTTATTTCACTAAGAGTATATCCTCAATATGCATCCATTTTCCTATGAATTAATCTAATTTCTCATTCTTTATGGCTGAGTAGTATTCCTTTTTATAGAAAAACCACATCTTCTTTATCCAGTCTCCAGCTGTTGGGCATATGGGCTGTTTCCAAGTTTTAGCTATTACAAACTGTGCCGCTATAAACATTGGTGTGCATATATCACTGTGATATAATTCTTTTAATTCTTCTGGAAAGATACCCAGCAGAGGTATAGCTGGGTCAAATGGAACCTCTAGTCCCAGCTCTTTGAGGTATCTCCATATTGATTTCCGTAGTGGTTGCACCAGCCTGCACTCCCACCAAAAATGGAGAAGGGTTCCTTTCTCCCCACAACCCTGCCAACATTTATTATTGTCTGATATCTTTGTAGCAGCCATTCTTTGTGGGGTGAAGTGGAATCTCAGTGTTGTTTTCATCTGCATCTCTTGAATGACCAGCGATGTGGAACATTTTTTCATATGTTTATTTGCTATTTCTACTTTGTCTGAGAAATGTCTGTTCATTTCAGTTGCCTATTTTTGGATTGTGTCTTTAAATTTGAGGTCTGATTTTTTTAAGTTCTCTATATATTCTAGATAGTCGACTTTTTTCTGAATCATATTATTTTCCTTTTGCCTGAAGGACCTTTTAAAATATTTCATGTGTTGCAAATATGCAAACTTGCTGGTGATGTGTTCTTTAAGTTTTCATAAGATTAAAAAAGTTTATTTTAAAAACTGAAAATCATTTTCTGTGGATAAAAGAATTTATTGTGACATTGTTTTTAACTTCCATAACTTTCAATATGTTGTTCTACTGTCTTCTCTCTTCCATTATTTTCTATCTTACTTTGTACACACTAAACTTATTATAATCTTTCTCTTTGGTTTTCTGCATATATTGTATGTATATTTTCCTTTATATCTTTTTGTAATTTAATTGTGAAAATTTTTTGCTTACTTGGCTAGATTTAAAATCTCCAGTTTTCAACAATTTGGGAAACATTTTCTATTATTTCTTCACTACCCACCCCGCTTATTACACCCTTCCTTGGAGACTCCAGGTAGGATCCCTACTCAGCCACTTGGAATTGTTTATAATTTCTTGACACTGTGTTCAGATTATTTTTATTCTTTAATTATGTATTTCAATTTTGTAGTTCCTCTTATTAAATATTTATGTTTAATAATCATTTGTTTTGAAATATTATTCTCTCATTCTAGAAATATCTTCTCATGTGAAACATTTTACTTTTCTATTTCTAAAAGATCTCTTTGGGTCTTTTAAAAAAATCCTCCAAGTTTTATGTAATCTATCCACTTTTTTCTATAGTATCTTTAATATATTGAATATAGATATTCTATTTTAATATCCTTACCTATAATTCTATGCTTTTTGTCACTGTTGGACTAGCTATGATTGATTTTTTCTTCTTACCATGGGCTGTATTTTCATGCTCATTTTTACATATCTTCTGATTTTTTATTGGATGGCAAAGATTATGTGTTTTGCCTCGAGTTTTGTTCTGGTTCTGCTTGGGTTAGTTGGAAAGAGTTTGATTCTTTTGATCCCATTGTTAAGCTTTGTTAGAAGGACCAAGGCAGATTTTAACCTATGGCTAATTTTGTCCTACTGTCAGGCAAAGTCTAAGTACTATACTCGAGGCCCTAAAATCATGACATTTTTCTTATTAGCCTGGAAAGGGATTATTTCTGGTCTCATCAATACCAATTCTTGTTTTCTTTGAATTTTTTCCAGAGGTTTTCTCTTTAGCCTCTGCTGTGGTTCTAAAATGCATATGCTGATGTAACAGTCTGTGGAGTAGGCACTTGGCAAATATCCAGAGCCTGGTCTCTGGGAAGGCTTGTCATCTTTGTTTCATTGCCTGGCAATCTCTAGCCACTTTATCCCCTTTGTATACCTAATTCTAGCTCCACAACTCAAGGAACCTGTTGAGCTCTGCAGGATTCTCCTCCCAGCCTCCCAGTGTCACAGCTTGATGGTTTTCCTTGGCAGTGACTCAATAAACTGGGACAATTGGAACTCATTTGTTTTTCATATTAAGAGATAACTGTCCTTCCCTGTTTGATGTCCACTGTTTTCCTTTTATTTCAGACAGGGACATAAATAGGAACCTATTTTTTCCATCTTGCCTATAAATTTACCTTCAGCATTAAAACTACCACCTGTCATGATCGGAATTTTGTGAATGGCTTGCTATAGACATATGATTTCCTAATTAATATCGAGTGAATTCAATCCTCATTGGTGACAGAGTACAGGTATTCCTTCTTTCAGCACAGATCATCTCTATCATAAATCAATTTACTATTATTAATTTAGTTTTCAGAAATTTTCTGTCAGTGTTGTATTATCTTCCTCATACTGCATAACTTTAACATTTGGCAATAAGTTGAGGGAAAAAACGTAGATAGATTTTTTAAAGCTCAGTCATTATTCAGTTTTATTTCTCCTATTTTAAAAGAGAATCAAAAGCTTTCCTTGTTCCACACCAGTAGGCCTGTACTTAGACACAAAACCTAGACTTTTCATCTGACATTCTGCATTGTGTGTACATAGAAAACAGTACCAAATAGAGTCAGACCACTTCTCTGCAATTCTTTATCCCATCTTCATAGATTTAGTGGATTATGTGGCCCTTAGTCAGAAGAATTAGTTGAGCTTGTTTTTTTTTCCCAATTTTATTGTTGAGTATTCATCTACCACAAATCTGCATTCTAAATGTATTTCTGCTTATAAGTATACCATATAGTTTTGAAACGTTAAAAATGAAATACTTTTAGTTATCCCTTTTCCTATCAATAGATAGTAATTATAATATTTTAGTGTGTTTTCCAGATCTACTTTAGGAGGTAGTGTATCCACTACACACACATACCCACACACACATATACCCACCTACACACAAATACACTCCATACTTTGGACAATAAAAAGATATTAAATTTGCCCCATGAACTTTAAAATTCAGGAAAACCCACTTTAATAGGAGAAAAAATATATACTAAACACCTTCTTCCAATAAAGTTACTTTACTGAGTGAATGAATTCATATAAAGGACTATATGCTATTACTAGTATATAGTAGGAGGCCACTAAGCATAGGAAAATAAGCATAGACAAAACCAATTCTTATCCATCTAATTCTCTGATATTTTGCCCAATTATGAAACTTCTTTTGAATAAGTCCTTTATCATGGAATGTGGAATTGCATATAAGTAGAATGTATGTTACTAAAATAACTGTCTTTATAAATTAGAATCTTCACATTCTACTTTTTGTGCACATATTTTTAAAATTTGACTTTTCATTTTCCTTATGTTGATATAACTTGGTTTTGTCTCAGCAGTACTTAAGTAATACAATTTTTGAAATCTGTTAGAATAGCTTTTGCCTTGTCTCAGACAATTCTCAGTCTCTCCATAAATACCTTTCTATTCAAACACTAGTATTCACATAGTAAGTAGAAAGCTTGTATTGGTTTGTTTAGTTTACATATTTGAGATTATTTTATACATATATTTTAAATATATTTTCAGTTATACATGTAATGGTTATACTTTTCCAACTCATTAAATATCTCTTGAATGAATGTTTTACCAGATTAACAATTGTTCTATTTTGTTTATTGCTATGTCCCACTATTACAGCCAAAAATCCCTTCAGCACAATAAGAGCTCAGCAAATATGAAGAGAAAAATTATTAAATGAACTATTATTTTTCCTAACCAATTAGTATTTGTAGGTACCAGTTGCAGGAAGGTTTTATAACACATTTAACTAATTATCTGTCATTGGTTATTTAATTATTGTCCAAAATTTTTACTCTTATCCATAATATAGAGATGGGTGATGTGTAGATGCATCCTTGCACATATCGTTTAAGTCATGTACTTCATAACATTTCAGCCAATAGTGGTGGATCATGTAAACAACGGTGAGTCTGTAAGCTTATAGGAGAGCTGAAAAGTTCGTAGGAATATGAATAGGAATTTGACGTCTTTGATGTTTCTTGGAACTATGATGTTCCTAGACTTCATAATCATTGTATCACAGGGAGATGCATTACTTACATGTTTGTGTTGAGGTTGGTATAGACAAACCTACTGCACTGCCAGTCACATAAAATTATAGCTCATAAAATTATATGTAATGCTTGACAATGGTAAAAGACTGTATTACTGTTTTATGTATTTATTATAATTTTTATTGTATGTAAATTTAGAAGGTACTCCTACTGACAAAATGTTCTGTGGCAAAATACCACACCAGCAGCAGCTTTGTATGTCTTGAGTTTAACGTGTCTGTTGGTTCTATCCTTTTCTCTAGTGTTTAATTTAATCTCATGTTTTCTTTATCATGGAGCAATAGACTATTATTTTATATGCATATATATATTTATTCATATTTATTTTATACTACACCTGTATGTACATATTTCTCCAAGTTTTGTCTAGCAGTATATATGCCCTAAAGATTAGATGTATAAGAACCTGTACCATCTAAGTTTGAGTAAGTACACCATATGTTTCTGGGATGATAATACTACCCAATGGTACATTTCTCAGAATGTAGCCCAGTTACTAAGGGATATAAAACCTTATTTACTTCATTCTCCTTCCTAGATTAGTTGTTGCATATATGTGTTAGATTTTTGGAATAATCAATTTGCTAAAATAAGCTTTAAAAATATTATTTATATACAACATATTGAGGTGGTAGTCTAATGAATTAAAATGAAAATCTCATTTAAATAAAGGATATTACAAAGAAGAAAGTAAAATGATACTCTGCTAATTCAGACCCATATACTGGAACTAGGCCCAGCTAAAACTATTAAAGACCTTAACTTTGGGAATGGTAATTTGGCTGAGCTGTAAGTAACCCTTTTGTGGACCCTGCCTTGTCATATGATGTTAACCACCAATCATAGGTGACATTGATGGAGTGGCTTAAGTAGTTAATGTGACAGTTTCATCATGTAAAGGTCCCAGTGACAAATACAAAGCTGGACATAACCACAGCTCAGTGGAAGTTGTAGATTGATGATTCACTGATATAATATTTTATCAAGACAGTTTACCAAGCAGGCTAATCTTCTTGACCTGGTTTTACCTGTCTTTGTCTATTTGCATATTCATTTGACAGTGTGTTAATGCAGTAGCAGAAAGTAAAGACAGCTTTTTTTCCTATATTCACATTGAAGACCTTTTGGTAATGCTTTACTTGGGGTAATTTGTTAGGTTGCCTTAGTTTCTTCAGGAAAAATTTCTGTTTCTAAGAATGTACTAATTTAAGGAAACCAGTCTCTGGCTCTGAAAGGCTTCTTGTGTGAGTATTATTTTTGATGTACTATCTACAATTTCTTGGAAATTCAGGTCATTTAATGAGCTGGAAGCATGGAATTTATAATAGGTTCACAATAGAGATAGACAGACGCACACACATACACACACATATAAATAGATTCTTAGTATATATAGGTTTAAATCCCAGGTTGTTCCAAAGGTTGTGGTGATTTATATTACCCTACTTACCTCTTTTGTTCAAAACGTTAAGTTCTCCGAGTTCTGTTCACATGGCATGATTTTCCCACTTACTGTGTCAAAACTCTTGTGTAATATAAATGATGTTTTAAAATATGAGAATTGCATATATTCTGACACTTAGGGGTATACCTGAATAAATTTGAGCTTAAAGGTCACACCATATGCTATCAGGGATGGTCTCCCAGGTTTCCATTTACATTTATAATGTTCTTTCAGTAGCACCCGCCTACCAATTAAAGGCATTTTGAGCAAACTGGCAGCACTTAAAAGTCTAGATTCCAGGATTAGTTTGATAGCGTGTTGAAACTTGAAACAATTTTTCTTTTTACTTTTCTCTCCTCAGCATCTTTATTTTTTAGCAAACATCAACAAATTCTTAAATTGCTGAGTAGAGGAATGAGTAGTGAGATATTATTCATTAGAAACAACATTACAAGGCTATATTTCTTCTGTAGCATTTGTTCATTTTTCATTGATTTCATATTTATTGAATGTCTACAGTTTGTCAGCTACCGCAGTCTGCTGATAAAGATGGAAAAAAACAGACAAGTTTCCTTCTCTTCCAGCACTTTCAATAGATACAAAAAATAACTGTAGCATTAACTTCAGTGGGTGAAAATTGTTATGAAAAAAAGTCAAGTATCAGGATGGAAAATTAGAGTGACTTCTTTATATAATGTGATCAGGAAAGGCCTATCAGAGGAAGTGACATTTGAGTTGAGACTTGCATGATGAAAAGAGACAGGCCTGAGAATACCTGGAGAATGAGTATTTCAGACAGCAAACGTAACAGCCCCCAAGTGGCAATGGCCCAGCTTATGAAACAAAGGCTAATGTGATGACGGAACACAGTTGAACACGTGGGTAGTGTCACTGTAGGGCAGGCAAGACACAGCAGCAGATTTGGAGAAGGGCAGGAGTAGTGGAGTTAGAGGAGGGTGTTTGCAAATAGAACTAACAATATTTACTAATGAGTTAGAAATACAGGAATGGTGGGCAAGGGTCATTAAGACTAAGTCCATTTTATTTGGACTGAAAAACTAAAATTTTCTCAGTTAACTAAAATGCAGAAAAATGATTTTGAAGAACATCAGAAAGAAAGGCAGGACTAAATGCGCAAGAATAATATATTCAGCAAGGTTGGGACATACAAAATTTAAGATATATAATAAACATCCAAATATGGTAAGTATAGTAGTATTTGTATATATATTAGAAGTGGCAAAATATCCTTAAAGGTAATTTTTAAAAGGTGTTTAAAAATTATATGAACAAAAATAAGAATTTCTACAGTATTTTTAGAATTAATGTTTGGCACTCTGTGCATAATTTGAGATAATTTTTTTGTTTTAATATCATTTCAAACTGGAAAAGTTGTGAGAATAGTAAAATACCCATATATTCCTTTTCATACTCCAAATTTGTTAATAGTTTTCTATATTTACTTTATCTTTGATTCTCTACACACACACACCCACACACACACCACTCTATGCTCTATACATTTTTACTAAACTATTTGAGAATAATATTCAGACCCCATGTCCTTGTCCTTTTACCCTAAATACTTCACTATATTTTCTCAAAAGAACATTCTCTTAGATAAAAACAGACTAGTGATCAAAGTCAGGAAATTAGAATTGAATGATAATGCTATTATGTAATTTATGGTAATACCCAAAATTTTCCAATTGTCCTAAAATTCTCCAGTTCCAGGATCTAGTTTAGGATCACACATTGCATTGGATTGCCTATCTCCTTTGTCTCATTTGTTTGGAAATGTTATTCAACCTTTCTTTGTATTTCTTGATCTTAACATTTTTACAGACTACAGGAAATTAGTTTTTAGGCTGAAACTCAACCTGAGATTAATTTTCATCATGATTAGTTTCAGTTTCATTGATCTGTAGCAAGAATAGCACAGAAGCAATGAGTCCCTGTCAGTGTTTCATATCAAAGATGATATTAGTTTGTTTTATTGTTGGTGGTTTTTAATTTTCATCACTTAGTGAAGGGAGGGTTCAACTGACTTTTCTAATACAAAGTTACTCTGTATTCCCTCATTAATTGATTTACAGTGAAATATTTTGATACCCTCTAAATATGTTTCCTATTAAAATTTTCTCTTTAGTTTTAATAACAGTGGCTATTTCTTACCTTGTTATTCTTTATTCATATTATGGTAAAAATTATGATATTTTTCCTCTACATTTCTGCTACACTTACAAGTTACAAATTTCCTGAAAGATCTTTTAAAATTTAACCAATGAATTTATTTAATTAAGTAAGTTTAATTTCAATGGCCAACAGGCATGTTATGGTAATAGTTTACATTTTCTAGTATAAATTAAAGGCAGGACTTACTCCTCAGATTGAAAAAAAAAAAAGCCTTTGATTTTGTATTTTCAAGATCAAACTCAGTGCTATGTATCTTTGAAGCTTCGTGAGCTTCTTGACATTGAGAGAAACCAATCTGCTGATGGATCAAAGAATAAAAATTTCAGGGAAAATAAGATTTGTGCTACATAGTCTAAAATAGTTCTAACTTGCCAACCACTGGGGAGCAAGGATTGCTACTAACACTATTGAAAATAGCAGAAAATTAATGTTTATAAGCAATGGAATAAAAATGTAATCTTTAATATCTATATTTTCTGCAGGTAAGTATGTAAACAATGTAATTCGGCTGATAAAGAAATGTGCTGACATCAGTTTCTGAAAATTCCTTCAAATAATATTTTCTTCTCAAAGATATAGAGAAATATCCATCCTGAAGAATTGTCTTACCCTAATAGAGGTATTCATCTTGATTTGATACACTGTGTGACAGAAAGTAAGAAAAAAAATCAGTAAAATATAACCATAGTGCTTCACATTCAATGTGATTTTATATAAATCAGTTTAGCAAATATTTATTTGAAGCCTTTCATATACCAGAGCTTCTAACCAAGCTAGTACAGTAAATTTATGTGTTAAACCCCTGAGCATTCCATCTCTTTTAACTGTTCTAAACACATAAGAGGGATATAAAAATGTTTTTAACTTAAAAACTCAGTCACACACAAAATACTAAGGAAAGAACAGTATATCAAATATAGAATAAAATTGAAAAGTGAGTGGTGGCCAAAAGCTCCCAGGGATTTTGGTGAGTTCACCTTCTCTGGGGGCATCAGGGAAAAAAGCACAGGGAGGGAATCATAGCCAGCCTTACAAGGACAGATTTAATGAGTTCCTCATCAATACTGCAAAGGTCTGCAGATATTGGTTCTTAATGCTGCCAGGACCTATGCCTTATGTCAGCTGTATTTTGGGGAAATTGGGACACCCACTGTGAATGTATTGCATCCCTAGATCAATTAGAAAATTCCTGACATCTTCTCAACTTTTACACTCCCGTTCATTAATACTTTTATTTAAAGGAAATTTTTTTCTTTTATCAATGTTTTATAATTTTCTGCACATAGATGCTGCACATATTTTGACAGATTTCTATCTAACAGTTTCATATTTTTGTTTCTGTTATAATAGCTCTTTTTAAATTGCACTTTCCAATTTTTGTTGTTAGTACATAAAATTACACTTTGGGTGTAACTTTGCTAAGCACATTTACTAGATCTAATGACTTGTAATTTTCACAGAATTTTCAGCTAATTCTGTTAACTTCAACTAGAGACAATTTTCTTGTGTGCTTCTTTCATTTTTTTATTAAAAGCTTCATCACACTAGTTTATGTTGAATGTAAGTAGTAAGAGGAAACATACTTGTTTTATTTCTGATTTTAGGGACAGAGCATTCAGCTTTATTCATTGTGTGGAAAGTAAACCGTAGGTTTTCAGAGATGCTTTTTATCAGGTTAAATAATTTTCCTTATATTTTTAGCTTTCAAATAATGATATGAAAAATTATAATGGTTGATGTTGCAGAGTTGGAATAATTCTGCTTTTCTTGGATAAACTCTTCTTACTCATTATTTAATACCTTTTTGAAATATTGCTAGATTTGATTTGTTCTCATTTGTTGAAAAGCTTGTGTCTACGTTCATGAGAAATATTGGTTACTACCTTCGTCTTGGAATATTTTTTATGCTCAATGTCAGGGAACTACTGGCTTCATGAGGTGAATTAGGAAATGTTACTTTCATGAAGTATTTCTTTAGAGTTGACATTATTCTTCCTTGAATGTTTAGGAGAGTTAATCATTGTATCCACTGCACATAGCATTTTTTGGAAAAGATTTTTATCTATGAATTCAATTCCTTAAAATATTTTGGAGTAGTCATGTTATACCCATTCCTCCTCGAAAAATAATCCTCAATAGTGGTGTTCTTTGGAGAATTTTTGCTATTGTATCTGTGTTGTTGAAATCATGAGCATTCATTGTTTGTAATGTCTTAATTAATTTTTAAATGTCTGCAGGTTCTATAATGATGTCTCTTCTTTCTTTCTGATATGGATCATTTGCATATTCTTTTTCATTTATTCTCTTAATCATTTATTTTCCATTTACTGTCACTTTCCACTTCCAATTTTCATGATTAATGTATATATATTTGTTATGCTCCCCTTTCCTTCTAAGGATATAATGTACTTTTCCTAACCAATTTCTTAAAACTGAAGATTATATATTTTAAGAGTTTCTAAAATTTTCTAATATAAATAATGTTTTATATTTCCTAAGTACTGCTTTAACTGCATCTCAGTAGTTTTATGCTTTCATTTTCTACTTAAAATATTGTCTAATCTTCCATACAATTTACTCTTTGAAGGATGATTTATCTATGAGTGTGCAGTTTAACTTTAAATAGTTGGACATTTTCCAAGTACATTTCTTTTATGTTTTTGACTTTAAACTTGTTATGTGTAAACTTTGTATGGTTTTAATTCCTTTGAATTTGTTATCATTTATATTGTGACCCAAAATACCATTTAATTTGATGAATGTTTTATGTGTACTTCAAAATATTTTATATTCTGTTGGAGTTAGTCAGAATGTTCTATAAATGTTAATTACATAAAGTTATTTGACAGTGTTATTTCAGACTTCTATATCCTTATTGATTTTCTTCTTGTTATATTAATTACCAAGAGAGAATTATTGAAGTACTAAAGAATAATTATGGATTTCTCTATGTTTGATTTCAGTTCCATTATTTCTGTTTCTTATATTCTCAAACAGAGTTTTTAGGTTAGCCTACATTTAGGATTGTTTTTCATTCTTAGGAATTGATTTTTCTCATTACTTTCCAATGTTCCTTTTAGCCCTGTTAGTATTTCTTGCGTATGTCTACATTGTGTTAGGTGTGTAAGCATTTTAATATTGACCTTTGAGCTTTACTTCTTTGCTTATTGAATTAAAATTGAACTCTGTTAAAATGTAAAATGATAAAAGAATTGTGCAAACTACCTAAGATGAACAACTCTGAAGAGAAAAATAAGGCTCAGAGAATTCAGATAAGGAAATATTGATGAAAACAAGAGGCTCAAATAAAAAAATTGGATCTTTCTCTATGAGCCTGTTTATACCCAGATAGTGACAGAACTAGAGGTAAAATTCTTGCCTTGAATGATCTCAGGTTTCACCCAAACAGAAAATATACCTAAGGATGAATTTTCCCTGAAAAACCACATTAGTATCAAGCTCTTAAGTACACTGTAAAGTAGAAACATGAAGTCAAATATCTTGTACCTGAGATTCTTAGAATACAGAATCTTCTCTATGATAACTGATTACAGGGAATAACTTGGAGATGGACCAAAAATCATTTTCCTTCTTTATGATAAATTATTGATGAGTCACTGCAATGATCTTCATGATATCAGAGAAGCTATTACCATGTTATAATGATTCTCAAACAAATTCAGCTTCAGTTTTTGGTGTAGCTGCCTTGAACTAGCTATTACCTTTTGGCTTTCCAAAAACTTCAAAATCTTTCCATTAAGCACCTCACACACTGAAATGAGTATTTGACTGCTCTGATGTGCATTGATTTCACATGTATTTGGGATAGATGTCTGCCTTTTTCCACGGATGCAAGGGAAATCGCGAATGGCAAACGTATTTGGTGTAAAGTGATTAATAGTTTGCTTTTTCTTTTTTCTTTCTGTCTTTACTCCTAATGTGATTAATATAAAAAATAAAAAGACACTATGTTCTGGGAAATTCCTTTGTTTAAACATCTTTTATCCCCTTCTCTTCCGTTTCCTCTTATTCATATTGCTGTTGGAATATTGGAATTTTTATAGTCATGCTTTTTCAGATACACTTTCACAATCCGCTCAGAGAGGATTTGAAGAAATCTATTTTTGGATTCAGTTGAAGAATACTAATTTGCATCTCTTCATGGGTCACCATGGCCTAAATTGATCTACATTGACTGCCTTATTTTAAATCAATTCAGAGTGTGTGTGCACACAGAACAAAATACTATCTGCCTTTCCGTTGCTGCAAAATCAATCCCATGGAAATTTAAACAATCTGGATGGGTTCTTCAAATAAGAGTATATTGTGTCATTCTGTTGAAAAGTGAGAGGGGTATTGAGGTGAAACTAAGATGCTGGAAGATATTACCCAACAGCTAGTCAAGGCTTACATCAGTTTTCTGTGATAAAAAATGCATTTTGCTCACCTAATGTCTAATTATTTTATTTATTCTGACATGACTACTACAAAATCAGTTCATATAGCACTTTATTGTATTTCTTGTAAGTATATGTAATATTTTTGGAAAAAAGAATAATTGCTATTTTATAATTGTAAAGATTGTAGCAGGTTATTTCTTAAAGTCAGATTTTGTAGCAAGCTTTACTTTTGAAGTGAGATGTATGTATAAAGCCAATCTAAACTGAATAAGGCGCTATGGTGGTTTTCTTTGCTAGAACATGCTGAGTTATTCAGCCAGAGTCAACAAAAATAGTAATTGGAACCATACTATGGCCCTCCGTATTTTAGAACTTGTTAGTAAACAAATTTTCTAGTGAAGTGTTAAGCTATAAGGACATATAGATGGTTTTCTCCACTGTATTTGCCTATACTTGGCAGTAGATTAGATACACTGAGCTTTTAAAATACAGTACAAAATACGTAGTAAGTGCTGTTCACAAATACCTATTATAGATAGTAATATGAATAGCAAATATTATAAGGAAAGTAAATGGCTATAAGATTTAGAGAAAAGAATATTTATTGGTGGAAAATTTTAGGAAACTTTTAATTGATAGGCACTTAAGTTAGGCCTTAAAAGGTGAAATAGATTTTGAACTTAGTGGGGAGCTATTCTATGTAACAGGAACACTACAAATGAAATCATTAAAAGATAATTACAGGAGATTATTTAAAACAATGACAAGAAGATTAAAACACTGAATGAGGAAGAGTGAAAGATGAGTTAAAATATGAAGTCTGTGCCTGGAACACAGTAGTAACGTTTGCAAACCAACTTGGGACTTTGAACTTTCCTTTTCAGACAGTGAGGAACCATGAAAGGGGGAGAGCTGTTGAAATATATCATAAAATGACAGGATTCATTCATAAAAGCAACATCTAAAAGGCCTATTTTCAGAAATGATTTAGCTTCAGGCTTATATATTAAGTTTTGGAGATAGAGAATATTTTTTGATGTCATGGAGTTTTGAGTTTAAAGAAAGAGATAGATCCAAAAAAACAAAGTCTATGAATTATGCTGAACACTCCCTACAGAGTGGATACAGTGCTAAGGAAACAGAGGGGATGGCCACACAGCAGGGCAGCGGCAGCTTCAGAAACAGATGCAGAGTCAGGGGTGGCTGAACACAATAAGCATTTATTTTAATTCCATCAAAGCCAAATGTGGCATCCTTTCTCAGATGGCATAGCCTATTTGGCAAACTAGGTTGTTTGACTTTGTTGTGTCACTGTTCTGGAGAGCCTCCAGATATTTCCATGGGTGAGGATACCAAGAAAGAGGTACACGTGCTTCAGCAACTCAGAGGTTCATACACATTTTGTTGATGACGCAGTAGATCTGGAAGTGTGGTCCAAATGTCTGTCCAAAACATGCTGGGTATGTGTTATCTCTGCCTCAAGAATGCCTCTGACTGTGGGGTAGGCTAAGAAGGAGTGCTGTCAAACTCTGGTATAATTGCATTTGCATTTTGTTATTTACATCTGACGTTTGTTCTGATTGATTAGAATCTATATGAAACCTGTTCTGATTGGTTGTTGCTCAGTCAGTTACATGTTAAATATTTTTATTAATTTCTACAATTGCCTGCACTCTTATTAAGTGTGGAAGAGTGAAAGTGAATCCATGGTTTTATAGGTGTGAGCTACTACAGCTAATAGTTTAATGATTTTATCTGTAATTCTACTTTGAAGTAAAATTGCAACTCTTGATTTTGATGTTTGCAGTTTCCTAACAAATCATTTTTATTCTCTTTCTCTTGTTTTATATTTCATACCAGTAGTATCATATAAGCTATATTTATTTTATTTTTTATTTTTCCTTCTATGGAATTAAAAACATTTACTTTTTTCACAATTTATGTCTTGTTCTATGTCTTTCTATTTTATGTATTATATTTTGTAGGATTTGTTGGTTTTATTGTGTATTTTTTATATTAAAATGTTCCTTGTTTTGGTCTACCCTATTAAATTTGAAAGGCTTATATCCTACTTTTAATTCTTATAAATACATTCACATTTCTCATAAAATGCTTGTATATCAAAGCACCATAGGTCAATAATAAAATATATATCTTGTATCATTTTATTAATCTTTTTTTTCACTGTGTAGAACAGAAAAATGCACCAGAATTTTCACTTCGTATTTCCTTCTATTTTCTTATAAATCTATAACATGTTTTAAGACACATATTAATATTATTAAATGTTTTATGAATTTACTGGTTTTCTCTAATTTTCTATTTTTAGTCAGTTTTGTAGCAAAATGTAAAGCACCTATTTAGATAAAGTTTAATTTGACTCAGTATTCACGGCTGTGTTTTGCTACAGCTACTGGCAATGTGTTAGTTTCTGAAACACAGTTCATTGACCTAAAAGAGCCTAGAATTAAAGGCTTTCCCTCTCTACTTCTAGTCTGATTCTTTTTTTTTTTAACAAAGTACTACTAAAACTAAGCTGCCTTCATTCTTAATATCTTACATGAAGTACTCTGCAGAAAGCATTAAATAATTTATTCTAAGTATTTGAAAATTTAAAAATTCTTGAAGACAAAAATCCATTAGTCCATCATTTTATATCACAAGAGAGAGTTTAAAGGGAGACTTTACTTACAGTGACCCAAGTTCATGTTTGTGTTTCAGTATTTATAAAACAGCTTTCTTCTTTGAAGTTTTTTTTATTACTTTTTGAACTAGTGTAATAACTCACTTCAGAACACATACTGAAATCATTTTTTTGCTCTGTAAGTTTTCTGATGTCATGTCTTTGACTATTGTTTCTATCCTAATTTTTCCATATTTTAAAAATTGATAATTCTTAGGTTGAGCTACATCCATTTATTCTATTTTAGTTCTTTCTCTTTTTATTTTCTCAAATTGATTGCCATACCACAGATTGATTTCTTATAACATGTTTTCTATTTCTTTAAAATTTCTTTTACTTTATTCATCTGTAACCCTGGAATTTTTTTGTTTTCATGCCATCTTCTACATTTATACTTTTTTCCTCTGACTTTTCTATATTTAGGATTTTCTCCTTCTGTTTTAAAGATGTGCCCTACATCCTGTTGAATGTATTTTCTTTTCAGTTCCTGCATAAATACTTTTTAATGAAATAATAATTTTATGATGATGCATGATTTTTCTTGCCTTGCAATGATTTAGAGAGTACATGAAAATTTTCTCCTATTTGATATGGATTAAAGAGAGCTCTGTGGAGGACTGGTATTTGTCCAGAGACAAGAGTTTACAACCTGCCCCATGTCCCTCTTCATACATTTGTATGATAGTGGCAGCCCTTACTAATGCAGAACAATTAAATGCAATAGTGATAAAATGCCTAACCTACTTCTAGTCTCTAGTACGCTTTTACCTAACATAGTTGTGTTGAGATATGGCATTTTTTCTTCTGTCCATTTTATCTAGATCTCAGATGTCTGAACAGTGCTATTATTGTTACTTTGCTTGGGAATAACTATTTCTGTTTTACCCTCAATAAAGTCATATTTGTGGCAATACCCTTGCTATGATTAAATATATTTTTTTACCCTTCAGTTTTATTCTATTTACTTTTTAAATTATTTGTGCTTTGCAGAGTCTAATTATAAACATAGAAAAGTTGATGTGGGGAGGAGACAAATAGCCTCCTTAGTGCTGCAAGATCAGTCTTTATCTCGCTTGGACATGTGAAGCTCTGGGAGCAAAAAGTTATGAAAGGAGGACTCCTGGCTTTCAGAATCTGAATTCTGAAAAGGCTTTCCTCCTGTTTCTGTTTAAACAGTACTGATGGGTCCTCAATACAATTTGAACAATGACCCCTAGATTATTAAAGATTTCCAAATAAAAAGCATAGTTTCTGGGATATGCCCTCTTTTCAACATGCTGGTTGCACTTCACTGATCAAATTCCATTGAAAAGATACACTATGATGACCATTAAAAAGACACTGCACTGAAGAGGGGTGCATTTAAGAATGTGTATTCTTAAACATATGTTGTAGGGGTATTGTAAGCCTAATATAATCTATTTTAAAGGAGTGGATAATTTTCAAATTATGTATGTGTCCCATGTCAGTATGTCAATATTTCATAGTTGAGAATTTCTAGGATAAAACAATAGTGTGATATTAAAATTGAGGGATTCTTAGTAGTTTTGCCTAAGGCTGAAAGTTTCATACTATTAAGTCCTTTAAATATCAATGGTGAAATCATTTAGATGTAGAAAAAAGGAAGAAAAACATGGCCACTTATATCCCATTATTTCCCCTCCCCCAAATCTGTATAGTTGCTATGGCAATCATTTTTCCTCTGCTAAGACTACTCTTCCAATCTTTCATAATCACTGTCACCATTTTATTTCAATTGGTCCAGAAATGGTTCCACATCTCTAAGCATTTCTTGTTCAATCATACAACTATCACAGCAATCATTTTGAAATACAATTCTGATCATACTATTTTACTGCTTAAAAGCCTTCATTGACTGCCAGTTGTACTGAATACAGGTAAAGACTTCATGGATATGGAGCAAGCATATTTGGAGTACTTTCTATCTCTAACAGTTCCACTTTCACTCCTCCCTCCTCACCCTATAGTTCATAGTGACATGCTAGGTAGGAGAGTGGTGTTTTTGTACAGTAAAAGAAAAAAGGCTAATAGATATTGACCTGAGGAATCACAGAAACACTCTTGTAGCATAGAGCTCTAAAATGGTCTCCAATGATCCTTGAATACAAAATGTTCATGCCATTGCACAGTCTCTCCCACTGAGTATGGTGTGGACTTCTAATGAATAGAATGTGGAAAAAATAATGAGATACTACTTCCAAAGCTGCATTGCAACATGACTGTGGCTTCTGCCATAGAGACCCTCTCTGAATTTCTCATTCACTAATTCTGAGTTGCTATTTTCTTCTGCCTTAAAGAGAAGAACAGGTGGCACTGATGTCTCTGACCAATAGCTCGCAAATACCAGAGGCTTGCCAATAGTCCTAGAAATAAACTTGTAAGTAGATACTCTATAGTTGGGCTTTAAGATATCTGAGACCCCTGATACCACTTTGATTTCTATCTTGTAGAGACTTTCAGACAGAAATCATGTCCAAATTCCTGACCCAGAACAAATGTGAGAAGGCAAATATTTGCTACTTTAAGCTGTGAATTATGAGATAATTTGTTATGCAGCAATATGTAGCTTATATGACCACTATTCAGTTACTTCATAAAGAAAGTCATTTTCAACATGGTCCAGCAACCCAACATGGCCTACTGACCCAGCTAGAGTTTCCAATTATTTTGTGCTAATTTGTTCTTTAACACAAATGACTGCTAAAAATGGCATGGTGTGTGTGTGTGTGTGTGTGTGTGTGTGTGTGTGTGTGTGGTTATTTTTGGGTTTTTTTCAGCTTTAATTGAGTTTATTGGTACATTTTAGTGATACAGTACAGTTACATTCATTGTTGGGATCTTGTACCTCTATGTGACAAGTCTTGGTTCTCATTTTTTTCCCTTGTCCCTCCCTCCCTTCACCCCCTCCTCCCCTCCCCATCTACAAAGACTTTATTTCCATCTTTTCATTATGTCACATTTTTTTCTTTTCCCTTATTACCCTTCCCCTACCCATCCCACGTATTGAAGATATACTCCTAAGTGAAATAAATAAGTCACACATGTGTAAATACCGAATAGTTTCTCTGGTGTGAATAATCTGCAATAATACATAAGATCCTAATAAGATTACTGACATTTAGAAATGGGAAGAAAGGAGCTACAGGTGTAGAGAAGGTGGGATGGGTATTTTCGGTTTTTTAATATGATGATGATTCTTCCATAGATATGAGTACATAATACCTTCCAAATATATTTTTAACTGAGGCAGAATTGAAAGTTTGAGGATAATCTGAGAAATTTAGTGAGGTCATGTCTCAAAATAAAAAATAGAAAGTTCTAGGGATATAGTTCAGTGGTAGAATGTGCCTGAGTTCAACCCCAATATTACAGAAGAAATATGTACATACACACACACACACAAGACATGCATGTACACACACACACATAAACAGATGAGATAAGACTTACCACATATTAAAAATATACTTCAACCTAATATACAGGGACCCAATTCAATAAAATATAAATGACATTGAGAGAAAACTGAAACAGAAGGACAAAAGAGATATAAAACAAACAAAAATCTACACTTATTATCTTCTGAGAAACAAATACCTTGTACTCTTGATTTACTCAATTTGTTTGCCAGGGCTGTTTATAATGCATGTTGGTCAATTGAAGGCTCAAGCTCCTCTACACAGCCTTTAGAGTCTCTCTCTCTATGCAGGCAGATCTCAGTCTCCCAAGAAAGACAGTGGCCCAAGACCACTCAGTTAACTCCATACAGGAAAGGATGTTGCAGTGTTCCTTCTAGAAGTCTTTAATGGTTAAATCTGCATCTGAGACCATCTAGAGGGGCACGTGGCCAGCCTTCAGGTCATAATTCAAGACTTTGGTCATAAATTAAAACTAAAAATCCACTTGTAACCTAAGTTGTTTGTATGTTAGGCCGGACATAATTCAAAGGTCTACTTTAATTGTTTTTCTTTCATGGAAAATGAAGGTTATTTTCTTATTTAAAATAAGAAAGTGGTAAATAGAATAAGAAAGTTCTTAGAAATTGAAAACATTATAGAGTAAGATTCAATAGAAGATTTGAAAGACATCTCTCAGAAAATAGAATACAGATAAAGAAGAGGAAAATGTGAAAAAGTGTGTAAAATGGGAGGGACAGTTCGACTAAAAGTGACTATTTCAGGAAAAGAACAAAGAAGACAAAAGAGAGGTATTTATCAATAATTTTTTTATATTTGAGGAAAAATGACAAATTTACATATAATAAAATAAGTTACTTTGTATTAATTATCTATTTCAATGTAATAAATGATCACAAAAGTGGCAACTAAAAAAAAAAATACATTTGCTATGTCACAGATTCACTTCATCAGGAATCCAGATATAGTTCGGCCAGGGTCATTGATTTAGGCACACTGGTCGTGAACCTGTGTCGTGCATGCCACAGAGGGCTGTTTGTTATCACTGAAAGCTCTAAAAGTTTTGCCATCAATGATTTAGGATAATTTACATGCCTTCAGGCAGGGTGGTGGCCAGGATAAGAGACTTATGTGAAAGACAAACTCGCCTTCAGAGGTTACTTATCAATGATTCTCAGGATTTAGTTTCTTGTGAATTGTTAGACTGAGAACTTCAGAGACTTGTTGGTCATCAGCCATAGACCATCCTCATTCCCTTGTTGGACTCTCCAGTATGGCAACCTGATATACCAAAGCACACATACTAAGAAAGAAAAAAAACGTATTTACAAACTCAGTCATGAAAATGGTAGTTCACATCTGTCAAAATCTATGGTTAGATCCAAGTCCTTAGGGAGAGGGAATGACCCAAGAGCGTTAGTACTAAGAGGTGAGAATTAGTGGGAGTCATGATGGAAATATGTCTGCTACATACTTCATTATAAAAGTGGAAAAACTAAAGGAAAAGGAAACTTAAAATGTCCAGGGACAGAGATCATTGGTGATCACAAAACATTTCACGTTCCATTGCTTTCTCAAGAAGACCCCTTACCCTTAAGGTAGAGTCGTGGTTCTCAAGCAGGGATGATTTTTGTCTATCAGCAGATCTTGGCAATGCTCAGACAGTCCCTACAGCAAAGCAAAGTAGTAACTAAAATACATGTTAGTAAGGCCAAGATTTAGAAGCCCTTGGTTAGAATCATGCATGGGGGGGTTGGGAAAAATGACAATTCTGTGGCAAAGCATTACAAACCAGTGTATTTCTTCCATATCTTTATTCCTTGGTCAAAGAGGGCTTCAGTGCCACAGACTGGCATGGCAGCTGTACAGGTGAAAAGATCCTGAATTCCTGGGATATTGGATGGAGGAAAGTTCCTATTAAATTGCACCAAACTTTTGTGGGTAAGAAGCAAACAGTTATTTTAGTTAAGATGTCAACATTACCAGTAAACGCTTTAAACAATGAGCTTTAGAGAGGAGAAGCAGCCACTAAAATTGCCTGAGAATCGGGATAACTTCTGACTCCTTGAAATCAGCCTCAGAAGAATGAAGACAGTGTAACAATTGCCTCAGTGCACTGAAAGACAAATAATATTTTTACAGAACCATAAGTATCCTTTTTTATTCAAATATATTGAGTTCATGGAAAATAGGTAACAGAATTACATATAAAATGTGTCTGAATCTTGCTTTCAATTTGAGTAGAATTCAGATAAAAATGATACTTTAATATGTTTCTATCCTAATCTATCAAATGAGTCTGTGGTATAAGGCCATTTTCTAATATATGAAGTTTCAAATTATTTACATTCAATGCATTATATGTTAGGAAGAATGTACTCCTCTCAAATGAGAGAATAATTAAAAAAATCAGGAGCAGGGACAAAAGGAAAAAATGAGAACTAAGACCTGTCATGTAAAGGTACAAGATCCCAATAATGAATGTAACTGCTCTGTAGACCTAAAATGTACCAATAAACTAAATTTTTAAAATATTGGGAGCATATTGGGTGCAAAATGTGGTGGTCCCAACAGAGAACAGACATGAGCAATCCTCAGGGTGACAGTAGCATAGAGGCGCTAGAGAGCGGCCAGCCAGTTCCAAAGAGTGTGATACTGAAATCAACATATTCAAAATGGAAACAATGCTTTATTCTTCACCCAGACTTGTCTCTCAAAGGACACTTATATACATACTCAAGTAATACTGCAACATTATTCTCAGTGATTCTGTACGAACTTCTGCTCATCCCTCCAGATTTGTTTTTAAAATATTCCTGGAGCCACACCTGTCCCAGATGCATATTAGGTCTTTTGCTTTGTTATTGGTGTAACATTCTCATATTTTGTCTTTTGACATGTTTTTATATCAGTCACGTCACAATCCTTGTGATAGCACACAAGTTAGTATTTATAATGAGATTAATGAAAATACCTCACTTTAATAGATAAATTGATTTAGGGGAAAAACTGCAGTAGACTGTGAATCTGTAATGCTAGGGTGGTTACAGACTTTAATTGGCTCAAGACCACAGCATTTCATGTCTGGGAATACAGGATGAACTATTTCAGTGGAACATGTCCACTGGAAATTTTGACTCATGTAGGGAAGGTGGGATGGGTAGGGGAAGAGTAAAAAGGGAAAAGAAAAAAATGTGAGAGAATGAAAAGATGAAAATAAAGTGTTTGTAGATGGGGAGGGGCGGGGGGGGTGAGGGGAGGGCAGAGGTAAGGGGAAAAATGAGAATCAAGACTTGTCATGTAGAGGTACAAGATCCCACCAATGAATGTAACTGTACTGTATCCCTAAAATGTACCAGTAAACTCAATTAAAGCTGAAAAAAAAAAGAAATTAAAAGTCAAAAAGCCTACACTATAAATTTCTTAGTTGTTTCTGCAGGCTCTAGCCTTTGAGAAAGTGATACCTGAAACTTTCCAGCAGAAGCTGTGTGTGGAAACCATCAGATCAATAGTCTGGCTAGCAAGGAAAATTGAGACTGAAACTTTAGAAGCTGATGTCAGAGACAGAGCCCCTTGGACAAGATCATTGGGAAAGTCAGAAGCCCAAAACTCCGGAGCCTCCCTTTGATTGACAGTTCTTCATGCCAGGCAGAAATGAGATCGTTACCCAAGTTGTCAGTGTTGGGGTGGTGAGGGCATAACCATGTTTTAACTCTCACTCCTTTATGGACTGTATCTGTGGAATGTTTTAAAATTCAGGAACTACAAAACAAATTCAATTAAGTAGTTATATGACAGCTTTAATATGGGCAGGTGATGATAAATAATAGTCAATTTAAAATAAGCTCTTTTAAAAAGTGGCCAATGAGAGACCACTCTTGTGTCAGATTTTTAAAACTTTGAATAATTGTCTTGTAAATATTGTGCTTTAAATATTATCCTTTATAGGCAGCTGTGATTTGTGCAACATAGCTAGAGTCAAAGAAAATCTTGATAGGTATCAACATATACTCAGGGTATAATTTACTATTTGCATCAATCAACTCTCTCAAATGGAAAATTAAAAGTAGTTAATTGACATACAAGTCTTTCCTTTGTGTACCCAGAAAACTATGTCCCTTTTAAATTTCTTTTTAAAAGAAGCATGAAAATTAAATATGACTAAATGGATTTCTCAGTGTGAAAGTTATAGTTAAATGTCCCTAAAGATTTGAAAACGTTTTGTTTCTGGAATGAACTAAGGTCCCTAAGAATAATGAAGTGAAATTGGGAAAAATGCTACTCAAGAATTAACAGATGGTTCAATTTAAGATCTAACTTTATTAAGAATAAACTGACCTTTCTGGCCTGAATTTAAGGAAAGGACTTGTAAGAAGCCTGGGACTTTAAAAACCTTGGACTAATTCTAGTCAGTTTGAATCCAACTTCTGTTTTTGGCTTCTGAAAATTTTCCGTGAGGAAAGCAAATAGTAACAGGCAAAGAATGGTTTCTCTTTTTCCCTACAACCCTATGATGCCTGCAGGTAGTGACTTCCCTGGCTGAACAGAGATGCTACCCTATTCAGTGAAAACTCCCAGAGCTGCCAGCCTCCTAGTAAGCAGCTCATCACATGGTTAGAGGTTTAGGTGAGAGCACCTGAGATATTCCTTAGGTTATTAATGTTGGTTTTATCCAGGTGCTAGCAGCAACACCAATATATGGTCAGACTATTTATATTTCACCAAGCTGCAGTTCATACTTAAGGTCTTATTATCCATATGCATCAAATTACCTACACACAAGTTCTTTATAGCTCTTATTTTTGGTAATCAGGCAGTTGCTGCACATAGCAAGGTCTTGCTCCAGTACATGTTCCATTCACATAAAATATGTTTACTTTTTATTGTCAAATATATAATATATAAAATGGCATATAATGTGTATGTACAAGTTACATAAAATGAGCAGTAGTAACAATAAAATAAAGCTATCACCAAAATTCCCATCACTCAGGTTAAGAAGTGAAGGTTACTAAAACTGGAACCTCTAAATCACTCTGTTAGGTGGTTCTCCATGCAGTCCATAAAGAATCACTATCTTGAACTTTTAAATCACTCTTTTGCTTTTCTTTATGGTTTTTCATGAATGTGCATACCCTTAAAATTGTATTGTTTATTTTAGTTTTACATGGTTTGATATTTATAAATGAAATTATACTATATGTTTTATGTTTTCTTCCATAAATTGATTTGTTTTACAATACTGGGACTAAATTCAGAGCCCTTGCATTGAGCTATATCCCTAACCTCTTTATTTATTTATTTATTTATTTATTTATTTATTTTTAAACCGGGTCTGGCTAAGTTGCTAAATTGCCTAGATTGGACTTTAACTTGTGATCCTCCCGCCTTGGCCTCCCAAAGGGCTGGAATTGCAGCCATATACAAACATACCCAGCTTAAATTGGAAGACATATGCTTAAATCATTCTAAATGATTGTATCCAACCACAATTCATTCATTTATTTAATACAAAATATTTAAAAATTTTAAGCAGCTTATTTACATTATATAAATGTGCCATAATTTGTCTTTTCTACTATTGGAGAGTATCTGGTTGTTTTCAGTTTTTTGTTATTGCACGAATACTACTTTGAAATTTTGTACATAGATCTCTTCTATATTTTGTTTTTTTCTGTGCTTGATTTGAGATATTTCTATTATCTTGATTCCAGTCCACTAATCTTTTGCATTGAATTTGGTGTTATATTCATTATTAAATGTTCAATTTTACTTGTGGCTTTTACATCTGCTCTAGAATTACTAAGTGAATTTTTAAATAGACCCCAGTTTTCTAATGAAATTCTCCATCTTGTCACTCATTTATTTAAATATAAACTAATATTTGTAACTCCAGTTACAGTGAAATTTTTGTTGTGATGCCTAATCATTTCTTATTGAATGTCAAAACATGTATGAAAAATTATAAATCTGATTGGTGCTGTATGCCTCTGGAGTTTAACTTCTATTTTGCAACCAAGCATTTTAACCAGTGACTGCACTGATTCAAGGATAATCTATTGTTTAATTTAAGTCTACATCTGATCCAAACCTAATCCCAAGATATTAGATTTTTCAGAAGTTCCAAATGAATCTGAGAGATATATGAAGGCCTCTCCAGTTTGATAGATTCTGAATTTGAAAATTTGTGTTCCTTGATACTCAAAGTTTCTGTAAATTCTCACTCTTATGAGTTACTTGTCAGTGACTTCTTTGGCTTTTCGGCCTACAGTTTAATAACCCAGCAAATCCTTTGAGGAGAAGCTGAGAGATGACTGGGAACTCATTCCTCTTGAGTCTGTCCCTCAAGTATTGACTACCTTGGCAGCTCTGAATAATATTTTCCCCTCTCTTCTTCAGCCCTATGAGTTTACCGAATCACCTGCTAACTCTCTACTTCTAATCAAAATTCCTCTTCTGAAGTTTTCACCTTGTACTCCTAACAGTAAGTGGAGGAGCACCCTAGAAAACATATCTTGCAGCATGTGATTTATGTCTTTAAGGTTCCCTTCATCAGAACCTTTGGCTCTTCAAGTCATGGTATTTCAGCAGATCGTCAATGCTTTTTAACAGATTTCATTAAATAATCTTTGGTGGTTGCAATGATTTTGTCTATGTGGTCATTGGTCTACTGAAAACTATTCTCCATGGTAACAAAGAGAAATACTAATTACTTTTATTTTTTAAGTTTAGTTAGTACAATGTGGAGATTTGAATTTACTCAACTTATTTGATTATTAAACACTGTTAGAATTCTGTGGTTTGTTTATTTGATACAAAAATCTTCCCCTCATTGGATAATTCCGATGATAAATATCATTTGCCTATAATAAAAGTAATGTTGTGTCTGCTGGATTGATGCTTCAATAATGAGTCTTAAGTAAGAGATTTAGATACAAGATTTTAGAGGCCTGAGATTTGTGTGTGCCATGTGCTCCTGGAGAATAACTCCTGCCTAATGGGATGCTCCCGCCAAACCTGTGGGTTCCCAGGGAAGATTTTGGGATGGAAAACCCATAATTTTGTATAAGGAATGATGTCATTTTCCCCCCTTTTTGGGTAAATATCTGTCCATTTCTCATCCTTGATGTATTGAAGATACTGAACATGCCCTGAGTGTATCTTTTCATCAACCTCATCATAATCATATCTGAACCTTCTTGGATGGATATTCAACAAAAATCTGTCTTACCTACTCTCAGACCAGAGGTAATAAAAGATGGGTAGAAAGGGGATAAGGAGATCATAACTGAAATTTTATTGTTAAGAAGATGGCAACTTCTGGTACCCAGTTGAAGTCACCAAGGCAAAGTGTATCAGCATTCCTTTGGTTATGTTTAGTTAGCCTCCTTTCCTTCCAGAGTTAACACACTCAAAATTCCTCAGGAACACTGAAAGCATTTAAACTTGCTTAATTGAAAAAGTAAGGAGCAGTAACCTAATCCCACAATAAAGGAGCAGATTAAGAGAATCAAAAGAGTACTTAAATTACCCATTTAAAAAGAAAAACCTGTGTCCATGCCTGTGACTTGGGCGGGTATCCTTGGGAAGGAGCTCTGCCTTTGCTCAGAATATCTGCCCTTTTAAAAGAAACATACATGTTCCCTGTTCCTGGAAATAAGGCACCTCTTTCTGAAGAGCCCACACTCCTTGGGTGTGTACCAAAATTTCTGCCTCATAAACCTTTCCCCAGCCTCTCACTGATGCATCTTGAATATTATTGTTCTGTGATAGGAATCAGTGAACTTGCCAACCTATTCTATGTTTAGCTCAGTTTCAGGAACCTCCTCAGAGCCAGTCCAATGCTAGATGTACTTTCTGTTTTACAGCAGTTGTTCTAGTGCCCTGTAGACTTTTGATTATATGTCTCCCTCTATATGAACTTCACATTTCTGGAGAGCATTATCTAAGGTTTTCTCCCCCACCCCTTCTTTGTAATAGCATGCCTCCTTCAATAAATCTTTGACTGACTGAATAAATAGGTGACTAAATGAGTAACAATACTTCCCTTAAAAGTATTCTGGGTTTCAGCCATGTCAATGTACTTATTTCTCTGAATGTGAAGAGTTTTCTTCAAGTCTTGGTTACCATTTTGCCATTTGTAGTAAGTTGAACTTTGTTCCCCAAAGATCCAAATCTTAACCTCCTGTGCCTATGAATGTGACCTTATTTGGGCAAAGGTCGTGACAGATTTGATTAAGGCATGAATTTCAAGATAAGATCATCTTGCATTAAAATGTGTCAAAGGAAAGTTGCACTGGATAAACTCAACCAGGAAAGAAAATTTTTCTGGTGACTGTTGCAATAAAGAAGAAAAATTAGGTTCAGCTCAACTGAAACAAAAATTTGGAGAAAATTTTTATTAGTGCATGCTATTGCTACAGAATGTTGGGATTTGTTTAAGAAAGTTGGTGATAGTGGGCATCCTTGTCTTGTTCCTGATTTTAACATGAAAGTTTTCAGTTTTTGGCCATTTAATATGATGTTTGCTGTTGGTTTTTCATAGATAGCCTTAATTAAATTGAGATGGAAAGATAGCCTCTTTAATAAATGGTGTTGGAAAAACTGGATCTCAACCTGCCAAAGATTAAAACTGGACCCTTATCTTTCACCATGCACTAAATTAAAATCCAAGTGAACTAAAGATCTAAATATTATAACAGAAACACTAAACTTGCTGGAAGATAAGTTAGGCAGAACTCTTGAAGACATTGGCCTAGGAAAAGATTTTATGAACAAATCCTCAGTAGCACGGGAACTAGCAGAAAGAATAGGGATCTCATCCTATTAAAAAGCTTCTTCACTGCAAAGAAACCATCAACAGAACTAAGAGACAACCTACAATGTGGGAAAAACTTTTTACCAGCTGCTCTTCAGACAAAACATTATTATCTAGAATATATAAAGAACTCAAAACAACCAGCCACTCCCAATATAAAGACCTGACTCAAAAATGGGCATCTGAAATAAACAGACATTTCTCAGACAAAGAAGTAAAAAAAGCAAGTAAATATATGAAAAAGTGCTCCACATCACTGGTAATTCAAGAGATGCAGATGAAAACAACACTGAGATTTCACCTCACCCCACAAAGAATGGCTGCTATCAAGAAATCAAACAATAACAAATGTTGGCAGAATTGTGGGGAGAAAGGAACCCTTCTCCATTGTTGGTGGGAGTGCATACTGGTGCAACCACTATGAAATCAATATGGAGATAGCTCAAAGAGCTGCAACTAGAGGTTCCATTTGACCCAGCCATCCCTCTGCTGGGTATCTTTCCAAAAGAATTGAAAGAATCATACCACAGTGATATATGCTTATATGCACACCTATGTTTATAGCGGCACAGTTTGTAATAGCTAAAACTTGGAAACAGCCCATTTGCCCATCAGTTAGAAACTGGATAAAGTAGATGTGGTTTTTCTATAGAATGGAATACTACTCAGTCATAAAGAATGAGAAATTAGATTCATTCATAGGAAAATGGATACATATTGAGGATATATTCTTAAGTGTAATAAATAAGTCACACATGTGTAAATACCGAATAGTTTCTCTGTACATAAGATCCTAATGAGATAATTGACAGTGTGAGATAGGAAGAAAAGAGCTAAAGGTGTAGGGAAAGTGGAAAGGTTAGGGGAAAGGTAATAAGGGAAAAGAAAAAAATATGAGAAAATGAAAAAATGGAAATAAAGTGTTTGTAAATGGGGAAGGTAGGAGGGGGTGAAGGGAGGGCAAGGACAAGGGGAAAAAATGAAAACCAAGACCTGTCATGTAAAGGTACAAGATCCCAATAATGAATGTAACTGTACTGTATACCTAAAATGTACCAATAAACGCAATTAAAAAAAAAAAGCATATGCATATCCTTTTAAGGTTATGGTGAGCTAATGGGAAAAAAGAGGACATTAGGGAAAGTGGATTGGTCAATGTGTTCAGGTCATTGTGAAGTGTTTGCTAATTGTTATTCCCCTGGGTTAGGCTCCTTGACCTCCCATAAAGAGTGGGAACTGATGCTAACTTACCTGGTGGTTGCATTCAAAAGAATGGATCTAGGTCCTGGCTCTAGGTCCTCCAGGCCCTGGGTTGTAAAACTTCTCAGAGTCTGGCAGGAGATTAATACTTGAAATGGATGAGAGTGTGAATTTACAATGGAAAGTTTTCTAAAGGAAATGCTGTAAGAGAAGCCTAGAGGACGCTTATCCAAAGTTTGCCTCACAAGCTCAAGGTCCTGAGTTTTACCGGTGGTACCAAAATAAATAAATAAATAGAGTTTAGCCAAACTTAGGTGAATGCTAAGGCCATCTGGGTTATGCGGGCCTTAAATCCAATCATAGGGTTCCTATATTCTTATAAAAGGTGCCTAAAAAGAGAAGACATACAGAGCCACAGAAAGAAAAGGCCATGTGAATACAGACTCAGAGGTATGAGCAAAGTATCCACAGTCAAGGAATTCCAAGGATTTCCAACAGCCATCAGAAGCTAAAAGAAAGACAAGGAATAGATTCTCCTCAAGAGCTTATGTAGGGAGTTACCCTCCCAGCATCTTCATTTAGGATTTTTGGCCTGCATAACCAGAAGAAAATCTATTTTTTTTAACATTTTCAGTTTAAATTAATTTTTTGAAGCAGCCATACAAACCTAACATGCTATCTTGCTGGAAGTGTTTCTCCACTTTCCATTTAACTTAAGAGATCAAAACTCTACATCTCATTTAGGGTTATCAAAATTGTTTCATCCACTTTTCCTATAATGAATAACACCTAAAAACAGCTAAAAGCCATGGCTTCCTCTTATGAATTCTACTGATAAATTGATGGTGATAAAGATATTATAGTTGAAACATGTTTAGTTTTATTGGTACTCATTGGGTACCACTTCTGCTCCTACTCAAAGTTCAGGCATCTGAGGGTGTCGAAGCACACTTAGGACAGGACACCACTCTAGGGGCATGCATATAATGGGCTACAGTTAAGAACGACTTAACATACTCAACCACACGTGCAGTATGGACAAGGTCATGCAGCAGGTGTTTTGTCTCTCCATGTCCTACTAAACTGATAGGGCACTACAACTGTTGTGAACTAAAGAACACTGTAAACTTTCAGTCACTGTTTTACTGAAGGAATAGAGACAAGCAGCTCTGGAACAAACACTCCAGCTCCACTGCCCTGATGCTGCCCTTACTCTGATGATCTGCTGTCTCAGTGTGTTGATCTTACTGAGGAATTAATCAACTCATCCACGAAGGACAATATGGACTAAACGGATTGCTCTCCTGCTTCCCTCCTGGACAGGCTCAGTCTTGACTGACAATACCTGATCTCTTTTTAATTTTTACAAGACCGGGATGATTATTTTTCTACTAAAGGTAAAGTAACACTAAGTGGCAAAGCCAGAATGTGCTTTGAGATCTAGCTGAGTAAAAAGATCATTCGTTGAGTACTACTCTCCTACTCTGCCGTAAAGGATAACTTGAAGTTTTTGTCGGAAAATGTATGCACTTTGCAACTATAATTTTAAGTAAAATAAATCAGACACACGAGCTTAAATATCATGTGGTTTCTCTTACAAGAGAAACCCAAAATATACATAAAAGCAAAATAAAAGATGGAAAATAGGAAATAGGGAGATAGATCTTTTTGAAAGGGGATCGAGAGATGGAAGGAGGGGACAGGGAGGAGATGGGATGGGGATGAAGAAAGAATGAAGATGCGTTCACAGGTACAGGTACCAACTCCCACACAGAATGCACGCATAGCGCGCCGCAAGCGTGTTCCAACCAAAAATTAAAATCAAACAAAGCCATGTACGGAACCATGTTTAAAAATACTTTTTTCAATTCATATCACTATTTACCTTTTTGTGTCTCAAGCTGTCAACATGCTTACATACTTTTAACCTTTAAATTATTTTAAGATTCCATCTTTACCTGTTTGCAGCATTTAGCATAATTCTTTGAGTATTAGACATGCCCGGATTGCATAGAATAAATAAATTAACCCAAGGGTCAGCCCTTGCATGTCTTCCAATTCCCAAACTTTCTAGGGTCACATTTTTGTTTAGTGTTTTAATAGTCCAGGGAGAGAAACCAAACCACTCCACTCACAATATTTCTGAAGATTATAGGTCGGGAGAGTGCTCTATTTTCTCTATCACTTCAGTTCTTTTTCTTTGAATTCCTGCTATTGACTCCACTCTGCAGATTTTCTCTGGAAGTTGCTATAATGTTGCTCTACTGGATACTACTTACAGGTGCCAGTGTTGTGTGATAGACTCTTAGCAATGGCTTGGAAAATAAAAGGGATTAAAGCATATTCTAGCTTCCATGCACTCATCAATAATTCAGCAAACATACATGCATTCATTGAGTATCTGGTGGCACTGTTTTTGGTACCAAAGAGAAGGTAAAAGTTCCCACGATCATGTGGCTCATGGTGTAGTCAGGAAAACATAAAACCCACACAAGCACATGACAAGTGTGAACTTGTAACTGGAATTATAACGAAGGAAAGGCCTAGGGCAGATTCAGAACTGTGGAAGTGGACTTGAACTGACAGCTGGAGGATAAATAGATATCGGCCAGTCCTCAAGCATATACGGAGCGGGAAGGAAAAGGACTTACAGAAAGATTGACAGTGTGTGCTAGCAAGCAGTCGTGAGGAAGAACAAGCTAGACTGTAGAAAGTTTTTTAAAAGGTCTGTGTATGGCCTGTGTGTCCAGACCAAACAGAGAGAGAAATCACTTTAGAGAAAACATGGTAAGCTATTTTTAAAAAATGCATTTCAGGGGTATAATCAAATATGATCTTATGGGGAAATACTGAGGCAGAATATTATAGAAAAACATGGCTCCAATATAGAATTAAGGATAAAGTAGGTAAGCAATTGTAGATACAGGGATCCCCAAAACAGACCTGGGTGCAAGTGATAGATGATGTTTAGGCTAGAGGAGGGGTGGTTAAGATAAAGAAGATTACAAGGATCTGATAAGCATTTGGCACAGTAACCTGGCGCTCTAAGGGGAGCATGGGGACGGGGTCATGAATGTAATAGCATAATTAACAGCTTGACAAACATTTAATGTTAAACTTTCTAGTCCAAAAGATCGATCAGACTTTTTTTGGATTTGGAAAATGTTCAGGGCCTGTCTCTCCTTGGGCTTTTCCCCAAGACTTTCTCTTTCAAAAGCCATCCTCTGCTGTACCTTGTTGCTTTACAAATTTCTGTACAGACACCATTTCTTCATAATAACTTTAATGACACAGTTATGTGGATGAATTGATGCTAAATCTCCTTTAGCTTGGGACCTAGCTTTAGCTAGGTTAGTTTAGGTTTAGTTAGCTCCTGCCAACAATTTCATCAAGCTGTCGCTAAACTACCCTTAGTATTATGAATACCTTTGAAAAGTATTGAATCTTGCGATTTTTTTTTAGCATATCTTAGATCAAACTCTTGGCCTCAGGTTTCCAGCAGAACTTCCAGATTTGTAGGGCTGTGTGTGGGGACAGGCACTCCAGACCCTCGTTCCACATCGTCAGCCTCACACTTCAACGAGCCTTTCGTACACTTAGCATCTAATTTGCTACTGATAAGCTTTTTACATCTGCTATGTGAAGAATCTCTTTTTATTATTTTTGAGTTTTCCCACTATATGTTGTACTCCACCCTTAAATATTTGTCATGGTAAATCAAGAGGGCGTACGGAAGCCACAAGCTAACACACGACAGTCTACACCAAGTAAGTACTTCATAATAACAATGTCGAAGGAAAATAATAATTTATGATTTATAAATATCTCTGCTTCTGGGAGAAAAAAGAAAGAATATGCATACCTGACTTTGGATTGTTCTTGTGCTCTTTTGAAGGGAACATCCTTCTCTCTCAGAACTTCCCACGTTTCCATATCCAGATTTCTTCACCAAAGCTGATAAAGAACTGGCTAAAATTATTGACCACCATGTAAGAATAACTTTCATTTTTACTCACAACTGAACAGCGAAGAATAGCTTTCTTAAATGAGTATCAGAGGCTTTGTGCTTTAAATACATTTTAGATTATGAAATGTAGCTCTTAGACTAAAATATTAACATGTAGCATTTAAAGTAGAGTCTTAATTGCTCATTGCCAAACTTAATTATATCTCAATTATAATGGATGTGCAGGATTCTCTACAACTCAGAGCCTTCACTGGATTACAGAAAACTTGGCCTTCTGTCATCTGCGAACTACTAGCCTAATCCAGTTTCCTGAATTAGTACTCATTTCTTATGACAAGAATCTGATATTGAACACTGAACATTGATTTCTTCTGCAGTGCAGTTCTAATAATGGAAAAAAGATCTTTTGACTCAATTTTCAGTGACCATACTTTGCCCTTGACAGATTAGAAAGCATTTTAATCACTTTCCTTTTAGTAGGAGTAAAATAAGCAGTGCAAATATAGAACTATTCACATAAGACACTTTAATCCATGGTGCTATATTTAGTTGATTTTTTTTACCTAATATACATCATTTTGTGTCTACTGTTTTTATGCAGTACAACCATAGTAAGAGAAAGACTGTATTTTGATTACCGTATGGGTTTAATAGCACATAGAATGCTTTTAAATGAATTTTACCACCAGTGGCTCAATATTATCTATGAAATTCTGATTATATTAACGTATGATTTTTTTCACATTGTATTTAGTCAGTCATCACTTAAGTAAAAATAAGGGATTATTTCCTTGACTGATGCACTGAATAGTTATTTCTGCATAGCTAATATTTAAGCCACTCTAGCAATAGTTATAAGTATTGGCGTTTGAGACTGATTGATATCTTAAAATCACTGACAACTCTAGTGTTGTTCTACTAGCCACTAATAAAGTGTTTGCCAAAGCAATATATTATGTGTGCAGGGAGTTCTCAAAAATGTCTAATGCTTCATAAATTTCAAGTGCTGTATTTAACTATTTGCTTCAACAAAATGATCTTGAATAGATTGCAATAGATAACAACATGCCAACATTGTATAGTTTATGTATTATGTATATATAGGGAGATTATATTATATAATATATGAATTTTAAATATAAAAGTGTATGTAGAATTTACACCTAAATCTCTGGATACATTTGGGATGCTTAATGCTACTTAACAGGACAGACAGTAACATTCTGAATGAGAAAAAGAAACAGAAATAACTTTAAATCACCTATTGATCTTTCCAAAGTATGGGCATTATCTGGTAATCACTGACAGGAGTCTGCTTATAATGTAGCTGAAGAAAAGGAAAAGAATTCTGTCTGAAAATATGCCTGAAAACTTTATAAGATCTAAATTGATATGTAGCTTAGTAAAATATTAGTCTGTAGTTTTGATTTGAGGTTTATGCAAGTCTCTGAGTATTGTATTATTAATATAGTCACATATATATATATATCATATATGTATATACCATTTACTTTCAGATGAATAGAGAAACAGTGCTTTGTATTTGTGTTTTGCAAAATGTTCTTATATTATTTGATTTAATTCTCACAACAAACCTGTAAAACATTACTTATAAGAAGAATAACATGGTGGTTTACAATTCAGGTACTTGCTCAAAGTTTTGAGGTTAGTATGCATGACTGAGTGGACTTCACATATACTTTGCATTTCACTTTTTCATAGATTATTTATGGTCCTTCATCAAAATAGAAGATTAGAGGATGAGGTCTTAATATCAACCAGAAACAAAAAGGACATTCCAAAAGTTACAGGTGTAATTATCCCTGTAAGCCAGCTGACTATTTGAGTGGCTCTAATACACAGGGAGTAAGAGAGGTGCTCTATTGTCCAGCAGATAATTTGATGCCTTCCACCTTGATGGTAACCCACAGTGTGGTGACTGAATGAACACAGCAGCGAGTGGCGCTCCCATTTCCCGTCATCCTCAAGAGTCCTTCCATTCTCCCAACCACCATGGTGGTTCGTGCAAATCGAACTAGTCACAGTCAACCGAAATAAGGAAGTAGCTTATTTTTTCCTAGCGTATTGAAAAGGATGTTGATGTCATCTTGAACTCCAGGCATGCTAAGTCCTAGATAGGTAAAAAGAGAAAAAGGTGTCTCCTGCACAGTAATAATCTGATACCTCCTCTGGGCTGCTTTCATATGTATTGACGTAAGTATAAATAGTTCAATTTGGAAAGAGAAGACACTATTTTACTGAAAATTTTAAAGATTTAACCCTCTGTTGACTTTTCACAATATTAAACAATACAAGGTACACTGAAATTTTTCATATAAGGTAGATTAACTGATCTGTAGATATCACTATTATATCAACTACTACTTTTACGCTGCCATGTAAAATGTATAATTTTTTTAGACAATTAGATTATTATTTAGTTCACTATACAGGAAAGACCTATGTATGATTCTTGAGTGTCATAGAACTTGTGGGCTAAAGCAAACAATGAATTTTTGCCTGAATTTTTTCTGGATGTCTTACCTCAATTTTCTTTATATTTCATTCAAACAGTTTCTGAGAAACTAATTATGTGACCAATAACTGTGTATAGATAGAATCTTAATACAAGCCGGTAACTTATGTCATTGAAATTTAGCTGAAATATGTCATAAGTGTATGTGATATTATGCTTTAGTATTTATTCTTTAGTGTTTACACATTTTACACAGTTGATTTCCTCACAGCTGCATGACATGTTATGGACTCTAAAGCTTATTCTGTTTACTTTTATGCAACAACTCAAATAATGAAACAGTAGGCATAATTCATAGTACTGTTACATATAGTAACAGTAATCTATAAGTTAGATTCCATAGGTTGTTTAGCTCAGTCTGTTATTCTGTGTATGCACTCGCTTTCTGGGGGTGACAGAAAGAGCAGTGTGCAATGTCCTAAGGAATTTCCAGTAGTTTATGGTAGGGGTCATTCTTCCCTAAACATTTTACTCAGCCTGAAAAGGATCCTGATATTCTTTCAACCATTTCCTTTATGAAATGTTTTATCTCATGATAATGTTTGGTTTGTAATCACTGTTACTTCCGACACTGATTACTCATTCCTAGGGTCCTTGAACTCAGGTATGCTACTGTTTTATGAATTAACATGGTCTGTTAAAATGAGTTCCTTGGAAGTATTATTGTTGTATTATTGTGTATTATTACTGCTGCAGAGTAAGCATCTGCTCAGCTGTTTATTTAGATTTTTGGTCTCATGTGGAATAATATCACAATTTTTGTCTTTCATTTTAATTTATATTTTCTCTGCATTTTTGTTTTGCTTTAGCTTGGTTTCACATTTTTGTGACCCTTGCTGTCATGTAAATATCATTATGGATGAAGAAAGTAAAAACCTTTGGGATATAGAAATGCAGATCTGCTACTTCTTCTTGTGATTGATTTGTTTTCTTTAAAAATATTGAGGAAATTCTTTTTTCACTAGGCTAGTATGTTCTAAGAGATGGCTCATGCATTTTTTTTGTATGATAAAGTATAAGATTCCTGAAGAATTTCTGTGAAAAAATTAAGAAGAAAATTGTATATAACAATCTTCAATCTAAAAAGCTAAACATGTATGCTTTTGTCAGAAAGCATCTGCATAATGAAATACTTTCTCTGTAATAGTGGCAGAAAGAGCTGGAGATCCGAGAAAGAGAAGATGAGATATGTGAAGCCAAAGAACAGAAAGACAAAGAGTTAGAGGAGATAAAACACTTCCAAGAAGTTATGAAGCAAAGAGAACAGAAATTGCACAAGCTGACCAAACCCTATGAGCTTCCTCCAAGGGAGGAGGTAATTTCAATCGAAAAGACAATGACTCACAAAAATAATTGAGGACTACAAGCCAGAAACTGCTAGCATGGAAAAGATCAAGATAGCTACCTATAGGTTAGGAAATCATTCTTGTAATTAATTTGAGGCTTTTTCTGTTTGGAAAGGAGTTGTTATCCTGGTGCAAGCTGTCTAATAGTTCTTGTTTAATCTTACATTAATAGTTAACTCCAAATCCAATTGGAATTCACCAGTTATAAATTTCCAAGACTACAGCTCATGCTTTTCTCAATTGATTCTTCTCCTCTGAAGAATCTTGATCATCATTCTCAGAGTGTTGATTTTCAGTGGGCTGTGTCATAAAAATGAACTGCACATTAATTAATGAGTCAGTGTATAACAATTGTTTCTTCAAAATAGAGTTATCACTGCCTCATACATCTATAATTGCTGTTCCTCAAATAAAAGAACTCATGGTGTCTCTTTGGATTTGCATTTTATAGTCAATTTATCTCAAACTGAACCTTATGTCAGAGACTTGGACTTGATAAATTACTGTACATAAGCAAATCTGGAAGTGTCAGTCACCTCTGATTGGTTTGATCGTTCGTGAATGCTAGAGGAACCCTCTGAGTGACAGTGGTTTTACTTTGCTTGAGGAGTTGATGAGAATGGATTTGTATGATGCTGAAATGGTCAGTACCAATTATTGGAGGCATTCACCCCATCAGGAATTATTTTACAAATGGCACTTCACTTCACCTGAAGCTTTCAAACTACGCAAAAGAGTAAAGTCGTGGGGCTCCTGTGAGGTCTTTTATTCCTTTTCTGAAAAAATACAGATGGCATATTTTCCATTCTTTTCCTTCAAATTTACACACATAGTTTAGTAATAGTCAAGAGACAGGTACCTTACCAGGGTGTCAAGTGATTGCATAGATCAGGGCGTCATCACAGCGTAAATTAGTGAAGGGGGCTAGGGAACACCTAACCTATCTAAAATATTGCCGAACACGACTACATTCTGAAATTTATTTCAAGCATTGTAAGATTGTCTAGTCTTTTTCTTTTTATTATTGAGACAGGGTCTCCTATGCAGTTCAGACTAGCCTTGAATGCACTGTGTATATAGCCTAGGCTGGCCTTCAACTCACAGCAATCCTCCCGTCTCAGCCTCCCATGTGTTGGGATTACAGGGGTGTACCTGGCTGAAGATTATCCAGTTTTTGAAGAATCCTTAAATGAGATATTTTTAAATGGACATTCCTAATTTTTATAATTTTAGAATCTAATTTTTAAAAATTATATACTTTCAGCCTGTATTATATAGATTTGAGGTATGATTCTTTATTTTTCATAACAATAACATGGTAGAAAAAATATTGGAAATAGGTTTCTGTTTCCATTCACTATATGCTGATTCACATGTATTTTTCTTTCAAACCTTTTGTCTTACCATTATGTCCTATTCTAGACACTATGAAAGTTATACCAATAAAGCCTTTCACATTTCCACATTTCTTCATCCATGTCTACTTTATTCATGTGTGGAAAAAAATGTGCCTTACGAAAGACCAGCTCATTTCATTTTTCTGAATCTTTTTTGTTCCAAAATATTGTTTTACGAACTAGACATTGTCTTCTTTGTATCTTCCACAATTTTTCTTAGTATTTCCAGTGTGCTACCATTTTTTATCCTAATGGATTCATACATTTGTTGTAAAAACACTTTTGCTGTCATAGTAATGATGATTTGGAAAAGAGAGGAAAAACTCAAAGTATAAAAAATGATATATGTAAGTGGGAAAGGATAGGGAGAAAAATAAGTAGCAAAGAAGAGATAGAGTATTTCTATATCATTAAATTACTTTTTAAACTTGGAAACACAAATCTCTCATAGATTTTCTTCTATGTCTCTGATATTTCCTGATGTATCAGTGAAGATGGTGCTTATAGATCAAGATGCACATTTCTGCTAGCTATGAAATAGTAGACAAGTTACAGCACCTTTTGAACTTTGGTTTGCTCATTTTATTTAATGAACAAAATTTACGTAAATGTTAACATCAACCAGAAGCTAATTAAGAAAATCTAATGATCTTACCAGAATTTAATGTAAGGAATTGTTTCAAATGGTGTTAGGTGAACTAAGGAAATATAAACTTGGAAATAACATAGAAACAGTCACAGCAGGAAAGTGCTACTGTAGCCGACACCTCTGCCTGGTATTAGCAGGCTAGAGTGGCCCAGGCTTCTTGCCTCTCTGTAATTCAGCTGTGTTACATTGGAAGTAGTCTGATCAGCTAAGCTCACTTTCAGCCAAGGACAACTTGACTGCAGCTAAATTCCGCCCTTCAGACTTAACCATTTGACCTCTTCAGCAAAGATATGTTTGAGCCCTCGTTCTGTAGTCCTGCCTGCTTGATACTTGTCATCAGCAGGTGTCCCAAGGCCTGCCAGTTTCCCCCCTTCCCGCGCCTGTAATGAGTACATACTGGATGTCCAGGGAGTCCTTTGTCTTTGCTGCCCAGAGCAACTTAGAGCAGCCCAAGACTCAGTTTCTCTCAAGTCTCCATCTCTGTGTTTCTTTTAATTCCCCCTTCCCTATCTTGTGGACATTGTACTGGCTTGCGGGTGGCCAGGACCACTGCAGGGGTCTCTGACAACTCCTATTTCCTTTTCCCTATACATGACCACCCCTAGAGCCATGGAATAGAAAAGTGTGGGTTATCAGAATCTAGAGTTTGGAGGAAACACTTCAGTGGTACTCAGATCTGTGGTGAGGGGCACAGTGCATCTGGATCTGGGAGTGCAGGAAAAAAAAAATAGAACTGGAAGAAAATGTCTATTCCTGAAACCACACTCAGAAGGAGGAAAAGCATGAAAAGAATCAACTTTATTCTTCCTCCCCATTCTCCTTCATGTGTTCTTTTTTCCCAGCATCACAAAGCAGAGGAAAGAAGGGTGTGTTTGGAGTTAATACTACTTAAATAATTGGAAAGATTGTGTGTGGCACAATGTCAAGAATGCATTAGACTATGCAATGAAAGGTACATCCTTCTTTTATTTTGCATTTTAGGTCTTCTGTTTTGCTTTTTCTGCAAGTTTTATCAAGACAAAAAAAGATTAAAAAATCACTTTTTAAGTAAATGCAAATGGCTACCTTTAAATTACTGTATACAGAAACTGCACTAGGGTTTATTTCCATAATCTTTAATTTTTTCCTTAACTATTAACAAAAACTCAATTGGATTGCTGTGTAAGTTATATTTAGTAGTAACTTTACTTCAAAATTCTCAAAGGCTTCTAGGAATATCAGGCTGGGTTGGACACCATATGGAATATTTTAGTTACCATTTCTTGATCCTTTTATAGTTTTTCAGCTTTTGTTATTTACTTTTGTATTTTTTCCACTTTAATTTGAAAGGAAGAGGAAAGAGAAAAAGATACTCCAGGTCTAACTGCTCTCTGAGACTCTTATTTACCCTTAAATACCTCTACTTTCTCTCAACCTATCTTGGGTCTAAATCTTTCTGCAGGTAAAACTATTTTCCATGCCACTTTGTCATCTATGTTTGAATAAATCTGTTACTTTGAATGAATAAATCAAGGTTTTCCTACATTCATTTATTGTGGATTCTCTTAGTAACCAAGTCAATTTTTTTCACACAAAATACTTAATGTAACTTTTACGTTTTGGAGAATAAATTATTCATAAAACTTTTAGCTAATTTCATCAGAGTATTGGAAACTGAAAGACATATGTTAGCAGGAAAAAAGAAAAAGTGATAAATAGTAAATTCTGAGTAAGCATAAAAAGCCATTTTCCTTATTTTAATTTTAAAATGAAGACAAATCAAATTATTTATGAATGTTTGTGGCACATACAAGAGATAAATTCAGGGAAGAAAATACCCCAAACAAATAAACTTACTCTAGCATTGGATAGCATGTTTTTAGAAAGAGAGATATAAAAATAGTAGACAAAATAACTCACATCTATAATTTTAGAAACTGTCTTAATGTATAGAAATTGTAATTCAGCCTACTGATTCTTCCTGCTCCTACCACCACAAGCCCCTCTCTGTAACTGTGTACTAGTTAGTTATTTTCTGAATAGTTTTTGTCATGTCATGGATAGTCATTTGCTAGAGAGGCTTTGTGTGTGTTGTAAGCTATTAGGTAGCATCTTTGATCTCTGTGCACTAGATGCCCATAATAGCCCAGCCCCACCCCCAAGCACTCTCTACACTCCCCCGAAAGTTGTGACAATCTGCAATATCCCAGGAGGCAAATGTGTTCCCAGTTGAGAATGATAGCTCCCTGGTTTCACTGAACTTCCAAATTTCAAAGTTAGCTGCCTGAGGGTTGCTTTTGGGTTGCTTTCAAATCTTGTCCAACTGTTCATACACAAAGCTCTATCTGGGCCAGCCAATGGCTCTCAATTAAAATCACCGTGGGTCTCTTGAAGCCTCTTTATTTCTCTTCATTTTTCAATTTGCTGGAGTGGGAACATGAATCAGAACACCTTTCTCTGTTTTACTTGTGATTAATTGATAACTCTTACACCTCCCCATGAACGAAAAACAAAAGAAGATAGGGACATATGAAAATCTGCTCTGCTAGGCCTAGTAATAAATTCAGCCCACAATGCACTTCTCAAATCTAGGTAACCCAGTGAAGGTATACCTATGTGTAAGTTTCCTTGCACCAATTCTAGCTATTTTTCTTACACTGGATATGTTTGGAAACTTAATAGCAAAATGCATTTAAATTACCATTGCCTATAACATAAATTCATGTATGTGTATAATTTTGTAAATTCTGTTGATGATTTGGTTACTTTGGAGTTACATACATTTTTCATGGTGACATTATTTCAAGGATAATTTGGCTCTGATGTTATTCAAGCTCACTTTTTCCTCTATCATTCTAGCTAAGAGACCGATTTACATAATACCTAGTGCCTTTTTATTTTTTTATTACTGCCTCATTGGAAAGCCAAAAATAAACAAAAAGAAATATGTTTCCAAAGCATTTTTAGTTGGAGGACCTTCGTGGTATCTAACTTTTCAATGAGATTTCCCAAAATGACTCTATTTTGAGAAAAGGGAATCCTCTTTTATGAATTAGTGAATAAGGTAGATGCAAAATATCTCAGAATTACCAGTGGAACTTTTTTGTATAATAGACTATTGCAATCCAGTAGTGCTTTGAATCATGCCTCGAATCATGAATAAATGAAAATTTGGATAGGCCAAATCTGTTTATTCCTAGTAACAATATTTTACTTGGCTTCCCAATAAAGTTCCATAATAAAAAACACTGAGTAAAAGACTCACAGGATAGCTATGTTTCTTGTCTTAAGGGAAGTGGATAGGGTGGGTGTGTGCGGGGACTTGGTTTAACAACATCCTCACAGACAGACAAGGAGTCTGAGAAGATCTGTGCCATCAGCTCCTGAACTAAGGAGGAACTGGCCCATCAGATATTATCATAAGCAGCCATTTCCAATGACACTTGGAATCATTGGGTGAGATGGTAAGAAACAACAGGTGACAGCCTCTCTTATTAGAACACCGGACACAAGTAGCCAGTGAGAATTATATCTAGCTCTGGATACATTACTAAGAAAGCACATGCATCCATCCACGCTACAGTAGATGCCAAGGAGGAGTCATAGGATTTAGGAAAGGTTTAAGGACCCAGGTGCCTGTCTACTGCTTTCCCATGCTTTTCTCCTTGATATCTAAATGTAGTGTTGAAAAAGAGAATAGCGAAAGAGGAATCTGAAAGGCAAGTTTCCAGAGAAGACAAATTAATATTTAAAAGATTTCTTAAAATTGTTAGAATAAGAGGGAAGGAATCAGGAGAGAGAAAAGATAACAGAGGGTAATGTGGGAGAGGATATGATCAAAGTATGTTATATGCGTGTAAGAAAATGCCACGATGGAACTCATTATGTTGTAAATTTAATATGCCTTAATTAAACAAATCTGATTTCCTAGATTTGGGTAGATTTAATCCTGAGTTAACCAGCAGAGGGAGCCTCAAGAGGAAAAATCTGTGGTATAAAATTTCAGAAACCAAATTTTCATTTTGTATTAATAATGTTGAAATTAAATCTGTGTTCTTGAATATATATTAAAGTGACACTTCAGCACACACCAATGCACATATATGGAGAAAGCAGTAGAGATACATAGTCTAAGCATCTCTACATTAATTTGTTCATAAAATATTAACTACTGATTTTCAGAAACACTGAGAATATATTAATCAATCAATGAAGATGATAAAGTATAGTATTCGGGATATTGAAAAATAGTGTGGGGAGATGGTAAGGGAATAAAATAAGCAGTAAATAAAATATGATATAACTGAATTGCAGGTAGACATGTGAGAAACAGGGTAAAACAGAATAAAGAGAGAGTGCTTTAGATAGGGTCAGCAGGGATTATGTCTCTCAGGATTTCAGCAAAGATCAGACAGAGTAGAGAGAAAAAAAGAGAAAGCGATCTGGATTTCTGGGGGAAGATCATTCCAAGCAAGGTAGACAGCAAATAAAAAAACCCATAGGATAATAATTTGTACTTCTTTCTAAATTTTTCTCCATCTCTTGCCCTTGCTGCACATAATACTATTAAATTTTCTGGCCCATTATCTATTATGTGGTGGTCAGTCATATGGCTAATTCCAGCTAATGACTATGAATGAAAATAATTTGCCTTACCTCTGGGCTAAAGCACTGACTTTTTTCTTTTTCATTTCTTTTTCTCTTTTTTTAAGTTCAGGTTGCCCTTGAGCTCAGTAATGTAGCCCAGTCTGACTTCAAACTCATAGCGATCCTCCTGCCTCAGTTTCCCAAGTGGTGGGGTTACAGGTGTGTGCCACTGCATCTTGCTAATGCTTCCTTTCTTGCTCTTAGCTCTCTTAGTAAAAAGCATGGACCTGAGAAGACAAAGACTTTTCGTCTTATGAGTCTGAGATTTTGGAATTATATATTCCTGCAGAATAACCCAGCCTAACATGATAGGATATCAATGAGTTTAGCATGTTTAAAGAAAGACAGGGTATTCTTCAGAGTTGGAGATGAGGTGCCAGAGGGATGGGAAGGAGATCACATTTGAGAGGCAAATTGGATTCTGATAATGTAGACATGAAAGAAATGGTTTCAGGTTTGGATTTTTACTAGCAGTAGTAGGAAATTATTGCAAGGAGATGATGAAACAAACAAGCAAATAAACAACTTTAGCGTAATATATAATGCTTTGTAAACTGTTCAAAAGGCAATTTTTTGAAGTTGATGTTACTATAACAAAGGTTTAAAATATTTTGCCAATAGCAGCACATCATAAAATTGTGATTTGAGGAGATAAAAAGATTTCAATGTAAGCTCAATACCTTATAACAGAAAAAAGATGGCTCTAAGTAGGTTTTTATTTGAAATATTTAGAAATTTATGAAACATAAAACTAACTGGATAAAACTAAAACCAAGCAACAGATCTCTTCAAAATTTATTCAGGTATCTTCAAATTTTGTTAGAAAAAAGTGGGTTATGAATAAGGATACTCGTTTTTTATACTACATAAGGTTACTCTTTTTGGCATTGTTGTTCTATTCAAAAAAGATACAGCATTTGATCACCTTAATATTATTACTAAGCTGATGCAGTAGTCTCCGTGGTTTTTCTCCTCAGTTAGTAATTCCACATGTTTGACATATTGATGCTCATGATTGCTTCAACCTCAGGGAGAAAGGTGAGAATTGAAATAGAGATCTATTGGAGCTCACAATACACGTGTGCAGGTGTGCTCCGGCTGCCATTCACTTTGCAGCCGCCATATCAATGACAAGGATAATGGATTTGATTACATTTGACGATAGATTTCCTCCAACAATATTTTCAAAAGATGAGCTTGTTCAAGACTGAATTCCCAATTACTTTCAGCTGTAAGAAAGAAGACGAAACAAAGACTCTGGCATAAAATATAATTAGTTCTTTTATTGACTTGTTCTTAATGTTAAAATCGTATTTCCTTTCTGGGGAAATAGACAAATACCACTTTTTACTTATAAAATAGTATCTTCAAAAACTGCACAGATTTGTTTGGCTTCTTATTTCTGCACATATGAAATCAGAGTTCTATGGAGACGAACACAAGATGTAGTAGAAATAATACCTTGAAAATATTATGCTAATATATACTGCATATTTTATTCTTTCTCCCATAAATCATCTTCCTTCATCATCACATAAATATTACAATACTCAATGAGAAGGTGATGTCATTGTGGCGTTATTCCCAATAACCCAAAAGTAGAAGTAATCAAAGAGCTTAATGATAGATAAATGAATAAACACAATGTGCTATATCCATACCATGAAGTGTTATTTGGCCTTAAAAATGAAAGAAATTTTGATACATACTACAAATGGATGATTAATGAGGACATTGTTCTAAGTGAAATAATGTGATCACAAGGACAGATACTGTATGATTCCATTTATAGGAGAATGCTGGTTACCAGTGCACTGGTGAGGACAGAATATTGATTAATGGATGTAGATGGTCAGTTTTATGAGAGGAAAACTTCTGAGAATTTGTTATCCAGCAGTGTAAATACACACGACATGACTGAATTGCATCCTTAAAAACAGTTAAGATGCTAAATTTTTGTTATATATATTCTACTACAATTAAAAATATGTTTTACTAAAAAGAAAAGGTTTGTGACTATCTCATAAGAAACTTAAGACCTAGCTGGATAATAATCAGCCTTGAAACCTGGAGATCAAAAGTGCCAGCCCCATCAGCCTGACCTCACTTACCTGCCTTACAGGGTACCGCCAACCAAGAGAACAATGATGTTAGGCAAGGATGGGCTGATGCGGACTGGCATCTCTGATCTCTCATTTTCAAGGCTGATTATTTTCTAGCTAGCTTGTATTTTGGGGGAAAGGGGAAAGAAAGATGGAGGATACCAATTATTTGTAGAAAAATGAAGAAAAATAGACATGACATTGCATCATTGAACCTCTAGTAAACTCTGGAAATAAGAAAAGGGAAGCACTGGTGTGTGTTTTGTCTTTGCTCTGGAGCAGCACAGAAGCTGGAGACAAGCTGCCTCTCTAGCAGCCTGGAGGGGAACGGTTGAGAGGAGCCTCAGCTTCCTTTTCTGTGCCCAGCTTGGCACAAGGATGGATCAGAGGCACTTCTCATTCTCCCTTCCTCTGTAAGAGGCTGGAAACGGAGAATTTCCCACATACTAGAGTGCTTTAGAAAGGATCCTAACATAACGACCCCCAAAAACCAGAGTAGTTTCCTTCTTGGAGAAGCAAAATGAAAGAAAGAACATGGATTCTGAAGCCTGTCTGCCTGAGATTTCATTTTTCTACCTTTTGGCTATGCAAATTTAAACAAGTTGATTCACTTCCTTGTACTTCAGTTTTATTTCTCCAAGTGTGGTAACAATCAAACTTACCTCACTGGGAGTGTATGTACTTAGTGTGAGTGAGGCCTGGGTTCAATCTCCTGCACCAAAACATTAAAGAAAAAAAATTAGTTCTCCCTGTAGCTTGAGGATTGAATGAGTTTATACATGTGAGAATGCTAGCCCAACACCGGACACATGGCCCTCAAGAAATCTCAGTCATTATCTTTTTATTGTTGAAAGGAAATATGAGAGCGATCAAATACATTCATTATTGCCTGAAGAAACTGACTGACTCCACTTTGAATGGAAAACCTGAAGCATTTGCCTACTGCCCCTCAGCTGAGTATATGTTAGAGAAGACGAGCATCTCAGTTATTAGAAATAAAAGATATGTCTATGGGTTTCTTGTGTATTCAGTATTGTGTTAGCAGGTTTCTGATCCTACTACCTGCAGGGTCTTCTAGTATTTCTAAGCTTTGTGCCTGTGCCTAACATTAGTGGGGTAGAGATAGGAGAACAACTAGAGGCCCATTTAACATATGTCTAAATATTGAAATGATACAAATCAAGACCATAAACTATATTCTTATTTTGAAAAATATATTTTCACAATGATCAGAAAGGCCAGGCTAAAATTTAGAATTAGCTGGGGGTTCCACGTTGCAACCTGGTGCAGCAGGAAAGCAGGCTGTGTGGCTAGCCTCTACCTCCTTCTTGTCCCACCTCGTGTCTGGTGTGAGGCGCAAGGTACATGTATTTTGTCAGCCCTGCCCACATGACTGAACTTCATACATACCCCTGGGAACAGACACCCATTGCCCACCCCTGCCAAGGAATCCTACATCAGCAGCGTGGGCCATCTCTCTAGGAACCTGAAGCATGGTGCAGTTGGAGAAGCAGAATAGGCTTTAAATGGGCATTGCACTTCAGCCCGATGAACTCTTTCCCCTGTAAGGACAGCCTTGGCCAGAGAACTAAAGCAAAAGTCACCAACATCTGGACCTACAGTAAGAGGTCTTCCAGCCTGCATTTATGAGTAGCAATGAACCAAAATGTGATTCCAAATCCCTCTATGAGAGAACAGAAGCATCCAACGTTAGAGTCCACTCCAACCCTGAAAGAGTAAGAATATATACCGAGGGCTTAAAGATACTGAGCAGATGGAAGAGTGGGAGTAAGACAGAAAATTATCTCTGTCACCTTCTCTGAAATCAAGCATTTTGAAAAGAATAAACCTTACCCAGACAGGGAAACGTAGCTCCAACAACTTCAATTCAGGCTGTGAATGTAGGGACTAGAAACACTATTTTCTGCTGATCCTAAGCACATTTATATTTTATTATAACATCTTGAAAGTGGGATACTGCCTATAACTGATAGTATTTAATAATCGCTGTCAACCAAATGACAGTTGTGACATAGCATTAGTGCCCATGCATGCATGAATTTGATCACAGCTCTTCACAACGGACCTCATGTCACATGGGCTGTGCACCTTCTTAGTTCTTAAACACCCATTTAAAATGTCTTCTATGATTTAGCATTAAAACAAGTTAGAAAGAGTAGGAGAAAAATTGGATATTAGTAAAAGAAATGTTTATTATTAGAAAAATATTGCAACTTCATATTTGTTTGCAAAGTAACTGCAAAATAAATTCTGGAATATAAAATGAAGATACTCAGGAACAGATGAATACATGTAACATTCCGTTGTTAGGATACTGTTGCTTAACACCATTCCAAATCTTCATGGTATAAAACAACTCATGTCCTCTTAGGCAAGTATCTGCAGGTCATCTGGAGTTTAGCTAGTAAAGGTAGAAATTAGCCAGGTGGTATGGCTTCTCCAGGTATTATGTCTGCTCTACATGGCTGTCTTAGGCTAACTGGAACCAGAAGATTAGCTTGGGCATATTGGTCTTTATGAGGTGGCCAAGCACAATAAAGTAACTGAAGACATTCAAGTCTCTTAGGGTCCTAATTTATAACTAAAACACCATTAATTCCAGCTCAGTTTCATGGAGGAAACAAACATCGCATATTAGTATACAATCAGAGAAGCAGAACAAGTAGAAGATATATGTTAAAACATTTATTACAGTTTTTGGTTCACACAATTGCAGGGTATGACTAGACAACTCTGAAATCTCTAGGGAAAAGATTGGAACTCTTAGGCACAGGTGTTTTCAAACTGAAATCCAGGGGCAGAAATTTTCCCCTGATTTTAAGACCTTCAAACTGAATGAACCAGAATTATCAGAATCATCTAGGATAACACTGCTTACTTTGAGTCAAGTAATTATAAACTTTTGCTACTTCTACAAAAGCCCTTTACAGTAATATCTAGATTAGAGTTTTATTGGATAACAGGGGACAGAAGTCAATGGAATCTTTTATGAAATGAAGCCCAGGGCTGGAGAAATATTCCCTACCTAGTTGCTGCATGAAACCAGAAAGTTGCATGAGAAAGGACTTGAATATATCAGGCAAGAGTAAAGTGCTAGTACAGATTTTGTCCACCACAGGGACATGCATAAAAAAACTGCCTGCCACCCAGCAACACATACAACTAGAGACAAGAAAAGTTGATGTATCTTTTGGAATAGAAAAAAGACATTTTTAAATCAATGAAAGGTGGTTGTACACCAATAACAGATCATGTGGATCTATCACTAAAGCAGAACTGTATAGTGTTTTTGGTCAGGGTTGTATTTTGACTTTTCTTTGTTTTAGTGATACAGCAAATAGTGCTCCCTTGCAAGTGTGGATATCTTGGATTTTGCAAATTATTACATTTGCAAAAGCTGTGCTTTATAGGAGACTATTGGACTCTTAAAGACAAACTATCCAGTAATGTAGAAACTAAGATCAGTGTGAGAGGTCACAGAAATCTGGGCTAAGGGTGGTGTTTCTCATGTGGTTCCAACTGGCCTTGTTACATGGGGCCTGGATTTTGGGGTGGATCAAAGATGGTGTAAGGAATATATGGGATTTGGACTGTGTTTCAGCTCCTGGTTCCTGCTGTGCTTTGGCAGAGGTAGCTTCTCAATCCACAGCTTTCCCACTTGTAACTTTCCCCATAAGAAGGTTTGCTTGGCTGCACAAGAGTGAGGAGAATAGTTTGGGGCTGGCAGGATGCCAGTAAGAAGTAAAATTCCTTGGAGCAAAGATCTGCAGTTCTAACGGCAGGAGCTTAGAATATCATGCAGTACTTAGTTTAACTTGCTTAAAAAGGGTAAATAAGGGAGTTAATACATAAACAGAGATAGAAAAAAGCTTCTACCTTTCAAGACTGGCACCCAGATTACAAGGGGATGCTAAGATTGCAAACGTGATTCTTTGTGGTGGTCTGGATTTTTACTAGAGAAAATAATATAATGGTAATGTTTTGTAAATAATGTGATGAATTCTTTTATTCTTGTTGAAAATAGCAGCATCTTTGCAACAATTCTATCATTATACATCAAGGCAATGGGGAGAGGCAGAGTTACACTTCAGGAAGACGTTTGCAGAGTAGCGTGAGTTGAATGAATATCTCATTATGGCTTAGATCAGAAATATTGAGAGGATGGGCTTTTGGGAGGTGATAAGATCATGAGAGTTCGAACTACATCAGTTAATTAACTCATTGATGAGAACATAGTTTGACGACATTACTGGGAGATGATAGAAATATAAGGTGGGGTTGAAGATGTGTGAAACAAACATTTGGAAGGAAACAGGGAGTCTGAGAAACAGGATCAGTCTGCAGCATAATTCCTCAGCTATATTTTGGAGAGGCTGCAAAGCCTAAGTGCGGACTTTTGAGACACAAAATACACAAGAATAAGTTTTTAATTGTGTCCAACAATATTGGTGTATAGGAAACTGAACATATTGAAATACAAGTATCAAGATAATATGTCATTACGTTTGAATATAGTAACATAAATAATTTATATTAATGTATCAAATAAGATATAGCCACAATTCTGGTAATTATAAGTTTAAATAATATATGAAAATATCTCCAATACTGTAAAATTATATGGAAGTATTTGATTTCCATTGGCAGAAAAATCACCATATTCCTTGACTCTATTGTAATTCATATTAAAATCTAAAACATTAGAAGTTGCTGAAAGTATGATGTCATATTAAATCCAAATTCACAGGTATCTTTAATTCATTCATAAATATATGGAAATTTGTGATTCCAAATCAAGAATTCCTGCACTGGGGACAGACCAACTCTGAAGCATATCTAGCATTATACTTGGCGTAGTACAGGAAGATGTTAAAATAATTAGGCAAATGTCCTGACTAGCCATGGCCAAGACAGGGTAGCAAGAGGTCTAGAAATTCCTGCTGGTCTTACTAAGAGTGAGAAAGACTTTTTAAACCAGGAAGACAGTTTAGACCTGAAGCATGTAGAATTGTGGGCACCTGATAAGAATAATTGAGGAGATGAAACTATGGGCATCAATAGCCAAAAATCTAGACATGAACAGCCATGTTATAGTGTGCACCAATCCAGCTGCCATGCTGCAGACATTTAAAAAGATGGAGATCTTGGAGATCCGGACTCTATTTTTCCATTTCTACCACAAGTCTACTGTATTTATACTCAGCTGCCATCTTAACAGGATGACAGGAAAGAAAGGCAAATGACTATACATTTATATAAAGCCATGCAAAAGAGACAAGATAAAAATGGAAAATACTATGTACCAGTAAACTTAATGAAGAAAAAGAAGAAAAATACTTATACTATAAACTGGCAAGTTTAAACTTTATTTTATTTTGCTGATCATTGGTGTGTTTTTTCCCCAGTTGCTCAGAGGAGTGGATATTATTTTTTTAACTTTTATTAATTTTATTGGTACATTTAATATATACAATATAATGACATTCAATGTTGGAAATTTGTACCTTTACATAATCAATCTTGATTTTTATTTTTTCCATAATCCCCTTCCCTCCCTTCAACCCTCCCTCCCTCCCAATATACACAGACTTTGTTTTCATTATTTTTCATTTTCTCAAATTGATTCCATTCCCTTCTTTCCTTTCCCCTACCCCTCCCATTTCCCCTTCTCCTTTGTCCCTTTTCTTCCTATATCACATTATCTATTATAACTTTTAGTCCTTATTTACACTTTCAGCTTCTCACATTAGAGAAACTATTCACTATTTACATGTGTGTCCTACTTAGAACAGCAAAAGCAATTTTGGCAATAAAGACAAAGTAGGGTATATCATAATTCCCAACTTGAAACTACTTACAAAGCTATTGTGATGAAAACAGCATGGTACTGGTAAAGAAACAGACCTGAGGACCAATGGAACAGATTAGAAGATGCAGAAACAACTTCAGACACACTCGGTCACCTCATGTTCATCAAAGGAGCCAAACACCCTCACTGGAGCAAAAATAGCCTCTAATAAATGGTGCTGGAAAAACTGGGTTTCAACTTGCCAGAAACTAAAACTAGACCTATATATCTCACCATCTACTAAACTAAAATCTAAATGAAATAGAGATCTAAATATGAAAACATAAACACTAAATGGGCTGGAAGAGAGGTCAGATAGAACTCTTGGAAACATTGGTGTAAGAAAATATTTTACGAACAAAACCTTCGTTGCCCATGAAGTAGTAAAAACAATAACAAGTGGGATGTCTTCTTTAAAAAGCTTCTGCACAGAAAGAAAAACCACCAACAGTGTGAGGAGACAACCCACAATGTGGGAAAAAAATTTTATAGCTGTTCCTCAGACAAAGGTCTACTATCTAGAATATACAAAGAATTTTTAAAAATCCTCCCAAATTTAAAGACCCAATTAAAAAATGAGCATCTGAAATGAACAGACATTTCTCAAAAAAAGAAGTAGAAATAGCAAATAAACATATGAAAAATATTGAACACCACTGGTCATTGGAGAGATGCAGATGAAAACAAAGCTGAGATTCTACCTCACCCCACAGAGATGGCTGCTATCATGAAATCAACCAATAACAAATACTGGCAGGGCTGCAGGTAAAGAGGAACCCTGCTCCACCGCTGATGCAATCACGGTGGAAATCAATATGAAGATACCTCAAAAAGCTAGGATTGGGGACTAGGATTTAGCTCAGTAGTTCTGCTGCCTGCTTCACAAGTGCAAGGTCCTGAGTTGGATCCCCAGTACCAAAAACAAACAAACAAAAAAACTAGGATAGGAAGTCCCATTTGATTCAGCTATTCCTCTGCTGGGTATCTTCCCTAAAGAATTAAAAGAATCAGGACCGGGGATTTAGCTCAGTGGTTCCGTTGCCTGCTTCGCAAGCGCAAGGTCCAGAGTCTGATCCCTGGTTAAAAAAAAATAAAGAATTAAAAGAATCATACCACAGTGATATATGTGCACCCGTATTCATAATCGCAGAATTTGTAACAGTTAAAACTTGAAAGCAGACCAATTGTCCATCAACTGGAGACTGGATAAAGAAAATGTGTTTTTTTTTTTTCATAAAATGAAGTCCTACTCAGCCATAAAAAATGATAAATTAGAGACATTTATAGCTAAATGGATGTACATTGAGGAATGGATATTATTGAGTAAAGATATGAAGTATTATGGGAAATAAATAATCTATGTTTCCTTTGTATATATAAACATAACGTGGGTAAATTTTCCTTTCTATTCACACTGGCTATGTATCACCCTTCTCCACATACTCATTTACATAGATGAAAACTTTATAGGTTCTTTTAATAACTTTTATTTCTCCTTGAAAAGTTTTGTATTTCTTAGAGCCGTGACAAAAAATGACCACAAATTGTCCTCAGGTTCCGGATGTCAAGCTTTAAAATCAAAATGTTCAGAGGCTGCTCTGCCTCCAAGGTCTCTAGAGGAAGAATCCTCCTTACATCTTCTAACTCCTGGTAGCTCTTCTCATGCAAGCATGCCAACAATGTGTCCCTCCATCTTCACATGGCTTTTTTTCTCTTCTTCCTGTGTCTCTACATTTCTCTTATGGAAAACAACTATCACTGACTTTGGACCCAAGGAGACTGAAGAGACTGTTCCACCGGATAAGTAACTTGTGAACAGGCAGCAGTAGAGAGAATGGAAAGAGAAAAGTTTGGAAGAAGGCCTTTAATTCAGTTTCTAGATTTTTTTGTACATATAATCTTTTCAGATTCCTTATTTCTTATAGTGGTTTTCGAAATGTAAATTCTGTAAAGAGCTTTTACATCTTGTCTAAATTTTCAAGGATATTGTCATAAAAATTCTGACAGTATTCTTTTATCTTTCAGGTCTTGATTTAATAAAGAATAATCTCTAGAAGGATTAAAGCGTACAGTTTAATGAGCACTGTCAAGTATATTGAACCATGGTAGACCCTGGTCAGTGTACAGAACAAGCCAGGCATAGTGGCTTATGTCTGTAATCTTAGTATTTGGAAGGTAGACAATGAGTTTGAGAGTTTCAGGCTAGCTGGGCCAACATAGAGAAAACATCTCAACAAAACAAAACAAAACAAAATATATGGGATATTTCCAACACTTCTCTCTTCCCCTTTCTGGGGAATCTCCTTGCAAAGCATAAACACTATTCTGACTTCTTTAACCATAAATCAACTTTGCCTATTGTAGAGCTTCACATAAACAGATTCATACAGTTTATGCTCAATTGGTTCTGTCTCTTTTTACTCTGTAATGTTTGTGAGAGTCAACCATATTGTTTGTGTACCATAGTTCATTCCTTTTCCTTGTTGTGGTTTTGCCATTGTGTGACTACGCCAAAGTTTACACATTCCCCTCTTGGTAATTGCTTCCAATTTTGCCAATAAGTTTTTTGACCCAAGTTTTTGTGAACAAATATTTTCATTTCTCCAGGTAGATATCTGGAAATATCATGTCTGCGTTGTAGATTGATAAAAGTTGAAGTACAAAGAAAAACATATATTTTCCACAGTTGGTTTATCACCTTTCAGCTATTACAGGAATGTATGAAGATTCTACTGCATACGTTTACCCATTCACTCCATGGCGTTTTTTGGTGAGAAGTTAGTTATATAATTTTTATGGTGTCCCTCTTTCCCTCTCCTCCCTCCTCACTCCCTTTTCCTCTTGATTCCCTTTTCACTTGAAAATGATCTAAAAGAGAATGGAGACGTGTTATGTATATGCACAAACTCCACACAGAAATGTAGTCATTATGTTCTGCGAACATGTACTAATAAAAAATAAAAACTGAAAAAAATATTTGTTGTATTAAATTGCTAAAAATAATTATTCTAGTTGTTTCTTTGCACATTTATATATATATATTTTTTAACCTTTTATTTTAACCTTTTTTAACCTTTTTTTCTAGTTCTCTTTAGTCTTTAGTAACTTGACTCTGATATGGCAAGGTTCAGTTTTCTTTTGCAGACATGTTATGTTTTTGGGTCCATGTGTCAGTCAATTTTAAGTGTCTGGGACAAAATACCCAACACTCGCAATTTAAAGTAGGCTCAGTTTCCTGTGGGTTCAATCCGAGTCAGCTGGCTCAAGGCAGAAATGGCATGATGGAAGACAGTTGGTAGTCCCAGGACAGCTAGGAAGCAGAGGAAGAAGGGAGAAGCAGGGGACCGGAATACACCTCCAGGGATCCTCCTCTGACCAGCATGCCTCCTAGCAGCATACTCATGAGCTCATCAATGGATTTGTACTGAGAAGTACAGCACCCATGATCCAGTCACTTTACAAAAGCTGCACCTCTTTGGGGGACGTTTTAGACCTAAGTCATAATAATATTTTGTCAAATTTTTTAAAGTGGTCATTATTTAAAGACATGGTTTGTGCCTCTTTTATTTTTTCTTCTCTTAATAACCTTCCAAACATCAACAGACAAGACTGTTATTCTCAGAAATTATAGGTGGTCTGTTTATTTTTTCTGCCTGTTCTGTGTCCTCCAGTTGGTTGCTCCACGGACACATTTTTAGGTTCATTGAATTTTTCTTCTACAATTTGCCATATGATGCATTCAATAAATGTTTTTTTTTAATGTCATTTCAAATTTCAGAATCTTAGATTCTTTTTAAATTTTAGAACCTATAATTTTCTCCCAATGTACCTCATCTCTTTACTCATCCATCTTTACTCATAAATTACTTAACATATTTTTATAGTTATGTTTAATACTGGATCTAATAAATTTAACATGTGATCATTTCTATTTCCACATACAATGACTTTTTTCTTCCTAATGGGACTTTTTTTTTCTCATTGAGTTTATTGGTACTTTTTAGGTATACAGTATAATTACATTCATCATTGGGATCTTGTACCTTTACATCACAGGTCTTGTTGTCATTTTTCCCCATAGTCCTGCCCTCCCTTAACTCTCTCTTCCTAATGGGACTTTTTAAAATTTTTTTCCAATATCATCTAATATTTTCTTATATTCCAGAAATTTTCTGTAACATAATAGTATAAAATTATTCATTTGATTTGCTACTTTGCCAGAGAGCCCAAATCATTGACCCTGTCTGTTAGTTAAGGTGAGTGTCCTGGTGTCCACAATCTTCACTGTTGAGTTGAACTTGTGCTCCATCACAGGATTGAGTTCGCCAATATTTGGTCTGCTCTGCTTTTCCTGTATCAGCACCATCCTTTCTATCTTGCCTATGTTTGATATGAGCTAGGCTGAAGTTTAAAATATTTTTGTGCACTCTTTTATTCAATATTTTCTCAGTGTTGAAATCTCAGCAACACAAGAATATGTATTTTTTTCTTGTGTATTACCTATGCTCCATGATTAATTTCTTGATAATATTCAGACAGAGAACGTTACTTGACTGAGCAAATTATTTTCTTTGGATGCTTATGGATTCAAGTATCTCTTGCCATCTCTCTGCTGACTAAATGTCACTTGATTCTCCTTAACCCTGCAGAGTCTCCCACTTTCAACAGGCCTGCAGTTCCCCAACTCCACACCAGTAACCACCCACAGTGGACTGGTGGCTCAGGAGGCTTCTCAACTACTCAGCACTTGTTTTCCTCTAGAACTCAGTGGCTTCCTTATTCTCATTGTTCTTCACCAGCCACTGGGAAATGATGTTTGTTTTAGTCATTGTTGTGGTATGGTATTTACCCTGATCCCACCCCTCAAATTCCTTCTGTTTTCCAAGTAAACTGGAAAGGAGAACAAGCTAAATACTCAACTTTGAATTTAAATTTGTGTTCACAGTTTTATATTATTTTTTCATAAAAATTTCCCCAAATTGAATAAGTTGTATGGAATCACATACATGATCCATAAAATGATAAAAATATAATGCATTTCCAAATTTTAAAAAATTCATTACAATGAAAGACACACTGTCATTAAATCTCCTCAGAAGAGTTCCCCTTACATTGAGCACACTTATCCCATTGTTCTTGACACTTTCTGAAGCAGTTCTGGAGGTCTTCTTTCCAGAGGGTCTTTACAAAGTATGATAAAAACTATGTTGAATGCATTCAAAGGAAAGGCAGGCTTGTAAAACACAAATAACCTTTGCACTTTATTCACTGAACCTGTCACCATGCAACCTCTGACTCTTCATCAAAGTCAAAATGACCACGAACTGTAAATGTTTTCACTTGATTCAGGACTCCAAGGTAGTCAGGACAGCATAACTGAAGATACAAAAATGTGACTTCCAGAAATGTTTTAGAAAGTGCCAAGAACAATAGGTTAAGTGTGTTTGAAGAAAAGAGAGTCTTTTGAGAGGAAATAATGGTAGTGTGTTTATTACAGTATTTTTTTTTTAAAAAATGGAAACATTCACCATATTCTTTTTTCACACCTTGTACCTGGATCTCTCCTTAAATAATTAAAATATTTGCTGGGAATTTAGCTCAGTGGTGCTACTGCCTGTTTCGCAAGCTCCAGGACTGGAGTTCAATCCCTGGTACAAAAAAATAAAAATAAAAAAAGAATTAAAATATTTGATTTATACAGTTTTTTGTTTGTTTGTTTTTTGTGGTACCAGGGATCGAACTCGGGTCCTTGCGTTTGCAGGCAGCGGAATCACTGAGCTAAATCCCCAGGCCTATGCAGTATTTTTTTAATGAAGGAGACAAAATGGACATTGAAAAGCCCTACATGAGATATCCATTAAATCTTTTATCACTCATTCCTGTGCCTTTCACGTTTTCCTTTGCCATCTCTATCTCCATGAAATAGAAATGAAGAACTGCAGATGAAGGTAAGAAATCTTAGCAGCAGAGTAGCTTCAGAGAAGCCAAGAAGAGGAGATATTTGAGGCAAAGAATTTGAATGAACATTACAAAAAGAAAAACTATTTTAGGGTGTATTTGTACTTAAAATTGTAAGTTAAGCCTCTAGCAAATTTAGATGTTTAAATTCATATATTAAATGTAAGGTGTTTCTTTTTTAAAAGTAAAGATGGCAAAATGGGCGAAGTCTGTGGACACTGGAAAGAGAAGCAGAAAGGAAAAGCGGTAGTAAAGGGGCAGGATGGGAAGAAAATTGTATTGAAAAGCTCTGCCCCCTTTTATGTTACCGATGATTCTTCTTTGCCTTACCTATCTCTCAGCTTAGAAAGTGATAATGCTGCTGTTACAGGCATTATAAATTGCTTAAATTATAGCCAAAATCAGTGTATTCCCACACGTCCGTGCTTTCTACCCTTGCTCCCCATCCCACCACACACATAACAGAAAACCAGTTCAAAGATCTCAGCCCTCCCTGATAGGTCCCAACTCCATACTGAATATCTCCAGCTTACTCCTTTTAAGGACATTTGGATTATATTAGCAAACTGAGGTATATGCTAAATTCAACTCAGTTCTGAATTCATCAGCCCAAATCTCTCTGTGTCCCTGAATTCTTCCCTCCAGCATAAATAATTCTTCTGCTTTTAACACATCTTTGCAGCAGCTCTGCAGCGTCACAAGCTTTACATATCCACCGATAGCAGTTCGTAAATCTCCTGAGCTGTGAATGGTCTCTGGAAGCTCTCTGCCAAGCAATTGTTTGGCCACCTTCTGACAATCTGTAGATAGCGGAAGTTGCACAGACGTTCTTAGTTATTCATTCCTAGTTATTCCTCAGAAAATCCAGAGGAGAACACAAGTGTTCTGTCCTAAGGCGTCATTATGGATTAGCGAATTTTGTCAAACTGAGAGTGATGGTAAAGAGGGCCATTCACACGGAGGAAAACTCAAATACAGTTCAACATTGAGATCTGTTTTCCTGCTCTATAGCATTTTAGCAAAATTTCTAACTCCGCTCATGGTCTCAGAGTGTGTCTACTTAAAATTTTCTAGAAACAACACAGAGTTTTTTTATTCATTAGGGCCTCAAACCTTTTCATGAGAAGTCATGCTGAGAGCAATCTGTAGAGCACGTTCCACAAACACAAAGCGAGTCATCCGATTTTTTTCAATCAAAACTTTGCATAATTTAAAGGTTTTGGAAATTATCTGATAGAATACAATGAACAGATCTTGTGGACATTTTCTCTGTTTTGGACAGTCCTTCCCTTTTTCTTCTGGTCATAGGATCTAAATTTCCGTTTAGAAAATTACCTCTCCTCCGCTGTTTGTAGCCTTGGTGAGACGGTCAATCAAAGCACACCAGCCTCTCCTTGGAGGAAATGTCATTCCCTCTGGGGCACCTGGGCATGTGGACTTTCGGTTTTGAGTCAATAGATGGAAGAACAGAAAGAAAATGACTTTTGGAGGTGTTGTCATTTGAAGCTTGTTGATAAAACTGTCTTGGCCAGTCTCCTTCCCTGGGCAGGGCCTGCTCCTCTCCTTCTGAGCCAGATCCTCTGCAGTGCTATCATACTTTTTAAATAAATAACCTTCTCATTAAATCACCCAAATTTGTTTGTAAAGCTCGCAAACCAAGAAATCCAACTTGTACAAGTGTGCCTAGCTCAATGGTCGATGATTTTAAGAGCAGTTAGCTACAATACAATATTGTATTATATTTCCTAACACTACAAGCATTTATTTTAATATTTAGAGTAGAGGTCTGAAAGAGCTATTTGGCTATATGTCAATATTTTGTGTGAACACAAGAGAAGGTAAAAGATTTGGTGAAGAAATAATCTCAAGCACCAGCAACATGTGGAGGAAACAGCGCAGCACTGAAGCACTGCCATTCTGTTGTTCCTAAATCCAGAAGAGCTTAGAATTCGAATTGCAAACTGAAATATCTGCAGGGAATGAATGACGATGTAAATGGATAAATTTTCTGGAATAATTCTCACTTTCATAAAAATTATAGTTGCACCCAATTTTCTTTTTTTCAACTTCTTCATCCTCTCACTTTCCACCTTTGCTAGAGACCTGTGTCCAGAGACTTGTTGCTCATTCTAAGGAAAGTACCAAGTGCCAGAGCAATGACAGCGCCAATAGAAACTCACCCCCGTGTTTGGGGTAGTAGACGTCATAAGCAGCAGACATAATAAGGACTCAGGAACTGGGTAATATGTGCCCTGGAAACAAGGGCAACACACATTCTAATCCACCCAGTTACTGCCTGGTAGGAAGTTGGCTTACCATTGTCTATCTTCTGATATTTACAAAGAAAGGAGTCAGAAATTTGCTGTTTTTATTAAGTGCACAAAAATTTATTTATTATATATTGAAAGTTAACTTGACTAAAAATATATTGGGTCAGCCCAGGGAAATAAATGTATTTTGCTCTTGGCCTAACTAGAAGCTAAGCTAGATTTCATATGGATTTGAGGACTGTGAAACACCATTTAAGCACATTATTTCAGATGGTTTTAGTCAAAAAAGTCTTAAGCCAGAATAGGCTACCTCCGTCGTGGAAGAAATCCCTGGAGATCACCCAGTGAGACTTGGCAGGGCCCTTTCAGTGGAGAACAGAGCTTTCCTGTTGCTGATAGTTCAGGAAGCCACACTGAACTTTGTAGGCCAAAAAGGTCAATCATGCATGGATTGGTAAGTGATTCTTTCACTCTTTTATATTTTAAAACAGCTAAAGGACATTCATTACTGATACTCCAAACTTTTGAAACTTATTAACTTCAGATCTTGGAGTGTTCAGAGCTTAAAAAAGAATGTTGTGTCCATGTCAGCTTGCTTTTTGTCTATTGCATTTCACTACTTGGATTTCCTAGGCAAATAAACCACTGTTTTGCCATTGAGCATCTGCAAGCTTAGAAGCAAATAAGACTGACATCACTGCTCAGATTCATTAGTCAAACTATGCCGGCTTTGGACAGGTAGTTTCCAAAATACATCAGCCTCATTTATACCCAACAGCAACATTAGACAGCAGGCATTTTTCTATTGTGTCACAAGACTCCCAAAAGCTAAAGCAGAATGTGTTTTAAAAGCACATACGGCTCTTAAAAGAAGTAGAAGGTGAAATGACAGAGCAAATGTCTATATTCCAGCAATTATACAGAAGGAAAAAACCCAATTTAGTGAGGCTGGATTAAAACCATTAAGGAAATGAGAATAGAACAAAAAAATCAATTAGTATGATAAAGAGCGATCTTCTCGAAAGTTATGCCACACAGATCTAAGTGTGCATAAGAAGGTAGAAGCATCTGTTTATTCCTGGAAATTATTGTGCCAATGAGTGTCACTGTACTATTTATTAGTTGGATTGATTTAAGTAGTAAATTTCTTGTACCCTCGGCATTTTTTGTATCCACGCTTTAAATAAAGATAATTAAGCAGCGGGGGGAGGAGGAAGGAATTGGGAAAGATTGATCAAGATCACTAGTTTACAGTCAGAGTCAGATAGAAGTGTGAAGTTCTGGGAGACTGTTCAACATAGGATGCCTATAATGTATTATGTATTTCTGAAAACTAGAAAAATGATTTGTAATGTTTTCACCATAGAGAAATGATATATATTTGAATATACAGATATAGTTAGCCTGATTTGAACACACACAATGCATGCATGTATTGAATAAGCACATGGTACTCCATATATATCTGCAAGGTTTGTGCTTTTATATATTAGTTAAAATAAATTTTAATTCTAAAAAGCAAAATAAATGAAATCAATTCAGGTTTTACTAATATACACCTGGAAATGGAAGAATTTGCTTATTTGAATTTTTCGGCCCACTGATAGATTTATGCAGTAGAATATGCATATTAAATCTGATGTGGATTTTACATGCTCTTAATCTTATTTTCCAGGCCTCTGTTATTGGAATGAGATACACCATCTCTATGAAAGTAAACCTGATGTCCTATTAATACAGAAAACATATATGACATTTATTTTAGCATCAGGACAGGTATTGTGTCATTTAAATTTTAACTCTCACATCAAAATATCAGATAAATCATGGCAAGTCACTTATTCTTTTACCTTTGAGAAAAACAAGATATAAAACTTTTAATAATTGGCTTCACTTAACACATTTTATAGGTAGAACTTTCAGAATTTTAAACCCACTTTCAGTTGCCTGGACTGAAAACTCATTGGCAGAACGGGTGAGAATTGACAGATGAGAAGGGCATTGTGGTCCTAAACGATGGTCAAGATTTAAACGCACACAAAGCCAGGGCAGGTCACAGGACATGTAAAAGGATTTCCTTCCTGCATGCCGGAATGAGTGGTATATTGTGTTCTATCAGAAGCAGTTTGGTGAATGTCATCATCAGTGCCAAGAAATTTGGGGCATTTGGGAAGACTACTATAACGATTCAGCAGTGACTTTAGAACACCTATAAAAAAAGTCTGGGGTGGCAATCTAGTAAGTAGGGAATTTATCTTAAATCTTGCATGAAAGAAACTTTGTGTCCCTGTGTGTTAATGCAATGTTAATTAGGGACTGATGGAAATCAAGAAGAGCAAAAATGTTTGAGAACCCACTGTTCCACTCCCATGATTTCAAGGGAAGATCCACGAGGAGAACCATAGGCCAGGCGGGAAGCCCACAGCCGTGGTGTGATAAGGTGGAAAGGGCTTTTAGTCAAGCATGAGGGAACACCGACTGACTTCGGAGGAAGAATAGAGTAGATATTTTGAAGAAAAGGTCAGGATCTGACAAGGCCAGGCCCACAACTGGCATTAATTCTGGGACAGGGTAAAGGAGAAAGCAGCAATGAAGCCATGTTGCTTGGCAGAGGGAAACAAACCACCTAAGGGTGGCCTGAAATTACCCAATGTGACAGGGACCTACACCCTGGGGCTGCAGGAGGGGGAATCTGAGTGAAGTCAGCCTGAGCAACTAAATGACTTTCTGGCAATGTGTAAATCAGTCATGAGGCAATGAAGTAATACCTGTAAAAATATATGCTGCTTTTCTTTTTCTTAACAAGGCTTGAGACAGGGGATTTAAATTTTTTTCTTTTCTTCACAACAAATTTTCTTCATAGAATCTGCCCTCTTCCCAAGTACACATTAAAAAAAGAAATCAATAAATAAAAATATTTCAAATTTTCTGTGAATTTGTTATCTCCCAAAGAGATTAAGTGTCTTATTTCCAGGTCTAAAGAAAAAAAAAAAAAGCGCTTGTTTTACCAAAGATTTGAAGCAGGTTTTGAAGTTAAGAGACAGGAAGAGGGATGCCCCAAAGGCCCCCCAGAATACATTTGTATTCCACTGCTGCTCAGCTCTTTACACCTTCTCCAGGAAGCATTTTTATTCTTGATGACAGCAGGATTAATGGCTGAGCTCAGAAGAAACCCAACTGTCAAAAAAAGTTTATTTCTTACAGTTGTCCTCCTTGTCTTTGTGCCAGGTAAGCTTTGTCTTCTTCCCCCAGCCCTGGGTTGGATAGTACTGTACGCTGTTCAGGATTCTTGTGGCAGTCCATGGATCCCGCTAGTTAGGAAAAAAAACAAAAAAACAAAAAAACAGAGCCAGGCAGTTCATGGAATCCTCACAAGGTTAGGGAAACAGATTCTGGCCTGAAATTTCAGAAACACTTGCCATGTCCACAGGTTTAAGAACTACAAAAACACTGCTGCTTCTTCCACGCTCGAAGCCACTGCTGTGAATATCTTGTTCTTATTTAGTAGTGCATATTTGTTTACTGTTAGTAAATAAAATAGATAGCTAGTGTTAGCATCCCTTTTCTAAATTAAAACCCTAGGAAGTAATGATAGCTGTTGTTCAGTGGAAAAATTCTAGAAAGCCCCCCCATCTTCATTTAAAGGTTTTAAGGGGGCTTGAGGAATCATTCTTAATCTTAGTTTTGTACATCCAAGCACTAGGCAAACCCGACCTTTTCTCACTGGACATGTTCTGACACTATCATGTTTCCTTATAACCCATGTAATGTCATTAAGTACATATATTATGATCAAACAACCACAGTGACTGGTCAAGTGGCATCAGAGATCATGGATTATGGGGTGACCTATGCACATCTGCATGAGGTGGGTTGTGAGAAAAGCCACAGCTCTGTGGCACCAGTGATGGTCTTTCATTATACCCTCCAAACTGCACTTTCATTGGATATCTGCAGAACCTGCAAACAACACATAAACAGATTTGGAGTCTGTGACTCAAGAATAGAAGCCATTGTCTTTGAAAGATATTTGAAATCAGGATGTGAATTTTGTACTATAGAAATAACTGAAATAAGGTCTGAGAACAAGAGTGTGTAATATTGGGTATTTTGTCCAGCAACAGGAAAACTGACCAATCCAAATAGTACACAGGCACTTATTTCAAAGGGAAGTAAGATTTACTTTTAGAATTAGGTATCATTCGGCAAGGGATTTGTCTCAGTGGTTCTGCCACCTGCCTTGCAAGCTCGATCCCCAGCACCAAAAAACAAAAAAAAGAGAGAGAATTAGGTATCATTCAATAAATAGAAGTTTCCTATTGAGAGATACATGTCAAAAACTTTGGGTATAAATCCTGAAGGAAAAGATACATTATATACTATACCAGGGGAGGGCTTGGGAGATGAGGTTAGTGGGTCTCGAGAATGTTCTGATTTGGGATAACAAAAATGACTGGAGTTTCTTCATAGGTGGAGTTTGTACAATACTGTTAAATATGCTGCAATCTATTGAATCTTGTATTTAAAGTTTGTAGATTTGTGGTATGCAAGTTTTTAGCTCAACAAAGTTGTTTTTACAAAAGATAACTGAATAATTCTTCAGTTGCATAAAATCTATTGGAATGTTGCATAAAACCTAGAAGGAAAAGAACTTGTGTGAAACTTCATCCCTAAGTTATTTGTCTGATACTTAACGTCAGTATTATTAGGTTGAAAGGAGAATTAATGCCTTTCCTAAGCAAAAATGCTGTGTAACTTTGGTTACATTATTAGTCAGTCACAAATTTACAGAAGGCTTTTGAAGGACACAGAAAACATGTTCTATATCTTTAAGGCATTTACTCTTTTGAAGAAAAGATAAATGAAACAAAACAAGAAATAAACTGTACTCTATTCTGTCAGAGGTACAGCGATATGTATGAAACAAGCAAAATTTACATTAAAAAAGCAGATTCAGGTTGTCTATTAGAATACAAAATATTACATTCATTTCTTTAAAACTAGCTTATTATGTTTTAGGAAAGTATATCTCCAAAGGAGAGTCATTCAGAGATGACTTTTGCTATACAAATAAATTGACATTATCATATTAATAATTCCAAAGTTTGAAAAGTAAGGGATGGAAGGAAAGAAAGATTAATCCCCGATCACCCTCACTATCAGAAGACAGCATGAGAAATTTAATCAAATTGGTCACTCATTTCCTAGCTGCTATGGTTTGGATGATGGTGCCCCCTCCAAAATCCAAAGCAAAACTTAATCCTGATGCAACAGATGTAGGAAGTGATTAACAGGTATGACCTTTGGGCAGAGCCCACTGGAATGGGATTCCACCCATACGAAAAGGCTGAGGGGGAAGGGAATATTCACTTGCCCTTCTACTTCTGCCTGTGGAAACATAGGGCCAGGAGCTTTCTAGGATGTGGAAAGCAGGTCTCACCAGATACCAGTGCTGATGCCTTGATCTTGTACTCCATAGCCTCCAGAACAATAAGAAACACATTTCTCTTGTTCATCAGTAATCAGTCTGTGATATTTTGTTATAACAGTAAAAGCAGAGTGAGACACTTGTCTCTCCCAGCTTATTCTTACCCTTCTATCATTGTACCTCTATCCTTACATTGTGTTTCTGATCTTCCTGCCTAATTCTTATATAGGCCTTACAATTACATTAAGTCCACTTGGATAGTGAAATTGATAAGACAATTAATATAACAACATCTGCCAACTCCATTTTGCCATGTTAATGGGCTCCCTTCATTAAACTATGTACTTTTTAAGGGAGAAAAGTCATCATTCAGGTTATCACAATGGACACTACCATCAAATTAACATGTCGGTCTTTCTCTTGTAGGATTTTAATTTTTTTACATATACTGTGTTGGCAATAATTCTGGCTTCAGTTTTTCCACGTCAGTATAAGATTGAGGATCCATTTCTTTCCTTTTGCACATACTTGCGAGTGACTGTGTAATGCAGAATTTTCTAGAACATATGAAGAGGAGCGGCAGTTATTCCCACAGCAGTGAAGAGATGGTTTCAGCTAACAAAAATTATTTTTGGGTAACTCAAAATATAATACTTTAATAAGATACTTGGAGATAGTTTGTGAATTTCACTCACTGAGTTGCATCTTCCCCCTTTTCTGTAAATAATTAAGAGTTGACAGTTCATGGTAATCCATTCTCTCCTATGGTGAACTGTGTTCACCTGGTGTGACAAGTTACGAAGAGAACAGACTATCAATAATGGTTTTATATTTTTAAAACAATAATTTCCTCTTACTCCAGACAGAAGTAACATGCTGCGCAAAATTATACATCATGTGGCAGCAGCTGAGAAGTCAACATATATCACTATCAATGCTGCCTCTATAAAAGCCAAACAATTACCATATCTAACAGTAATTTTTACTTGAACAGAGAGAACAGGAGACACAGAAAGAAACCAACTTATTTTTATAAATGCTTGGTTTAACACACAGTGGACAAATTGATATGTAAATTGGTTTTGATGAATGCTTGTGTTAAATGTGGTTATTTATTACAAGTTCCATTACATAAATTGGTTGCAAAATTATTACAAATGTTATTTAATAATCTTACCTTCTCTGAAGCTAGAGAATGACTCAGGGCAATTATCTTTCGTGGACTTCAGCACCGTTAGTGACAACGTGCTGAGAAGGGCAGACAAGTTCTAACAATATGTAAAGAAAAGACGTGTGTCTTTCCCTTGCGCATGGCCAGATCATATTTCTCAGTTTCCTTCATCTCCAATTAAATCTGTCAAATTGTTAGTTTTTTGTATTTTTGCAGTAACAGCTGCTGTAGGTATAAGAACTATCTTGCATGTTATGTTTTTCATTTTGTGACATTTCAAATTTAAGTGGATGGCAAAGATCCTAGTCTTGCAGAACTTAGAGTTTAACTAGTACTGTCCACATGCTTTCTGGCCACATTTGGCTCCTTGATAGGAACTTCCGCATTTGCCTGTGGCCTGGTGACAGATTTCAGAACTATTTAATTCTGTTTTGCTTTTCAGCATAATATATAAATAGCTAGAAAACAGGGTCTTTCTAGGAAAGGAAACTAAAAGAAAGGAGTGGGGGGAGAAGGGAGCGGAGAGGGAGAGGGAGAAACAGAAGCAAGGGGAGGGGAGCAGAGGGGAGGGGAAAGGCGGGAATATGTCTTCGGAGAACACTCCCATGACCTGAATTCCAATCAAAATCAAAGCGATGAAGAGGTGTATATAACGGAAATCCCAGAGCCAACTGATAGCTATTGGGAGATTTTTTTTTTTAGTTGCATTTTTCAGCTGCTGGCATCTTCCCCTCCATTGGTTATATTCTTGTCCTCCCCCCTTTCACATAACAGAAAAGAAAAAAAAAATCAAGAAAGAAAGAAAAACAGTTCTTTTATGTAACTGGCAAAAGTTCAGGTTACATGGTGCAGATGTAGGAGATAGTTATACATCATTATTAAACAAAATAATCTAGCAAAAATGGCAGTACAAATTTATAGTCTGGAAAAAATACAGTCGGGTAATATTCCTGCATTTTTATTATTGTATATTCATCCAATATAACTGCCGCAGGTGCTAGATGCTGAAGGCGTGTGCAGGAAAGAGAAAGGCCCTTGTACCAGAAATTCTATATGGCCTCATATCTGAAATGACCTTTGTCTCGATGTGAGTTGTTCATCACTGATATGAGATGATGATGCAGCTTATCAGTTATGATTTAGTCCAGTAATGAAAGAGAAGACCCAGCCATGCTGCTGCCTGGCATCTTTCCAAAAGAATTACAAGAATCATAGCACAGTGATACATGCGCACCTATGTTTAGAGCAACAAGTTTGTAATAGCTAAAACTTGGAAACAGCCCATTTGCCCATCAGTTGGAGGCTGGATAAAGAAGATGTGGTTTTTCTATAAAATTTTATACTACTCAGCCATAAAGAATGAGAAATTAGATTCATTCATACAAAAATGGATACATATTGAGGATATACTCCTAAGTGAAATATATGTCACACATGTATAAATACTGAATAGTTTCTCTGCTGTGAAAAACTATAATGGTACACAAAATCCTAATGATATAATTGACAATGTAAAGTAGGAAGTAAAGGGCTAAAAGTGTAGGGAAAGTGGGAAGGGTAGGGGAAAGGTAATGAGGGAAAAGGAAAAAAAAACATAAGAAAATGAAAAAATGGAAATAAAGTCTTTGTAAATAGGGAAGGGAGGAGGGGATGAAGGGAAGGCAGGGATAAGGGAAAAAAATGAGAACCAAGACCTGTCATGTAAAGGTACAAGATCCCAATGATGAATGTAACTGTACTGAATACCTAAAATGTACCAATAAACTCAACGAGGAAAAATAAAAACAGTAAATTAAGCAGTTTAGAAATTTTTTTTTTCTCTCTCTGGTGAGTATCATATAGGTAACCCAGTGCTTTATTTCTTTTACCTTGCTGTGCTGCTGTCAGATGTGGCTTCTTTTTTGAAATTCACTTCGCAGTGCCAGTGGTTGCCTCAGATCTCATGACTGTGGCTGAGTCAGCAGGACAAGGAAGAGAGGAAAGGTGTGCGCCCTCCCCTCAAGGACATTTGCTGGAAGTTGCACAGACAACTTCCATGTACATATATTTGGCCATATCTAGCCATAAGAGAGGCCAGGAAATGGGAACTTAATTACCACTGGCCACATGCCCAGATAAATATTGTGTATGCTGGGACTTTCTGTTTCAACTCAGGATTCAGAATGCTATAAACAGCAGCATCGCTCCTGTTCTTACAGGAAAAAAACTATAACAGCAACATTAGCAGAAACACCAAGAAGTCTGCAAAAAAATCCATAACTTTTCTTCAACCAAGCAGAGAACTGTTGATTATCAACTGATCTTCAACCTGAAGGAGTCAGGCACGTCCAAGAAGCTGGTGTTGGGACATATGCACCTGCTTACCTGAAATAGACACTATCTACCTATCACAAGGAAGAGAAGAAACCTAAATTTTGAAATGACCCAAAGAAGGCCAATTAGTCTGGATGGAGAGAATTTCACTCATCCCAGCCTTTTGGGCAAAGCATCACATGTTCACAGAACAATGAGCAAGTGTCTAGGAAATATGTATTTATGATGCAGTTCTAGCACAGTGGGAGATCCGAGGGTAAAATACAAATCATTCTCCTCTCTTTCTCTTCTGGGAAAAAAAGAAAAAGAAAGCCCTAAATTTTTTTTTTGGGGGGGAAACAACAAAACCTAATGGTCCCAAAGCACTCATGAAAACATATCAATTCTGGGCAATGGAAATAATAACAAAAACCCCTTCTATTTCTGAGAGAGAGAGGTAGAAAACATTGCTGGGCACAGACCGAAAGCTGAGGATGGCAAGAGATTCCTGAGAAAGAAGTGAGAAAGACCTATTGCCAAGACACAGGGAAACAGTGCCTGCTGGATACTGAACGTTGGGCAACAGAAAAGCCTCCTCCGTCCTTCCTCCTCCAGGCTAGGTACTGAGAAATAATAAATTGGGAGCTATTTCTAGATGAGTGCGTAGGGACCTTTTTCCAGGAAAACTGTGAGGAGAAGGCCTACCATTGAAGTAAGCAAACACACACACGCACTGCTGAAAAACTACAACAACAACAACAACAACAACAACAACAGCAAAACCCAACAATTATCTTAAAGCTGCCCAGAAATGAAAGACATCACATACAAGGGCTGGTAATTTAGCTCAGCTGCATGGCATCTGCCTGGCAAGCGCAAGGTCCTGAGTTCAATCTCTGGTACCAAAAATAGAAAAAAAAAGGCATTACATATAGAATTATATGAATTATATATGAATTATAGATTCTTGTTAGAAACTATACAAACCACAATAACATAAAGTTACATCTTTTAAGAAATAAAAAGTAAAAAATATTTCAACCTACTATTCTATATCTAGTTAAAATATTCAAAAGCAAAGGTGAGAAACAAACAAGAAAGGAGAAAATTTATAGCAAGTTCAGCAGTAAAAGAAATGACAAAAGTTGTTCTTCAGGGAGAAGGAATACACCCTAAACTATAGAACTCAGATATACACAAGAAAATGAAGCAAACTCCCAAAAATGCAGCAACATATTGGGTGTTCATAGTGTACTTAAAAAAGTAAAATATAGCATAGGATAAAAGAACAGAAAATGAAATGGAAATTTAGAAACATATTTTTGTGAGGTCTTTTCACTAATTGTGTATTTTGGGTATATATTATAAATTCTAGAGCAACTACTAAAATATTAAAAGGAGTATAAACAATAAACTAATGTCATGATAAAACCGAATAAAGAAAACGCTAAAAATATGGAAGAAAAATAAAAAATAACAAAAGAAAATAGACTTACCCATGGAGATTTTAATACAAACAGTAATAAATACATTTAATAGAAACAGTCCAAAATACTAATTAAAAGGCATAAACTAAATTAGTTTTTATAAAGCAATTTTCAATTATATGCTATTTATAGCAAGTCAACTTTTATAGAAACATAGCCAGGCTAAAACTAAAACAAAAAAAAAAAATGAAAAAAGAAATACTATAAATATATTAACTCAAAGAAAACTAAAATAGCTAAGCTAGTATTAGCAGAGATAGAAATATTACCCAGGATGAATAAGCATATCATATGATGATGAAAAAGCGTATTCTTCAAGGTGAGTTGAGTATTAATAGACCTAACAGAAAATCTATGGAACAAAAGCTGCTAAAATTGAAAGGAATAAAAAAAAGAAAACCCTAGATTACAGTGGCATACTTCAACACTTCTATGTCAGTATTTGATAGAATAAATGGAAAAATCAGTAAAGATATAGAAGACTCCAACTATAGTAGGAACTAACTTTACTTATTGGCATTTCTTATACAGGCCACCTAATTACGGCAGAATACACAAACCTTTCAAGTATACATGGAACATTCCCCGAATATACTATATTCTATACTATAAAACAAACAACAAGTTTAAAAGAACTGAAATTATGCAAAATATAGTTTCAGATGATTACAAAATTAATCTAGAAATCTAAAAGAAAGTCACCTTAAAATTCACCCATTATGTGGAAATTAAATGACTCACTTCTGAACATCAGGTATCAAGTAGTTATTAAAAGAGAAAAAATGAGGTGTTATGGTACAACCAGCAGTTATTTCTAGATCCAGTCATGTAAATACAGTGATTATGCCCATTGGGTGATTCCATGTTAGGTCACTGAAGTGAGTGTTCAACTTGGTTCTTACTGGCTGAATGTTTGTGTTCTCCCAAATTCATATGTTGAAGGCCTCACCCTGAAGGTAACGGTATTTGGAGATGGGCTCTTAAGAGAAAATTAGGCTTAGATGAGATAAGGAAGAGGGGCCCCTTACATGCGATTAGCCTCCTGACATGAAGAAACCAGAGCTTGCTCTCTCTCCACCGTGGGAGGTCAGAGTGAGAATACAGCCATCTGCAAGTCAGAGCTCTCTGACAAGACCAAAACTAGCAAGGACTTGTTCTTGGACCTATCAACCTTTACACCTGTGACAATACATATATCTGTTGTTCAAGCCATTCGGTCTATAACATTTTGTTACAGTAGTCTGAAGTAAAAAGCAGTGCTAAATTGGCAGGCACCATAACTTCAATTTTTTTCAATACACTAAATCATGTCTATCTTTTACCATGATATCAAACTTCTTAAGTTTGCCTTATCCTTTCTAATTACTGGCTCCTTTTACCAAGATTTCAGATCCTTTAATCTTTGCATTCACTCCTACGGTGTTCTTTGCGAAGGCAAGGAGATCAATTGAAGCACCAGGTCCACATAATAATGAGCAACCCCAGCTAATTTAGGACCACCACTTGGAAAAGAGCTTCTGCTACCTCTCAGTGGCAGGAAGAGTTTGAGTGCACTACCAGGAGAGTCTAGAATACTAGAAATAACTGGTAGAGCAGACAAGGCAATATGAACTATTTTCCATTTCTCTGGTTACACTAATGGTGCATATGCCACGTGAGACGTATGTAGGAGACACAATGGCATGCACCATACTCAGTATACATCATTAAGCATGCAAGCTCTGCGTGCTTCTTTCATCCATCTACCAAGCCCTTCAGCATTTGATATATTCCTCTTCCCTTGCCCGAACTCTGACATAGTTTCTCTTAGTAATTTCTATTATTTTGTGGTTGCAATTGCAATACATTTGCACACTTTTAAATTAATCTCTAAATATCAGGATATTAAGTCATGTTCCTCCTCTGGCAAAAATAATTCCATTAAATTATGTTGTATTTTTTAACAAAAAAACATTATTTACCATATCCCTAAATACGTTTGAACATATTTTTCTTTTCCTTTCAAACCATTAGTCTCTTCATTCTTATTATTTAACCTAAGATATGATCATATTCCAGCTCTATATTTCCTTTCCAATTAACATGGCCTCTTAGTTTTCTGTTATTTGAGTAATAATATTTTTCTTTCTTACTAGTAAGTTCTGTATGAGCAAGAACAGTTACTTGTTTTTGCTCATTTTATCTTCATCTCCTGGTACAATAGATCAAAAAACATTTGTTGCATTAAATTAATGAATGCATGATATATTCAGTAGAGGATAATCACACACACATACACACACAAGCTTATGCACACTTATTCATATGGAATCCTCAGACTTCACTGCTACCAGCCTTTCTCCAGCAGTGTTTGACATGGTTATCTCGAGGTGTTCATCAGATATGCCATGCCTATTAGCCTCAGGGCAAACTTACAAGCAATGTAGCAAAAAGGCCATCCCTGCCATGATAATTTATCACAAAACAGAGAATAACATAAAACAAATATCTAGGGCTACATATACACAAACTAATAAATAAACCGGAGGTCTAAACCGCTGTGGCATCATGGTGACAGCAGTGTTTGAAGTAACTCCTCTAACTCCTGTCAGAGGCAATAAATACCCAGTGTGTGTGCAGTAATACAACTGGGAGGAAATGGTGGCTAGGTCTCTAAAACTGCTCACATGCAATGGTAGATACATTTTCCCAAAGGCGAACATTGCCAACACATGCATTATCTGTTTTCATCAGGGACTTGCTATTTTCTGTTCTCATGCTATTACTACCAAAAATCATCATTAATAAAATATCACATGATCAAAACCATATATTTGAAAAAATAAGAATCCTGGGGCTGGGAGGATAGGAGTTTGTTGCTGTCATCCATAACCAGGTTGTAGTATTAGCCAATGATCCTTATTTTAGTTTTCTTGCATCTTAGAGGTGAAGAACTCACAAGGGAAGAAATCAAGAGTTCCTTGGCCACTCCTCATCCCTCACCAGAGTCTTATCTACCTCATTTTACCTACATTTGTGTTAATGTTCAGAAAAAGTCATAGTGGGGTGTAAAGAGAATGAAAAACAAATCTGATGCATCTGTAAGGCTGGATTCAGCTCAGACTTCCCCACGTAAAGAGGTCTGCTCTCAGCCTGGAGGGCAACAACCAGTCCAGCCCAGACTTCAGTAAAAATGTATCACTCTGCAACTTGAAAGAGATAGCGGACTGTAGCTTGTCCTCTAAGCCTTCTTAAATTCAGGGAGGAGAGAAAATATTTCTGGCTAAATATCTGACCATTCTGTTTTGTGAAGTAGGACTCCTGCAGTGAGTTGATATGAGTAAAACCCTCTAATTCCCATTCTTCTCTTCTGCTATTTGAAAGAAAAAAAAATAATAACAGTCATGGAATATTGGAGAGGACAGCAGGCAGAAAAGTTAAAAAAAAAATAAAAGGGTGGTTTAGATCCAAAAGGTTTAAGAGAGGACGGCTATCTTTTAATTGCATTTTTGATGTCCCAGCGGGATACGAGATAAGACTGCTAAAGCCAGTCCTCTTCACCATGACTTTTGTATGGTAGATATGTGAATGTACCAGGGTCACCACTGTTGTCATCACAAAGGATGCTTATTTTGCAAACGATATGAATACATATGACTTGCTCTTTACTTTTGTTGGCATTTTATTATGAAATTCAGTGTAGCAATGGAAACATGAACCTAAGTTCTAAGCAAAGATATCCAACACCTTGCTTATTTCTAGGGTCTGTCTTTTTCCGGCTCCAGTGGAAGATGTTATTCTTAATATCTGTCTTATATTGGCATTTATAAAAGCACTTGATTCTTGCCCAATTTAAAGTACATTCAGTCCTTTGAAAAGTTTATTCTAATGCAAGGTCAGGCAATATGTCTGTGAAACTGAGTGAATTTTCACACTAGGTGAATTCCATGTCAGAATGCAATGCAGTTGTTAAAACAACTTCGCTTTTCTTTTAGCGCAAACTTTGCACTCAGGGTTTTCAAGTGCATTGGGTTTGTTTGAAAGAGAATTTTCTCAAATTCATCATCCTCTGGCCATGAGTACCTGACTTCCTTTGTGAATATTGATTTGGTTTTGGCCAGCATTAGGAAAAACACACAAGCCCAATCTACCTGTTTGTATCTCAACCTCTTGGATGTCTTGCAAAATATTTCAAATGTTTCTAACAATTAATATTCACTCCTGCTTTGAGACTTCTTTCATCATGTCCTTTACTGTTTTTTCCTCTATCATATTTAAGTTCATACTGCCTTGGGATTCACTCAGAATGACACCAATCACCATGAAAATACTATGGCCCATTGACACTGTCTGTGCACTGCCTCAGCTACCATTGTTTGAGAGTCTTGACTGCTATATTTTTACTTCCCATTAGCAAAACTATTAATTATGAGATCCTCCTTTAAAGGAATTTATTCGACGTAGAAAGTACAAAAGGTCTCATAGATTTGAAAACTGTGGCATAGTGTTTCACCCATATCTACAGCAAATGAAGCCAGGAAACAACTGTGAAAACCTTTTCCAGGGAAGGTTCCAAGAGTCACATTGGTAATGGATGGTCAAAAATTAATCAGCACAAAGATTGACCTTTAAAGCCAAAGTGATGGGCAGTTCGTGATTATGAAAGAGTCAAGATGTAAATGGATGCAGTGATGGGAGCTAATTGGGCATCTGCAGAGGATGTGGACTGTAGTATGCTATTAGGCTTTCATAAATATTAATAAAATTTATCTCTAAACCAAGTGGTAGTAACACTTATCTACCTTTTCCATGCCAATGGAAAGTCAGATGCATGAAACAAATGTGGACTGATGAGTTTAAGTGGAACATATCACTATTTTTTAAAAACCAAAAGAAATAAATTTAATTGCTTATTTTTTCTCTAGCAGCCTAAACAAAAGCCTCTAGGCATACGGGGATCAAAAAAAATACAACTGCATAGAATTTTTAGTATGATAGCCAGTCTTTCTTTTCAAATCTATTCCCCCCCTCTGCTTCTCTTTCTTTAACTTACTTTTTAATGTGATTTTGAGTAGATTTGCTGATGACAACTTCTGTCATCTATTGGCTTGGGCATCCAGAAGAAAAAGAGAAATTACCAGATACCAAAAAGGAAAGAGAAAGCGCTATATTGAAGTAGAAAGTGAGAAGATAGTACAGTAAGTCCCCAGTTCACAAACATTCTACACTTGATCTTATCCAAAAGGCCAAGAAGCGATTCACAAACGTGCTAGTTGTGAGCTTTCACAGATACAAGCAGACCTCACATGAGGAACATTCATGGATGCTATCAATTCATGGGAGTAGCTCATGCTGTAAGAGGGCCTCTCCTTACATGTTGGGGCAGGAACTTTTCACAAGATAGCCATATCAGACTCTGTGTACACACGTGTAGTTCTGATGTAACTCTGTAGCATAAATCATACCCGCCCAGACTGTGGAATGTTAATGTATATTCAACCAGACTATAAAATATTAGTGTAGGTCCATATAAGGGATACAGGTCACAAAAATTCTAAAAAAGTGTGCAACTACACTGTTTGGCACTCAGCCTTTGGATACAAATTTGCTAAGTTGGTGCTGGTATGAATAAAGCTGCTTCCTGGATAGAAGGCCTCAGTGTTGTCTCTCTACAAGAAAATCTCCCAGCATTTCTGGGGGCTTGTAGCTGGAATTTGGAGATGGTGTATTTCCACTTTCTTTTCTGGGGTCATAATCGCTGACCTCCAGGACACCTGAACTCTCCTGGCACCAGCAGACCCTTCCCTTGAATTTGTAGGGGAGGTTGGCCCCTGCCGACATGCCAGGGCAAGAGCTCCAGATCCACAGTGGAACCTGGAGATTGAGGATGCAGTTCAGGGAGTAGCACACCTCTGATTTGGTAAAAGCTGGGTTCTATGTCATAGTCTTACCTTTAAAGAGGCAGAAGGGAAGACTGATCACTTCCCAGACTCGCCAAAATGTTTTACTGAAACTGAAACCACAACTTTCTCAAACTGGCTTGTGGATTGGTCTTCTAGAGTTGCCCAAGTAAGTTTCATTTCAACTAAAACTGCAACTCTCAGGAACTGGGCAGCAGGCTGGAGCACCAGAGTTGCCGATTAGTTCCTTGTGGAAGGAAATTGCAGCCTTAAGGTGCTGGGCGCTGGGTGGCAGGTTGGAGCTTTGTGTATTTACGTGGAGTCTACAGATAGCGGGAAGGTTCTGATCTGACCACAGAGCCAAAGCAAGTGTTGAGCTCCGGTGGAGGTTCTGTGGCAATCCTTATATAGCTAAAGGCAACGCTAAGTCCCAGCAGCCCTGTCAATGCTAAGATGAGCCTGAAATATCTCCGGGAGGGAAATGGCTGGAGATAGATGAAGCAAGTATGCAACCGTTCCAATTAAAATCGTTTCTCTTCTCTCTCCCCTTTCTTGTACATGAAAGTTGCCCGTTGGGGGAGGAAATGCGTGGAAAGCAAAGTAAACTGACTCCCGCTACAGTGTATGTTAAAGAATTTTAAAAAGGGATATTCAGTTGACTGAAGCTGATTCTCCAAATGCTCAAGATCTTTGAAATTAATTGGCCACCTTTTTTGGTGGGGTTGCCCACTGAGGGCTCACTTGATAAGGAGATAATTAGCCAAGGGTCTGGGGTTGTTACAGGGGACTCCGGAGATCCTGACCAAATTTCTTACATTGACTGTGGACAAGATGTCTTGGTGTGCACTGGCAACTCAACTTTGGGCTTTCGGGCTAAACAGAAAAGGAAATAAATGTGTTTCCCAGTTAGGACAGCTTAGGAAATCAAGGCGCTCAGGGAGGGAAATACCCCCGATGTTCCTCCAGACTGATGTTAAGTACCTGGGGCAGTAACCATGAGCGACAGACATAAAGAAAGCTAATGTGATGAAGTATTGTTGTTTCATTTGGCCACAAACCCCGTTTTCATTTCACCCATCTTCTGACCGAAGTTCAGACAGGGCAAGGACTGAGTATGTCAATTTTTGACTGAATTTGTTAATGATAAAAAAAATCAAGGTCTCAAGAGGAGATAGATTATACCCCGTGTTGGTCAAAGGGACCAGTTTTCCTCTTTCCTTTAAAAATACCTGGGACTTAACAAGAAAAGAGGGAGTTCACCTCCAGTCACTTCCTCCACATGGAATTCTCTGGAACCCCTACTCCCACCCTGTAACCCCCAACACCCCAGACAGACTGGAACTGGTGCTGGCCAATGCTTGATGCTGTGGCCTCAGCCACATGAGGGGACAAAGTCTCCCCTTTTCCTTGGCTCAGAAGAAAATTAGAAAGGTACAACTCCCCACACCCCAATAAAATGTCAATCATGAAATATTCATGCTGTGGCATTAGCACCAAGCCAGAGTCACAATAACAGCCCATTATTACAAACCTTGGCTGATTGATGAATTTACTTTTGGCTTCTAAGTGGGTATATTTTATTTAATTAATATGCTTAAAATATTCCTTATGGATTGTAAATTCCTTTAACTACAATTACAGGGTTAACTTGCTCTTTTCTCTGCTTTCTAAGGGTGTTACGAGTACTGATTCAAGGTTGCTTGAAAGACTGTTGGCAGCAAGTCAAGTTAAAACATGAGACCAAAGAAGAAATAAAGTATAACCACATTATAGAAAAATAATTTTAAATCACAATCTAGGCTAAGTATAAAAGGGGACAACTCAAACTCTTTTAACCTTTTTTTTCTGTTGGTTACCAGAAAGGTAGGGAGCTCAAGAGTAGCAGGGCCAAGGGCCTCATGGGAGGGAAAAGGGAGGCACGGGCCCTTTACTTTCCTTAATATGTGATCTATAGTTAAAAGTTGATTTTTTTCTCCAGAGATAAATTAGAAAATAAAAAGACAAAACCTCAAGGCCTCCTCCTCAACTCCATCTAGTCATAACTCCATCGTAAGAGGTTTTTCTCTCCCAACTCCTTACCAGCGTTAGCTGACTGCACAAAATGTCTACACTACTTGGTCACCCCCAAAAGTTCTGACTAGACAATTTACAATGAACCTGCAGGCTGCCAGGGGTTTAGCTCAGCGGGTATTCAACAAGTGAGGCTTAGAGACCAAAGCTAAAAAGGGAACTGGACTAAAAGGATAGCCAAAATTTTGGCCCTGGCCATCCAAGGGCAACAAGGACAGAAAATAGGAGGAGACCCATCCTACGAGATCCTACATATTTGGTAAGTCAAGCAACGTCCTGAGTAAGGAGATGGTCAGATTTCAAACAACAGGAATCAACCCAGTTACCGTTTGCTAAAAAGGAGGATCACTAAAGAGAAATGTGCTTCCACAGGAAGCTACATGGTCAAGCAAGACCATGGCCTGTCCTGGTGGCTAACACTGAGAGAAGAGCTGAGGGGCTCTATCCATGTTCCCACAAATAACCCCTGGAAGCCTTAAATAACCTTGATATTTGGCAAAAAGGAAGAAGAAGGAGAAGAAGCAAAAAGGTTAATTTTGATTAATACTGGTCTCACTTTAACTTGGTCTTAAACACCCACCAGAAAACTATAACCAAAGATATAAAAGTTATAGTAATGTAGACTAGACATACACAGGGGGCTCCAATCACTAACCCCTGCTGAGAATTTCCAGCCACACTGGGAGAAAGGTCGAAGAGTAAGCCAATTGTAACACTTGTCTTTCCCATTTTAGTGCTCATGCTTTGGTCATCCCTATGTGCTTTAAAGTTTATATATTCTTGTCTAGAAACTGGCCTTACCAAACCATCTCCCCCACCCTATCCAGCTAGCATACTGCAGATGAAGGTACACAGCAGAGAATGGACTTCTGCTCAAAGAGTATACAGAAAAAAACAAAAACAAACAAAGACACAAGAGGGGGAAATTGTGAGAAATGGTGACCCTGTCCTTTTTTAGCACTCAACCCTTGGAAGGGTATGACTAAAGCTGCTTCCTGGAGAAAAGAGCTCAGTGAACCCTCTCTACACGAAGACCCTGCAGCAACATATCTGCTGCACATTATCACAGTTGTGCTGCCCTGTGCTTACTGTACAGTGTTCAGTCAGAGCCTAGGATGTCCAGAAGCAAGAAGAAAAGCAGTGGTGATGTGGCGGGGATGCTAGGAAGCCTAAAGCAATAACCAGAGAAACAAAAGTGAAAGATTGGACTGAGGCAAAAGAGGGTAGTCATTGCCCATTATTACAACACGAATCATTTAACCATTGATACAGTTCTAAAGAACAAGGACAAGATCATGAAACATGTGAACACCTTTTATGCTTTGCATTGTATGTTTGTGCCAAAGGTGTATAAGACTCACTTTGTCAGACTTAGGAACAAATCGACTTACAAATATTTTCTTAACATGGAATTTATTTGTAAGTCAGGGGCCTATTATACTAAAAATTGAGAGAACAGGTGAAATCGTACAACCTAATACGTCTTCGCCACACTTTTCCATTGGTTTCTTTTCTTTTTTTAGTAACAGAAAACAAAGCCAGAACCTGATACATGCTGGGCAAGCTCTCTGCAACTGAACTACGTCTCCAGCCCATTTCATCAGGCTTTTTCTCATGGGCTTCTTTCCTCACCCTCAAAAGTCAGGGTAGGGAAGGCTTAGTGTTTGAATACAAATGGGCTACATCTAGTTCTCTGCACAGTTTGTGTACTTAATCTTTTCAGCAGGGACTTTCTTTTCTTTTTCTTTTTTTTTTTTTTTTTTTTTTTTTTTTTTTTTTTTTTTTTTTTTTTTTTTTTGTACTGGGGATTGAACTCCACGTCCTTGTGCTTGTGAGGCAGGTGGCAGCACCACTGAGCTAAATCCCCGGCCCCAGCAGGGACTTTCTGAAGAAACTGTGAATACCTGTCTAATGATTCATCAAGTACTTTGCTGCATTCCAATCCATTCTTTCTTTAGGCCAGGGAGGACATTTGCCCCTCTTCAAAAGGTGGAAACATTACTTTGTCCTTAGGCAGCTGTTAAGACCTGTAGCATGACCCACTAGGCAACCTTGGAAGGATCTTCCTTTCACCTGCACTGTCTGAGGGAATTGTTGGGATCACAGAAGGCATCAGGACTCGTACTTACTTGATCTTTATGCCTGAAGTAGGACTGTACCAGACGTTGCTTCTTTGTGTACTGGGACCTATTCATCTGTAGCAGCAGCCACCAAATCTAAAGATTTGAAAAGGGCCATATTCATATCCCATACAGAATACCTACTTCAATCAAAATGGATATCTATGTAAATTATTTAAAGATATAGCTCTTTGATCATGAGAGTTCATTTCCAAAGACTCAAGATAGCAGAACTCAGTCTCTCCAACTCTTAATTAAAGGTGATAGCCTGAATTAGCATGTAGCTACTTGCTATGTTTGTCACATCACCTGTAAGATTAGTTTCAATGTTCTTAATTTTTCTTACTTGCAGGGATTTTTCTCTCTTGAGCAAAAAGCCTAAGTTCTCTGTCTGAGTTCATTTGGGCTGCTGTAACAAAATGCCATAAACAAATGAGGAATAAACAACAGAGATTTATTTCTCAAACTCTGCAAGCTAGAAAATCTAAGATTAGGGCATCCACAGATTTGACTTCCAGCAAGCTGCTGTCTGGTTTGTAGAATCACAACTTCTCACATCATGAAAATAACAAACACGTTCCTTTGTATCCATATTATAAGGGCTCTGCCCTTGTGACCTAGTCACATTCTTGCCTTTTAATACAGTCTCACTGGGGATTAGGTTTCAACATATGAGTTTGAGAATACAAAATTCATACCATGACATTCTTCCTCTTCAAAACAAGATGGCCATTTATGTTGCAGTTTTATAGAGTCCTGAATTTTATGAATGATGGTAGTTACTTGGAATCACTGACTGAACCACTCGAAGTCTCCTAAACATGTAGTTTTATTTATCATTTTAATCTCAAGGATGCAAGAATTGCTTATTTGATATTTGATGTCAATCACATTTTCTAGAATATAGCTGAATTTCTCCTGGTACCTAGGCAGCACTGAAGTTTGTAGTTCCTCCTCCTCCTCCTCCTCCTCCTCCTTTTTTGTACTTGGGGTTGAATTCAGGACCTTGCACTTGTGAGGCAAGCATAGTGCCACTGAGCTATTCCCAGCTGTAGCTTCTTTTTAAATGAAGCAGTATTTGAAGAGTTTACAAAAGATAAAAATGGATGAGACTTGTTCTTATTTTTCATTACTTCTTTGTAATCACATCAACAAGGAAATAAACATGATGTAGCTTCACTGAAGCTGTAATTTAATAGAAGACATCGAAAGAAGAACGAAAGTTGCAAGTAGCAGGATCTCCCTATAAACTGTTCAAATAGTGTCCCCGTTTGAGCTGATGAGGCTCCAGGTACATTTTAGGAATGCACAAGAACTCATGGTTCATTTGTTTTTATATAGCCTTTGATGTGTTTCCCAGAAGGACCAATGACACCTTCTCATCAGTTCTTTCTACTGCTTGGCCTTTGCTCTTCTTTATTTACCTTCTGGCCACAAGGATGAGGGCAAAAACAAAATTAGAGCAATATCCTTTACCAAAGAATGATTAGTAGAGGATATGTTATCAAAGTAGGCCAAACTGGGTTGTTTCCTGAGAATGTGTTAAATTGTAGTTGCTAGGCAAGTGCTCATTTCTCTCTAATTAGGTAGCTAAAAGGAAGAAAGCCAAAAGTAGCAGAAAATTCTTTCTTTTTAGAGGATCTGAAGATTTAAAAAACCATAGTGCACAGACAGAATCATAATTACACCTGAAGCACTAGTTCCTAACATCCCAAAGGACAGCTTCCCCCTACTTTCTCTATAATCTGAAAATATATAGCCAATATAGTGCTCTTTTCGTTAAGTAAATTTAGTTTTTGTCACTTGCAAGCCAACACTCTTGACTAAAACAATGAATGATCTCAAGCACAAAAGTATCTCATTTCCCCACTGTGTTGCATTTGAATTAAGTTTTATTTTCTCCAGCACATCAGCTCAGGATGATATATTATCGCAAGTATAACTTGGCATTATTCACTTGCCTCGTATTCCTCTGTCTCTGGAAGTGATGCATGGGGTAAAGGTAGGACCTGAGTTTGAGTATCTACTAAGAAGAAAACTCTTATCTAGGTCCATGTAATAGACACTACCAATGCCTTTCTCAAGTCTCTCCAACCTCGCTGCGTTAGTTCACTCTAACCTACTTCTATTGGACGACATCTGCATCCCTATAGCTAAAAGTTTATTTTAGAACTACGGAGATCCATTTATTTTTCTTGTATACAACAGGTTGGAAATAGTAGGGAATTAATATTTTCACAAACAAGTCTCAAATAATTATGATCATGAGTTTACAAAAAGTACTCTAACTCCATCAGGTCTTAAGTAGCATAACATGGAGGATTATGTTTTAGCTTCCCTCAGTGTTTTTCCATACTATTGAGCTCCAATTGCCCTCTTTGTAGATGACTTAATAATATTTTCTTAGGGTCTACCTTTCCTTCCATGTGTCCTTATTCAGACTCAAACAATGACTCCTATACCTCATAAATACTACAGGATCTGCACACAAATTCTGGCCTTAGCGTCTGCTTCTGGGAGAATCGACCCAAGAAAAACCTCAAGATACTAGTAATAAAGAATTTCTTGTACAGAGAATGTGGTTTGAGATTCTCAGAATAGGGAACTGGGACTTGTTACTTTAAAATAAAAACATTTAGAAGATAAGGGAATAAAAATAGGTTTTTAATCAGAAGTAAGTCCTTATTTTTAAAGCCAAATGATTTGTGACAGTGGTGTTAAGACAATTTTGTAGAGAAAAAGTTGTCAATAAATTATACTGAGTCAACTAGATATGCTTATGCAAAAAGAAGAGGAGGAGGTGAAAAAGATGAGGGAAGGGGGAGAAACTCGGGACCACTATCTCACATAGTACACAAATGTCTATGGGACACAATGAAAGCAGTTCCATGTGCAAAATTAGTAGCAGTGAATGCCCATACAAGGAAAACAGAGTGAGCTCAAAAAAACAACCTAATGACGAATCTTAGGCTCCTAGAAAAAGAAGAGCAAGAAAAACCCAAAGCTCATACAAGGGAGGAAATTATAAAGATCAGAGCAGAAATCAATGCAATGGAAACTTAAGGGGATGATAAAAAAAAATCAATAAATCGATGAGTTGATTTTTTGAAAGAATAAATAAAATTGATAAACCTTTAACCAACCTTGTCAAAAAAGGAAAGAAAAGGCTCAGATCCATGCAATTAGGAGTGAAAAAGGTAAAAGTCACAACAGATCCAACAGAAATCCAGAGGATCATCAATACCTACTTCAAGAAATCTATATTCTGATAAAATGGAAATAACAGAAGAAATGGACAGATTTCTTGATACTTATGAATTACCAAAATTGAATGAAGAATATTAAAAAAAAGCTCTAAACATCCCAATTATAATCAGCGAAATTGAAAATGTAATGAAAAGTTTACCAACAAAGAAAAGCCCAGGTCTTGATGGCTTCACTGCCAAATTCTACAAGAAGAACTACTCCCACTATTTAAACTTTCAGTGAAATTGAAATGGAAGCAATACTTCCAAATTCATTCCTCAGAGAAGTGTTACTTTGATTCTAAAGCCAGGGAAAGACCTTACAGGCCAATCTCCTAATGAACATATATGCAAAACTCTACATAGAAGACCAAAAAAAAAAAAAAAAAAACCTGCCAAAAGGCTTCTAAACTTAATTGACACTTTCAACAGAGTATCTGGATACAAGGTCAACACTAAAAAATCAATAGTCTTCTTGTACACAAATAACAGACTCACTGAGAGAGAAATTAGGGAAACAATCACTTTCACAATAGCATTCAAAAAAATGAACTATCTAGGAATCAATCTAATGAAGCAAAAGATCTCTACACTGAAAAATACAGCACTCTAAAAAAAAGATTGAAGAGGACATAAGAAAGTGGGAAGTTATCCCCTGCTCCTGGGTAGAAAGAATCAACATAGCGTAAATGGCCATACTACCAAAACTGCTATACAGATAAAATGCAATCCTCATATAAATTCCAAAGCATATTTCACAGAACTAAAGAAAATAATCCAAAAATTCATTTGGAACCAGAAGAAACCTAAAATAGCAAAAGCCATACTAGGCAACAGAGACATAGCAGTGCGTATTGTAATCCCCAACTTGAAACTGTACTACAAAGCCACTGTGATAAAAACAGCATGGTACTGGCAAAGAAACAGACCTGAGGATCAGTGGAATAGATCTGAAGAAACAGAAACAACTCCAGATGTACTCAGCTACCTCATCTTTGACAAAGGAGCCAACCATCCTCAGTGGAGGGAAGATACTCTCTTTAATAAATTGTGTTGGAAAAACTGGATTTCAACCTGCCAAAGATTAAAACTAGACCCCTATCTTTCACAATGCACTAAACTAAAATCCAAGTGGATTGAAAATATAAATATTAAAACAGAAACACTAAACTTGCTGGAAGATATGTTAGGCAGAACTCTCAAAGACAGTGGCAAAGGAAAAGACTTTATGAACAAACTCTCAATAGCATGAACTAGCAAAAAGAATTAACAACTAGGATCTCATTTTATTAAAAAGCTTCTACACTGCAAAAGAAACCACCAACAGAGTTAAGAGACAACCTATAATGGGGAAAAAATTTACCAGTTTTTCCTCAGACAAAGGACTATTACCTAGAATATACAAAGAACTCAAAATAATCAGGTATCCCCAATATAAAAGACCTGGCTTCTGAAATGAACAGATATTTCTCAGACAAAGAAGTAAAAGCAGCAAATAAATACATGAAAAAATGTTCAGCATCGCTGCTCATTCAAGGGTTGCAGATGAAAACAACACTGAGATTCACCTCACCCCAGAAAGAATGGCTGCTATAAAGAAATCAACCAATAACAAATGCTAGTGGGGTTGTGGGGAGAAAGGAACCCTTATCCCTTGTTGGTGGGAGTGCAGAATGGCACAACCACTGTGGAAATCAATATGTAGATACCTCAAAGAACCAGGACTAGAGGTTCCATTTGACCCAGCTATCCTTGTGCTGGTATCTTTCCAAAAGAACTAAAGGAATCATACCAAAGTGATATATACATACCCATATTTATAGCAGCAAGTTTGTAATAGCTAAAACTTGAAAAACAGCTCAATTTCCCATCATTTGAAGACTGGATAAAGAAGATGTGTTTTTTTCTATAAAATGGAGTACTACTCAGCCATAAAGAATGAGAAACTAGAGTCATTCCTAGGAAAATGGTTGCATATTGAGGCCATACTCTTAAGTGAAATAAATAAGACACATGTGTAAATACCGAATAGTTTCTTTGGTGTGAAAGACTCAAAGTGTACATAAGATCCAAACTATATAACTGACAATGATAGTACAAGGGAATGGAATAACAGAAACCTTTCTTCATTACTAATGAGAATGCAGAATATTACAGCTGCCTGGGAGTTCTTACAAAACTAAATAAACTCTTTCCACACAATCTATGAATTGCTGTCTTATTGTTTACCCACAGGATTTGAAAACATATCCATACTGCCATAATTGCCAAAACATAGAAGTAACTAAGTTGTCCTTTAATAAATGTACAAATAAACTGTAGTTTAACCAGACAATAGGCTATTATTTAGCACAAAAAGAAGCTAGGTATTCCCCCAAAACATGGAAGAAATGTGGTAGATTACTAAGTGTAAGTCAATCTGCAAGGGCTACATACTCTGTTTCCAACTATAAGACCTCATATAAAAGGTAAAACTATGAAGGCAGTAAAAGTCTCAATGTTATAAGGGGATTGTAAGGGAAGTAAGGATGGAAAAGCAGACAATAGAACAAACAGGATTCTTAAGACAGTGAAGTTACTCTTTATCATACTGCAATGAAGGATACATGTTATTAAACATTTGTTGAAGCACTTAGAATGCCCAGCTCAACATCAAGAATGAACTCTGATGTAAACTGTGCATTTTGGCTGATAATAATGCCTTAATGTAAGTTCATCAATTATAGAAGATGCACTACTTTGATGGGGGTGTGGATAATGGGAGAAGGTACATATAGTTGTAGCTTCTGCTCAGTTTTGCTGTCAATTTAAAACTTTAAAAAAATAAAGACTATTTAAAACAATGGAAAAACAACTTACACATGGTGATAAAATGTTTGCAAATCATGTAGCTTAACACTCAAACAAACAAAAATCAGGCAAAATAACACAAATTCAAACTGTGCAAATGATTAGAATAGATATTTAGTAAAAAAAGATGTAAAATTTCCGGTATACACAAAAAAAATGTTCAGTGTCGTTAGTTATTAGGGAAATTCAAATGAGAAACACAGTGAGGTAATTTCATAGCTATGAGGATGGCTACAGTTAAAAAAAAAGATGAAAAATGAAAATACCAATGAGGATGTGCAGCAATTGAAACTACCATGATTATTAATGAGAATGTAAGGTGGTGTTGCTGTTTTAGAAAATAGTTTGGCGTTTCATTTAAATGTTAAGCAAAGAGTTACCCCCGACCATACAATTCCACTTCTAGGTAGATATCTAAGAGAAGTGTACTCATTCGTACAGGTACAAACTTGAAAAAATCAAATATTCATAGCAGTATCAACTGTGAGAGCTAAAATTGGAAACAATTTAAACGCCTATGAACTGATAAATGGTTAAACAAAAGTTGGCATATGGAATATTATTTAGTCTTACAAAGGAAAGAAAATAATGAGATGTGCTACAAATGGATAAAATATGGATAAAACTTGAAATCACACTGTGAAAAAGAAGCTAGATACAAATGTCCCTTACTACATCATTCTATCTATATCAAATATTCCACATTTGTTCAGAAAGTAAGTCAGAGGGTTCCAGCCTTCCAAGATAGGAAGACAAATAGGGAAACTCTGCTAATGAGTTCAGAGTTTTTTGAGAGGTGATTAAGATGATAGATAATGGCCATGGTTGTCCAACTCTATGAATACATTAAAAACTATTTCATTGCACCTTTTAGATTGTAAATTTTATGGTGTATAAATTATATGTCAATAAAGTTGTCATTAAAAACAAAACAAGAAAAACATATTTAGGTTTTTACAAATTCTCAAGAGAGTAGAACGTTTTCTGTTTCTTTTTTAAAAATTCATTTGCTTATTCATTTTTTTAAAATGCAAAGTTATGGGAAGAAAAAGCAATATTCAAATCGAGCTCTGAGAATTTTGAAACAAATTGTCTAGAAAAATGATTGACTGCTGATCCAAATTTTTTCCAGCAGAGAAGTTAATTGAACAAATTAAATGTCCTAAAGAAATGGTAAATAATTCTGAGAGAAAAGAGAATGCTAACTCAAAGCAGACTTCACACCTACAATCAAGTCTAGGCACCCTTGAGTTTATGTCCCTCACCGTTACTTAGTGGTTATAGGAAAGTTAGTTGGCTTTTCTAAAATATAATTTACTGATTTACTCAGTGATAATAATTATGCCAGTTGCAGATTTGTTTTGCTACAAATGTTGAATGGACAAATATTCTGTGCTAGGCACACTTCTGGCACTAGTAACATAGCAGTGTAGACAAGAGAAAACTCTCCTTGTAGAATTTACACTCTGAGATGAAGAGCCAAAGAAAGTAAAGTAAGTAAATATATAGGACAACTTCAGTCTATGCAAAGTGTCATAAAGTAAAATAACAGGGATATATGATCATGGGCGATGGTGAGGTAAAGGATGATTTTAGACCAGGAAATAGGAAAAAAAAAAAACTCTCTGAAAAGATAATCTTTGACAGAAAAATCCAGAACTAGATCCACAAAGATATTCAGAAAACCTGAATACTGTCTACACTATTATGAAGGAAACATAGAAAAGAGGTAGAGAAACAGGGAAAGGAGGTCTATTCAACAAAGATCTACTGGGCTAGAGCATTAGGAAGAGAGTGGGCGGTAGGCACACACCACACAGCTCCACTCTGAAGAGGAACTGGGATTATATATGGAAATTTCTTAGCTTTTCTCTTTAGCACATGGTTCCCATTTTTGTAAGGCATAATAAAGCCACTATCCAAAAATTTGATTTCTAAGGTTTCAGCAAATCACTGTGATACAGTTGTGACCTCCTTCTCCAGGTTTCCAACCACGGATGGCCTGATTACTCCAGCTAGGGCACCAGTAGCTGCCTTTTCTTCCTCTCTACTCTATGCATATTTCTCTCAGAATGTCGTTCCATCAAAAGAGCAGAGGCTTCTTGGGAGAGATGCAAGTAAGGAATGCTCTTGCTTCCCTGCTTGCAGCTTCATTAGTGGATGTTTATTTTTCCATACTGTACAAAATAAGTTCTTTTTCTTTTTTAGTTAAAATTAACCAGCATGGTTAATACTAGAGGACCTGCTGCTTTAAATCTGCCTTTTAGCTTAGCTTTTGGGTCCTGTGGAATGCCACCACACAAGTATAGAAAGAAGGCTTTGACACAGTTCTTCCGGATTCTACAGGAAAAGCCAGGAACCAGGGTAGAGAACATTTAGAAGCCAGTTCACTCTTGCCTCCTTGTGTATTTCTGTAGCTCTCTGTGATGTTGAGCTGCTGTCGCCTAAAGGCTCAAATATTCTCATTCAACCTCTATTAATCCAAAAAGGAAGGTTCTTCCTTTTGTACCTACCATCGTGGTTTAAATGTGGGGGGGGCAGTGAAGTGTGTTTACAAATGACAAATCAAATCTATTTTCTTTCTTCCAATATTTTAGAAAAAACATTTTACCTTTCCAGCTACTTGCTACATCTCTGGAAGGGAAGATTCATTCATTCATTTCTTGTTTCAGCTGAGGTCATGGGTCAGGCATAAGTTAACGTGCTTGCTTTGTCATTTCTTTTAATTGGACTTTCTATGAACTGAATGATAAGAGAAAGAAATCTTCATATGCTTAGAGAACAGACTTAAGGAATGGGGAGGAAGCAATGATGAAGAAGGCATGTTAATCTGATACATATTTGTGCATAGAAACACATAGTATAAGGCTTGGAAAAATCCTAATTCCTTCTAAAAATTCATCCAAAATAATTATTCTGTCCTGCAACCTGAATATACAACTGAAACCAAAGCCAACTGTGGACATATAATGAGACTCTATCTTAATCATATTAATTTATTCACACCAAAAAAGTATAATTTCTGAGAAATATACTTTTTCTTGAAACCTTTGGTTTTGTGCACTAGCGTTTCATCATAGCATGCCAGTAATAATTTTACAGACTGAATTTCTAATGTGACTTAGAGATGTAATTGTGGCAGCAATATTTTATTTTGTGTTATTAACTGTACATATACAGAAAGGTTGCTGGTCTATGAGACTTCTAAAAATTATGCAGAGATAGAAATACTTGCTGAAAAAGCTATTTTTAAGAGATTAATATAGGTAAATGGAGGTTAAGACAATTGTGCTAAATGGTTTTCAAGCCAGTTTCAACCTCCCTTTGTATAGAAGTAACTATAAGTCTCAAGAATAAACTCTGGAATCACAAATAATTAATGTGCCTCATTCTTCTGAAACAGAGTACAGACCATGGTATAGCCCAGAACACACAATGGTAAGGTAGCTTCTAGGTTCTATTTAAATTATTAGAAGCCTCTCAATAGTCTTTTGATGCATCCTCGAAGTGACCTTTTGTGTGACTTACATTTGAAACATCTTATGAAAGTTGTTTCACATGTCAAACTTCATTTCATTCCATTTTCTCCTTGTTGAAAATTGACACTAAAGATGTTTTGTCTCTTAGAACACTTTCCTTTGGGAACCAAAGGTCTGATGTTGTATAATCCTTCCTGAAAGTTTTATGGCAGGACTTCACAAAGCAAACAATTCCCCCACCCCGATTTTATATCACCCTGACAAACAGAAATGCCGAGCCATTTAATTACAGAGGCTGCCTGACACATCCAGAAAGTCAAATATTCTGTTGGCATCTAGCCGAAGGGGAAAAAATGCATTGAATTCCCAGAGTTACTTGTCAAGACAATGACACCAAGAAAACTAGTAAATAATCTGGTGGGTTTAACAGCAGAAGCAAGGATATGCTGAAGTTGTCCCCAAGGCTCTGTGTCAGAACCATTAGCCCTGCAGTCCTGCCTCTCTCTCAGGATGGTGATACTTTGTTTCAGCTTCAGGCTGAGCAACTGGGAGAAGAGGGCATAGGTGAGAAGAAGGATGGTCAGGCACAGGCCTAGATGTCATGAGCTGGTCTGCCTTTCACAGAAACTTTCAAATCCACAGCTTGCACTTTTCATTTTCAAACCAATTCACAGTAAGCATAGGCACAGATGCACAGAGAAAACGGAATAATTCTAGCTTAAAACTCCAAAGCATGACAGACAATGCCCATGACCATTCAAGAGTGCACTGAGATATTATATCTCGTCTGATTTAAAACCTTCAACACATCACCAAAATATGTCATTTACTTTTATTTAATTCTGTCCTTTAGAAGTTAATCTCTATGATAATTTCCAGTCTATTTTACAGTGCTAATTAACAAAAACTATATAAGTCCCTCTTTAAACAAGTTTTGTCTGCATACTTCAGAATTTCTCCCATTTTCTTCCATCCATCAGTCAAACAGCAGAAAGAGAAAAAACACACCTCCAATATGAAGCAGGCATTATTTTGACTGAGAATGAACAGTAGGAATGAAAGACAAAGTCACTGTCTTGAAGGAAACTATATTCAAGTTGCAGACTGGAAAACAAAATAAACGTGTAAAAATAAGATTTTTTGGGGGGGAGGGTTAGAAAGTCTTTAAATACAATAGAATAATAGAGAATGGTACAGAATAACGTTAGAGATGAAAATTTCTGATGGCGGCCATTGAATTTCATTTTGAAATTAAGATTTTAATTTAAGATTTTATAAGAATGATGCAAAGGATGAAAGGAGCTAACCAAGAACTATATGGGTGACTAGAGTTACAGAGGAAAGGAATAGCAGCATGTCCAGATGTCCAAAGACAAAAATGACAATAGGTATACTTCATGAAAAGAAGGTCAGGATAGCTGGAGAGGAATTAATGTTAAGTACAGTGGACAAAAACATCAGGAAAGTCAGGATATGTAAAATATTGCAGGCAGGAATTATGAGAAGGAAGACATTAAAGCTTCAATTGTACACAGCATACTCCTGTATGCAAAATATCCTAAAGAATACACACACACACACACACACACACTAACACCCCATAAACAAATTTAAGAATATAGGAAGATGCAAGAACAATGCATATTAAATTCCTAGACATATAATATGAATTGAAAACACTTAAAGTTGAGTAAAAAATTATACTCAAAATAACATCGAAAGAAATGAAGCATTTAGAAACATTTTCAGCAAAACAGAGAAAAATCTATAACACTGAAAACTAGAAAAGGAAACTTTAACAGACATATAAAATGAGGAACATAGAATATTAGAATATTAGAAAGCCAAACATTTAAAAATGGCATTTCTTTTCCAAACTAGTCTATATCTTAATTCAGTCTCTATTAAAAAGCCATCAGTCTTTCTTGGGGAAATTTGTAGAATTTTGAGAGCTAAAATTTATATATAAACACAAAATAAATAGAAGAGCCAAAACGTCTAAAAACAATAAAATTGGAGGATATTGGACCTGATTTCACAGAATGTTAGCATAAAAATAGTCATATATATCAATGAAATGAAATCAAGAGTTGAGAAACACATTCTTACAGTTTTTTTTTTCTGATGGAAATGTCAAGGAAACAATGGTAAAATAATTATCTTTTTTAAAAATAAATTTCAGGGATGATTAGATATCTACATTAAGAGAAAAGGAACTTAACCTAATAAAACCCTTAAACAAAATTTTAAAATAAACTCAAAATAGATCACAGGCTTATTTGAAGGAGTTAACTTATGAATCTTTTAAAATGAAATATTGGCGAAAATCTTTGTGAATTTAATTTAGACAAATACTTCTTATTTATGACACTAAAACACAATATGTAAAAATTGATCAATTAGGATCAAAATTTATTTTAAAAGGCATAATCTCTGAAAAATAAACCATCAAAAGGACAAAGAGATAAGCCATAGAATGGGAGAAAGAATTTGAATAAATGAAGACTCTCACAACTCAAAGTATGAAAAGGTTGATTTTAAAATGGGAAATATTTTAGATTCCAAATGGACACTAAGCACTTGAAAAATTTCTCAATCTTACTACATGTTAGGAAAATTAAAATTGTAACTACAAAGTACCAAAACTCCAGATTCACCAAGGTGGCTGTAAACAAAAAGACAAATCACAAACGTTGGGGAACACATGCAGAAGCTGGAAGACTTATGCTTTGCTGGTAGAAATACAAATTAGTGCAGACACTTTGAAAACAGTTTGACAGTTTTTGAAATTGTTAAACATAACATGAGCAGTATCATGTGACTCAGCATTTTTACTTCTAGGTATTCACTCAAGAGAAATAAAAACATATTTCTACACAAATATTCATTTACTAACGTTTACAGCAGTATTTTTCATCATAACTCAAAAATGGAAACAATCCAACTGTCTATGAATTGGCGAGTAAACAAACCGTGGTATATATAAACATTAAGTTACTTTTGAGAGAAACAAATTACTAAAATATACAAAAATATATAGACGTAACTCTAAAATTTCATGCCTGCGTTCACTTAAATGCAATTTCTAGGAAAGGCCAACCTGTGGAGAGGAAAGTTGACTGGTGATGGACTGCAATGAAAGCAGGAGTAAAAATTAACTGAAAACATCTGAGGAAAATTTTTGCAGTAACAGAAAGTTCTAAATCTTGTGGTGATATTTTACAGTTGCATAAATTTACTAAAAATTATCTAGTTGTATACTTACAATGCATAAATTTTGTGATCTGACAATTATACTTCCATAAAGCTCTTTTAAAACTCACAGTGGTCTCATTCCTTGCAGTTATAACCTGAATGTTAATTAACTAAATTGTTTTCACCAATTTCAGTTTCATTTTCTAAGGTAAATCCCAATTAAATATTTTATTCAAATTCATTATCATGTTGATGATAATACAATGATAACCTTGTGTGGTTTCATCTTAAGTGGCCTTTTAGCATCAGCAATTATCTCCAGGTAATGAAGAAGTTTTAAGTGGATATTACTTCACGGTGTGATGTATCAATTAGACTAGTTTAAAATACAAGTAGCATCAAAATCCTACATAGAGTAAAATTGATGGGTTTTTGTTTGTTGAATACAACAGGAACTTTGGATGTGTGTGGCCACCGGTAGGGTTCTGAGTTTAAAAAGAGAACAAAATGGCTGCTTCATCTTCCGGTATCAGGCACGTGCCTAAAACAGTAGTCAGAGGTAAAGGAAGTAAGAGAAAACATTTTCACATAACTTCACTAAACTTTTGATTCTTCCTTTCCACCAGAGCTGGTAACTCGATCACCTCCAGCTATGGAAAAATGCTGAGGAAGAAAATGCAGTTTCCCAGACACAATGAAGACGAAAATTGAGGTCCAGATTATGTCAGCCCAGCTAATCAACGGTGACTGTCACCTGTTTCAAGAAAGTCACTTAGGGCTGTAAGATGTGAAGCTAGCTGGGTACAGATTAGGTCTCAGGACATAGGATGTTATTCATAACCGCGGTGAGAAGTGAAAGGGGGACAGAAATATCATGGGCCTCACTTGGCATCATCAGGGCCTGAAGAAATATGACTATCCAAGTGAGCTAATGTTAATCTAACATTATAATTTTATGTATGAGGGATTTGTGGTTCAGAAAAATCACCTAATTTGCCAAAAACTGCTAAGCAAGGAACTGGAAGAGCATGAAGACCAACTGAGGAGTCTTGAAATGCTTCATGTTTTTACTGCTATGTGTGTGTGTGTGTTTGTGTGTGTGTGTGTGTGT